>NC_074716.1:37131512-37484845 GCF_947242115.1 Biomphalaria glabrata
TAGTTTTAAGCGTATGTCTGGGGTCTTTGGGAGTAAAAATGTTGAATAATTTGTGTGTTGATGGTGAGGTCAGCTTTATCAGATTAGTGGCATGATTCATAAAAGACTGCATCTAGATAATCTTCTGGATCTCCAACCATCTACTAGTTTTCTAGCTGGGAGGTATTCATCCAGCCTTTTATACCGCTCAAAGCAGGTCAGTACTGACCTTTCTCTCCTAAGGTTTAGTGGACCTACATTAGCCATTATTTCAGCTGCATTTACTGAACTTTTCCTAAAGGTTCTACAGACAAATCTTAGGGCTTGGGACTGTATCTTATCAAGCTATTTAAGAGCTGTCATAGAGCCATAGATTTGCACAGGTTGACTGTAGTGTATCTGTTATCAGACTGCTCTTAAATACCTTGATCGAAGCATGTCTACTCGGGCTCCTACACAATCCAAGTTTCCCTGAGACTTCCTTGATGTGCTCACACATTTTTAGTTTACGATCTAAAGTTACACCAAGGTATTTGGGTAGCTTTTCCATGATGAGAGCCACTTTGTTAAGGGAGAGCCGGAAAGGTTGCCCGAGAATGCCAGACCCGAGCGTGAACAGAGAATAGACAGTCTTGGAAGTGTTTACTTCTAGTCTCCATTTTCTGTGTATGAGCAAGGCATATGGATATCTTCTTGCAACACTTTTTGTAATAGATCTAGATCAACAACAATAAATCTGTGTTATTAGAAATATTTTTACCAATCGCTTTTGTTAAGCGCTATTTCATGCTTTTAGCGTTCTCAATACGCTATGATCCTATTACTTATCTGGACCAGTTGGGAAAATGGAGGGGGGGGGGAATAGAGAAATAAAGGGATATCTGGGTGAATTTTTTTCTTAATCATTTTTTAAAAGCTTTTTTTAAACAGAGGAACATTCTAGGATAATTTCTAACCACTTCACTAGCTAGGTGTGTTTCAAACTTACTTTAAAGGGGACTAGTTCAGCTTATACCACCACCTCAGTCAAGTACAATTTCTTTCCATTGTTTGAGATACGGTATGAAGCCACTTTGACTCTCTAGAGGTAGGCCAGCATTAAGGTGGTGGTAATGTCTATTTGGCAGGACCCTAGCCACAATTTTGCCAGGAATAGATAGGAGGGATATGCCATGATTGATGTTGCATATCTGTCTTCCGTTCCACTTGTACAGATTAACTTATATGGTAAATCTCTGCTAGTTTGGTTCAGCTCTGAACTTTGCAGACTAGACAAGTCTCCTACTTCTTCTTCTTCGTTCTAATTGTTATGTTGGAGTGTTCAGATGACTAGACCAATACATGAGATGAACTGCGCAGTGGTTTCCAAATCAGGGAGATCTCCATATAGTTTTCTTTCTATTGGGGTGTTTTGGGGCCAGTGTCTTATACGGGCCTCTCGGTAAAGAGAGCAGTTTTGGAGGACGTGGTCGGCATTCTCTGGTGATACTCCACATGGGCAGATTTCACTGGTTCCAATTTTGAGCTTCCGGTACATGTGTTGTCGCATTCTGTTGTGTCCGGTCCTGAGTCGAAAGATTTAGACTAGTCTAAATCAACATTTATTAGTTGTTTATCTATCTAATTTCTGGTTCCGCAAGGTTGTCATTGCCAGAAGTGGTAATGGATGTAAGCACTCCAATACCTATAAAATGCTTTCTATTGGCATGCGTCTCAAACAGCCTCTGACAACCAGTCCAACTCCTGGCCTTCACGTGTGGCTCAGATATTGAGACCGGCGGAACTGTTCATAGGCCTACTAACAGGAGAATGGGCAAAGGTGAGTAACTGGCGCCATAACCAGTAAGCTTCGGGCAGGAGGGGCTCGTTAGCCATGGCTGGCTTCCCACCTAAGAGAAGGAAAACTCTGAATTCAAACCTCTGTTGCCTTGCAGCTTTACCCAATCATGGGAAAGGCTTCGGGAGTCAACCCTGAGGAAAAATCAGGAGCTGGCGACCCTAAGGCAGTTTGCAGCACCCAGTGCTACACTCTGGCAGAACCTGCGACGCCGCTGACCCCAAACTGTATAGGCACTGCCGTTCCTTTGGATACATCAGCTGCGTGGAGAGGGGGGAACTGATGTGTGGGCGACATCGTTCCGACCACAGCTAATGCCCAGGCATTCATCTCATTTCCATGAGATGATCCATAGTCGCTTCGCGACTGAAGGAGGCCATAGAATCTATCTAATTTATAAATTGTGTAACTATTATTTTGCACTTATTGTAAGTTACATGATTAATTGTTCATTGTCAATTACAAACTCACTCTGTCTGGTATAAAGTTTTTACAAAGTATATCTCTGACATCTATCTTGGATTGAGCTGAAATTTGCACATTTATTTCTGTTACCTGACAACACAAGATTCAATTATAAAAATTAACCAATTAGTTAATTTAATATTGGTAATTAATTATTTTGTTTGGTATCTCAAACAAGGGAAAGAATTGGTACTTGACTGAAGTGGTGGTATAACTTGAATCAGTCCCCTTTATGGATTGTCGTCTAAGTCTTAGTGAACGCAACATGAAAAATAGGACGAGACTATAGAAACAATAGGTAACTATACAATCTTTCATGTTCATAGTCTCTCCACTAGCAAAGTGGTTACCATGTTGGCTTGATAATGCTGAGAAGGGTTAAACCAGGAGTTCGAGTTCAGGTCGTTCCCCCGCCCCCTTTTTTTTTGTATTTCTATAAATGCTTTTTAGTGTTAGCCTAGATCTATTACAAATAAACAAAACAGGTTACAAAGACAGTTTAGGTGGAAACTAACTCAAAATCGGCCCCCAAAGGTTTCAATATTTTCAGAAAGAATATCAGAATGAAATTCTATCAAAGGAAAATGACAGAGAAGAATGGAAAAAGAAGGTTGACAGATCTTGTGTGGTGCCCTTACGGTCCAGCAGACTAAGGGATAAGTGAAAGTGAAGATGAAGTTAGAATTGAACCTGGCCTAACTGATGTCATAGAATTGATCTAATTGTTTTGTAAATGGTCAATCTCATATTCAAAGCCTCAAGGAAAAAAACATTTTCCTAACATTTTACTATTAATAGTGAATAGTTGTAGAAATGGTGTATTTTTATGACAAAACTGCTTGCACAGTTGATTTTAAAAATTAAATTAAAATTAAATTTTTCACTTTCAGAAAAGAAAAAAAGTAGCAGTTGCATCAGAACTTTGAAAGGTCTAAAATATCATGAAGTCGGATTTTCACTATCTTTACTAGTTTACGAGATCTAAATAGCACGGATAGACGGACAAACAGACCACAAAAAAAACTAATAGCGTCTATTCCCCTTTCGAAATGGAAAAGTGGTTTGAGTGCTGGGACAAGTCTCAAAAAGCCAGTGGAGTCTTGGAGTGCATGAAGTTGGGGATAATCTTGACCTGATTCCATTATTAAAAAATAACACAACATGTTTAGAAAAGCTTTAATTAAATGATTAAAAGTAGTTGCACCTGTTTTGAGCATGACAGAATCTGTATTTTTTTGTTACTTACAATAGCCTATACCATCTACATTTACAAAGGCCATAACTGATTCATTAACAATTATCAATAATTCTCCCATTTGGGATGGATGAAAACATGAAAATTTCACCTGTTATTCTGACCTTGTACCTAAAACAACTAAGCACCATTCACAATTCATGGTAGTGTTGTTGTTTTTTTTCACAGTTTCAGCCCATATATTTTTATACGTACTAATGTTTAATATTTTAAAATTCTACTTCCATTTTTTTAAATAGCAAACTAATCTACTTCCTTTTCGGTCCATTTTTTTTTACAAGAAACATAGAGCCTATCAAATATTTCCATATACAACTGAGAAGCATATTTACATATTCTCCCAGTTATTACATATACTTGGAATAACTAAGCACTTTCAGAAATCAGACTACACACTGTAAATGACCACTATGGTCAATTTTTCCAAACCGGTTTTTGTCCTCTTTAATTCAATCCAATTTTTTATGTTTAATTCTACTTTTCAAGTACATATCATATTGAGTTTATTCTTTTTATTTCCTCTTCCTGCAACCATATCAATTAGAGAAGTTCCTTTACGACTGCAATACACAAAATATTTAATAAAAGCAATAAAAGCAAATATGATATTATTTCTTTTTTCCTATCAAATATTTTGATATTTCCAAATTGAATTGAGAAGTTGAAGAATAGAGATTGTATTAAGAACTTTGGTACAACGTGCAAAATGAAATTAAAAAAAAAAAGAGATTCGAATCATTGTATTGAAAGTGGAAAAAAAAAAGGGGTGAAGAGAGTTTTTAGTGGTCAAACTAAAAAATATATACGCTGGTAGCAAATAAATGAGTGTAGCAAGTGTAATGCTAGTTTTCGATACAAGAAAGTGCATAACACAAACTGCCTTTTATATTTCATTTTCAAGACGTTTTTTTTAAAGGGATGTGCATAAAAAGGTATGCTTAATTAAAAAAGGTATATATATATATATATATATATATATATATATATATATATATATATATATATATATAATATATGTAGAATAGAGAACCTGATTGCATGTAGCTTCAGAACAAGACAGCTGGAGGTCACTCACTAAGGCCGCGGGGTACATATTTGAGACGAAAAGAAAATCCGCTGCCGAGGATAGACTCAGATGGCGAAAAGAAAATATTAATCGACCACAGGCGGACAATGGTTATGCTTGCTCTGAATGTGGCAAATATGTAGGTCACAGCTGGGGCTGCATAGCAACGGGAAATACTGCATTTCTCATTAATCCTCAGTCTCGAAGATAAGCCTTATTATTATTATATATCAAGCCCAACCATAATTAATGAAATCACAGCAAAAATGTATAGATGATTACATTTAGTTGTTAGAGATGTATGGGTGAAGTTAGTTTTCGTGTGGCCTAGAGAGCATTAATTTATTTCGAAATTAGTTATTTCTTTGAGTCTGAAAAGTGGCAGTTATCATATTTTTAAAAGACTGACCTTTTTAATCACCCAATAATCTTGACATTCAGCAGAGTTAGGTTTGACTAACATGGCTCTGCTGGAGTTATCTAGCATACACAGCCTGCTCCAGTGCTCTCGCTCTACAGGCATTTTTTCATAAGGCATATGTGGAGAAATCTGCAGAAATGACACAGATCTAAATAAATTCTTCTAGTACCTAAATTAGAAAGTATTATAAATGATACTTGAGCATTTTTTGTGAGTAACATTGAAATACTTGCTAATAATGTTATTAAAGTGTAGCAGAAGAGTAAAGAATTGTAAAAAAAAAAATAGTTATTGAAATTTTTTTTTTTTTTGAAGTATACATTTAAATAAAGCAACATATTTTTGTAAGCCTGTAAAATGAACCATCAAAAACAAGTGTTGCACCTTTAGGTAATCTAAGAAAATACCATCCAAAACTTTATCATCTGTGAAGTTTTCAATTTTCTTTTTCATGGTAATTAAACTATTTGCTTCAGACAGACTTTCACTGAAATAGAAGTCAACTAGTAAAATAGAGAAAAAAACTTTTAAAAAATCAATCATGTCATTCATTTAAAATATATCTAGACCAGCGTTCTCAATATGTGGGTCATGACTCCTTTGGGGGTCGAATGACAGTTTGCCAGAGGCCCATTGGACTTATGTTGTTTTTTTTTTATTTTACAATGTTAATCTTGACATTGTATTGTTTTTCAATAAGTAGGCTAATCACTATTTTTTTTTTTGTTGTCATTCATAAATATCTTTTAAAGACAACTGAACCACAATAATTTGAAACATTTTAATTGTTTAAATTAATGAAAATTAATGCATAACACAACATTACGTGATCGTTATTTCTATGGTCACGCTTTTGACAAAGCAATTTTGTTTTTTATTAATAGTACGCCATCATTGTATAACATTGAAGCTAAATATTCTTATGATATATTAAGAAACAGTTAGCTTTATATAATAAAGTTTATTTCATTATACTATATAGTTCGTCCATCGTGGTTCGATGATTTTGTCATCCAGGGTCAGGGTGTTGAGGGTGCACCGGGGTTTGGAGCCTCCTCATGTGGCTGGTGAGACCTAAGTGAGCCCAAAATGTTCGGCTGCACACTGCGCAGGTTCTTCCAGCTGGGTCTAATGTCATTGGGCTTGCTTTTTTTCTCTGGCACTTTTCTTCTGCCAGCGCTGTTCTCTTGTCCTCAATAATTTGTGCGCCAGTTTCACAGCGCGAAGCCATGATGATCTATCATGTGCTTCTGTCTTCCAGCTGGCAGGGTCATTGTTGAAGGCTTTCAGAGAAGCTTTGAGGGTGTCCCTAAAGCGCTTTCCTTCCCTTAAAAGGCCATACAGTGAGGCGGTAGTCTTCCATTGTGCAGATGTGTCCTGCTCATCACAGCTGGGACTGTATCAGGATTGTGTGGATGCTTTGCAGGCCCGTTCTTCGAAGGACTTCAGTATCTTTAACATTCCGTTATTTTCTTAGACAGGTCATGTGGAAGTGGTTCAGTTGTTTTTTGTTTTGTTTTACAAGTTTTCTATATACGGTACCGGTATTGTCCATGTTTCTGAGGCATAGAGCAATGTAGGGAGGATGACAGCTCGATAGACCCTTAGCTTTGTACTTGTGGTGATACCTCGTCTGTTCCAGTCATTTTTAGACAGTCTTGGCAGGCCGATTTCATTATCGATCTTTCTGTTTCTGGAGAGTGTGCTGCCAAGATATGTGAATTTGTTTACTGCATTTACATCATTTATCTTGATGCTTGGATCCGAGTAGGCTTACCAGGAGCATGCAAATATAAGACTTCAACCTTTTTTTGTGTTTATAGTGAGGCCAAAATCTGAGCATGCTCTTGAAAAGTCACTGACGATGCTCTGCAGATCATTTTCAGAGCAGGTATTTAGGGCACAGTTCTCAGCAAATAGTATGTCCCCGTTTACTGCTGATTTTGTTTTTGCTTTGAGCCACCATCAAATCTATACGTAATATTTGTTCGCTCATTATCTCTATTTGTGAACGCATCTGTCAGCATAGCAGAGAACATAATACTGAACAGTGTGGTGGGTGCTAGGACACAGCCTTGTTTTAACCCTTTTTATACTTCAAAGGTCTCTGATGGTTCTCCACTTTCCTGGACACACGCCTTCATTAATATTGTATGAATAGCATGAATTCTGCTCCATCCACCGAATTGTTTTTTTTATAAAGGTTTTGATTATTTAATGAAGATATAATAAGTCCGATTCTAAATTGAGACCATGTTAATGACATGCTTCCCCATTCCATTGATTTTTATTTCCGAAAGACGTTTTAAAAAAGTCTTGACTCTCGAAATAAATTAAGAAACTTTTAAAAGATATATTTTTTTGCAAACAATATTTTGGGAAAGGGTGATTTGTCATCTCTTGACGCAGTTAAAGGCGAACAGCTTAAGACAAGATTTACATGGGGCCTACTTTAAATATATAGCTGGAGAGACCATAAATTAATTAATTATTTTTTTTAGGTTGCTTTACTTTGTTTTTGTTTGCAAATTAGCGTAATAACTTAAACAAATATTTTTGCAAATAAGAATGTTCCTCGTAATAAACTCACACGCACGAGCCAAAATGTTTCAGAACAAAATGATCGACACAAACACACACATATATATATATATGTACTAAACGATATATCACATTGATTAATGGGCATTGGTATCATCCACACAAAATTAGGATGTTAGAAGACATAACAATAATTACTCATAATTTATTCCCAACACTAAAGAACAAAAATACTACTGTATTTTTTCTCATAAAAATGTATAACAAATATTGTAGTTGTTTATTTAACTACCGGTATATCATACTACGTGATTTTTAATATAACTTCTTCCCCCCCCCCCAAAACCCCAGGGGAAAATGAAGTTTTAATACGGTAACTATTTTATGTGCGTATAGCGTAAACTATGTATGGCAGCCTGGTCTTGTGGTATAGTCTAAGGAAATGTGATCTCTAGGTTCAAACCTTTCCAGCTGCGATTCCCCGCCATCCTGTGGGAGGTTTGTATTTCTGAGGGAACATTTGAAACCTACAAATCATGAAAGGTCAGATTGCTAACTAGGACCAAGTAATTAACATGCTTCCCAACACACATGATTACGTTCATCAATTTTCCCTACTTTTCTTTAGTTGGAAGTACCGGTACGTTCATCAGTTTTCCCTACTTTTCTTTAGTTGGAAGTACCGGTACGTTCATCAGTTTTCCCTACTTTTCTTTAGTTGGAAGTACTTAAACAAATAATTTTCGCTTCCACTAAAAATTGCATCAAATTTTTTTATAATTGTTTTATTTTGATTTGGACAATATTAAAACCCACATTTACATTATCATGTTAGGAATTTAATAATAATAACAAACTTAAATACCAAAAATAATCAACAAAAATATCTCTTGTTCTATTCATGAAAAGTACATGAGACACAAACACACATACAAAACATGGCCGTGTATCTTTCTTCTTTTTAGAAATAATACAATCCATAAATTGTGTGTTATAAAACTTTCGAGTCAAAACGTCCTTTTTACTATTTCAGAAAGTTAGTTCATTTTGGTAAAGTAAAAATCTCTTGGAAAATAATTAGTCATGTCTGTACAGAAAGTGTTCCGAGCATGTTATGTTTTCTGAATTTCACCATTTGGTACAGAATGAGGCATCAAAAGTCATCTGAGCTCATTGCATGAATTAACAACAAATGTTAATAATTAAAAAATTAAAGTTACAAGAAGTAATGAAAAACGTTACTTTAAGGATCAAATGCAACATGCTTCAATTTGTCTGAATATATGTATTAGTTTTCCAAATAAAACTTCAGCTTTGACAAATACCAGTTGGCCGTTGAGACCATTCTAAAATATGTAATGGACCAGAACAAATTGTGACTATTAGGGGTCACCTAACATAGTATCATTAACAAACATATGATTGTGTATGAAAGTACCAGATTATAGTTATTAAATGTCCTGGGCAACAATACTAATAGATCAAAAAGTATGTCATATTTGCAAAGAAATTACTTTTTTGTTTTCATTCTCCTTTCACCATTGTTTAAAATGTATATCTAGCTTTAAAAAAATGTTTTTTTCAAATGTGGTGATCCTGTTCAAGAACTAAGTATACGGTATTTTGATGTGTGTGTTATATTCTAATCAGAAATCTTGATTACCTGAAGCATCTCTCTTTAATCAAACCAGGGTGTCTTTTGCTACAACATTGGCACTTAGGTGTGTCAGGATTAGTTAAGATGGCGATTATTTATCTCGTCAAATGTTTGTTTAATCTCATTTGTTCCACCTGCCGATGTAAATACTGCCTTCGAAGAACTAAAGGATGCTTGGCCAGATGAATGGAATTTGTATGACAATTGGGAGGACAACTAAATTGGTTGCCAGAGACGAACTTGAAGAGTGACTCAAGATTTCCGAAAGCATTATCGAATTCAGTGGAGGGATGTGACCATGCATTTCAGCTGTCTATTGAAGCCCTCCACACCCCCTTCATTGTCTACAAGTTAAACTCTCATTTCCACAGAGAACAGGAGAACAACATTCTGGAGTACATTGCTGGAGAACGAAGTAATGCTACAAGCAAAGCAAAGTACCTCCAACTTATTTATTGTCCGTAAGGAAATTTGTATTATAAATTATGCATTACAGCAAAAAACATTATAACTATAAAAAAAAACAAATGTACATTCACACAAGACTCACTCATAATTTACTATCGAAAAGTTTATGTAAGATTGTTTCTATTTAGTGATTTGAATGCCAGGGGAACAAAGGAGTTTTTGTGTCTGTCTTTGCTATCGGTGTCTTGTATCTCTTTTGTGATGGTAAAATCACAAAATCCTGAACCAAAGGGGGATTTTTTATTTCTATAATCTTTTTAAAGGATGTTTATCTCAAACAGCTGCCCAAATGGTTTTTTTTTTTGCCAATGACTTTACTAGCAGTATTTAGGATTCTCTGGAGTTTATTTTTATTTTTAGTGCTCAGATTGCCATGCCAGGCAGTGATATTAAAATTTAAAATATTGCCGATGTGAGCGTGATAAAACATAGCCAAGGCCTTTTCGCTAACATTAAAAGAGGACAGTTTTCTCAGTAATAGTAATATTTGCTGCCCTTTTTTGCTGATATAATCAGTATTTGCAATAAAATGTAGTTTATTGGCTAGGATAGTACCAGATATTTAAGTTTGCACTATTTCAATGGTCTCTCTAGCGACAGAAACAATATCAGTTTCCTTCTTTTCCCTACGAAAATCGATTTATTTATTTTTTTTTGACATTTAATAATAAAAAATTATCTTTACAGTATTTTTCAATGTGTTCTATTTCTCTGAAATACTCGTTTTGTCTGAGCTCTCTGAGAGCAGGGCAAGAAGAGCCGCATCATCAGTAAATTTTGTGAAGGAGGAAAAAGGACTATTGGATTGAAAATCATTGGTGTACAAAATGAACCACTATGGCGATGTCACAGCCCCCTTGGGTGCTCTTGTGTTAACTATGAGTGCATTTGATATTACTTTGTTTACCGTAACCTTCTGAGGTCTCTGGGTCAAAAATTCATTAGCCCATAGTATTATATATGGACTAATCTTCAACGCTTTCATTTTGTCAATGGGTAAATGAAGTTGTATGGTATTAAAAGCTGATGAGAAATCAATAAAGAACAATTTTACATAAGTGTTCGGTAAGTCCAGATGTTTGTAGAGACAATTTAAAATATTTAGAATAGCATCGTCTACAACAGTGTACACCTTTACCCTTTTGGTAAGCAAATTGTTAAGGGTCATTTTTACTACAAAGATCATTCAGAAGAAACATTTTAACCAGTTTTTCTAAACATTTAGACACAATAGAAGTAAGTGAAACAGGTCTAAAGTCATTCATTTCCTTTGGTTTCGAAACCTTTGGCACAGGTACAATTATAGATGACTTCCACAGAGGTGGTATCTCATGGTTTAGTAATAAAGTGGAAAAAATCTCTTGCAAAGGTTCAGCTAGTTGTTCAGCACATTCTCTTAAGATTCGCCCCTTTATTCCTTAAGGCCCTTCAGCTTTCATTGGGTTGACGTTTTTGAAAATCTTGCAGACTTGCTCTTTAGTAATCGCTAATTCTAAACAGTTGTTAACTTTGACATCTTCATGGGCTTTGAGTCTTAGATAATTAAAATTGTTAGTGTCGAAACGACAATAGAAATCATTTAACTTGTTGGATAATGTTTAGTCGTCTCTTGTAGCAACATTATTTTTACTTTTGACTTGTGCTACTGCCATTTTGTTTTCATGTCACTTGTCTTTCCTTAACAGACGTCTAGCAGCCAATGTAAGGGAAACAAGCCACTGATGTAGTTTCTATGTGACATTGCATACAATTTAACTTTGTGAAAGTATCTTTCACCGATTTTGATGTGCACATTTGTAATTCAAATAAATGCTATATTTTCAAATTATTCATTGAAGCTGATTGTAAATCTTGCATAAGCTTTTAATAATCATATTTTACGATATCTAAAGTGTTCCCTGCAAAATGATAGAAAAACAATACCATACCAAAATAAGGGGGGGGGGAGGCTCTATTCATATTTTAGGATTTATAAAGTATTTCTTATAAAATGACTGAAAAATATTTTGTTGGGGAACCAATATTAAGTGACTACTAGAACAATAGCAGCAAAAGTAAATAAAGACATACCGGTACTTTGAAAGGGCTTTTGCTACTTGACACCGGCTTTTTACTCAAATGAAATTTAACGCAAAATATATGAAAAAATTTCTAAATAGCAAGATCATATTTTCTTGCTTGTGACAAGTTAGTAAACACATGAACATGTATCTTACATATTTAGTGAAGGTGAACACCAGTAAAATGTACAGATAGGCAATGTACAATCCTTCACATGCCTATACATATGATAAAGGAGTGATCTCTGATCTTCAGTTAAAGAGGCAATTTGAATATGTCCATCTGCCAGCTCTTTAATTCTGTACTTTATCTATAAAAAATTGACAAGTACAATAGTTAATTAAAAAAATTATTTGACTTTTACATTTTCAAAAGCAATATCATTATTGTTATTAATTCCTTATGACATAAATAATTCATTAAAAAGAAGACTAAATAAATATAAATAGTCATTTGTATGTCTTTGCTAGAGATAAAGATCTAGTTAGCAAAGACAAAATTTAGTTATTTCAATAAATACACTTTCATTACGGTACACTGAAAAGCTATTGTGCTTCTTTATGTTATTATTGTTATATGTCCTGAGTACCAGTGTTTTATGAGTCTGCATTGCATATTTCCTTGTTCTTCTCAAAGTTTTTGTTAGCTTAAATAATAGACGTATAAGCTTGATATTACAATAAGGAACACTAAACTTAATAAGTGACGCCAACACTAGACTTCACACGCTAATAATAAACACATACACATCAAAACAATGTGAATAGCTTTAAGCTCTTGGATACCTCTGAAATGTCAATTTCTTTAATGCTTGCAGAGCGAATCTTGAACCTGAACATATAGGGAATTTTTTGCTCTGTGTCTCTTTGGATTTTTGCACATCCATAAGTGCAAGTAGGATTGCAAGGCACATTTGTGCCTTTCTTCAGTCTCATTTCCCTCAATTTCCCTCATAGTAGGGGACCTTGACAAAAGTAACATCTCTACACTTAGATACCGGTACTAGTTCCTCTAGATGCCTAAAGTTATTCTAAACCAGTGGGATGTCTACTTTCCTTAAACCTGAAAACATGCACTACTGATGTGTCCCTAAATTCCTTCACTATTTGCTACTTTAAAGCATTCCATGATCTCTTAAGCTAATTACACATCTTATAGAATTATAGACTCTTGAAAGGAGTAATGTCCACCTGGAGATCACCAAATTATTGTTTTCTAACAGCTTTACAGTGTTAGGCCGTGACCCTCTTTGGCTTTGCTCTCCCTTTACTCTTTATATTTTTCAGAGTATCTTTAAGCCATTTTTCTTGGCCCACCCTGCACTCTTTTTCTATTGCTTAGCTTTTCCAAAAAAAAGTCTATTTGGAATATGTGTGTTTAAAGATGTAGCCTGCCCACCAAGACTGACACAACATCAAAATTATATGTATACTTTGAAGGCACACTCTATGAAGAACTTTTGTGACTGCTGTATTGTTTTTTCATATGATGTTTAAAATTTTCAAGAAGCAGGTCAGATGGAAGTGAGACTTGCAAAAAGCATCAGAAAAGCCATGGCAGAAAAAAAATCAGCAATACAGAAAAAAAAACAGCTCTTCGTGAAGACTAATGCAGAGTCATGTCCTCCGCCCCAGGGTGACAAAGTGGTCATCACAATGGATGAACTTTGCTACCGGTAGCAACTTCTGTGAAGATAACACATTTGGTCTCTTTAACTATCATCTTCAAATTCCTGTAAATGAAGAAAGGACATAAAGATAAAGGCACATTCCTCGTACAAATGCTCCTTTTTTCCTAGTGATATTAGAACACGGAATGGGTTGCCTGAGCCAGCCAGTAAAACAGGTGACTTGGCAGAGTTTAAGTCATTGGTTAACGTTCATGACTAAATGCACGACGCATAGGATGTAATCATGTTCTTTTTTGAAGCAACGTATGTATTATATAAGATAAGATTTAGCTTTGTTAAGTTCATTATCTTCTCTATGCATCTGGTTTTCACAGCCTCCATTTTTCATTTATCCACTGAGCAGCATTTAACTAGAAGCAATGTTTTTTAAATAACTTTTTAAACCATAGAATAGGAGGATGGCATAACACAGGTGCCACCCCCCCGGAAGCTCTATAAAGATCAATGCATGCGTTATTTCACCCTCACTGGTATAGGGGAAAGCAGATGGCATAGATGGCCCTCTCTGAATGGAGAGATCTCACGAAGGCTGCAGGACACATTTAAGGAACAAAAAAAAAAAAAACAAGTGCAGAAGACGAAAAGAAAACTTAAAAGACCTCTGCGGACAACGGCTTAATTTGCAACACTAGCGGATCCAAAACTTCGGAGTGGGGGGGGGGCGATTTTTTTTCAAACCCTAACCCTAACGCCTAGTAAACCCTAAGCATAAACGCGCTTACACATAAGAATGTTTAAAAAAAGTAGTGTTTCTCAACCTTCGGCGAAAAAAAGCAGAAAAAAATTTGTTGAGCCCCGACGCCAAAATTGTTTTTTTGCTTTCATCACTGCTGAACCACATTCTCCTGACATCCGCAGCTCATTATTTATCCTATTCAAAAAAGGATCTTTTGAATAATGTTTTACTTGAAAATATACTAATATGAATTTATATGCCCTTACTACATTGCAAATACAGCCGATTTGTTCCTTGAAAAATAAGATACCTCACATATTATTTCGATTAATACTTTGAGGATCGCAGTCGAAGCCCCGACGCCAAAATCGTTTTCTTGCATTCTTTACTGCAGAAACGCATTTTCCTGACACTACAGCTCATTATTCATCCTATTAAGATAGGACCTTTTGAATAATGTTTTACTTGAAAAATATTCTAATATGATTTTACAGGCTCTTACAGGCTCATCGCAAATACAACCGATTTGTTCTTGAAAAGATAAGATACTTCACAGATTTAGATTAAGACTTTGAGTAACGCCGCCGAAAAAACATCTAATCGAAAAATATTTTTTTTTAAAAAGCTCATTTGTAAGTGATGCATTTTGTTCAATAGGCATGTTTGTAATTTGGTTTGTTACAGAACTATAATTCAAAGCCCTAAAAAAAACATTTTGGAAGTGGGAGGAGAAAGTGAACCAATTAGATTTTACTCTAAATTTTTTGCATTTTTAGTATTCAAGCATAAATTGTGAGTTATTGTCCCAAATTTTTTTTTTACAACAGAAAAATATCAGTTTGAGTAAAGGTTGAAAAGATGACTAGGAAAATAATATTTGGGTTCAGAACTCATCTCAATTGTTACTCTTATAATGAGAAATTTCGTATGAATTCTAAATTTTCAAAAACAAAGTCTTTCTTAAAATAACTAAGATAAATTCGTATACAATTACATAAACTCTATCGCCATATTTGAATTTTCTGTTTTAAAAAAAAAAACGTCATCTTTTCGTCTGGAATGTGGGCGGTAGAGTGAAAACGTTAACCCTCGCTCCTTTTTATAATTTCTGCTTATGATTACATTTGGCATTAAAGAATAGGGATAAAAGAATTCAATTTATAGCATATATAAATTATACTAGTGACACTTTTTTTATTTTGTAATTTCTTAACTAAAATACAAAAAGAAAAAAGTATTGGTTTGTCCGATGGGCGGAAGGCGATCGCATGTATCGCCCCTCCCACCTGGAACAACCCTTTTTCATTTTATATTTACTTATGATAAAATTTGAGATCAGATCGTGTGTCCGACAATATATACAAATGGATTAAAACATCAATATATAGCTTATATTATATAATATTCAACATTTTTTGTTCAAAAACTATGATTTCTCCATAAAAATAGGACCGCCCCCCACTCAGAGGGCTAGAGTGGGGAGGGCAGCAGAAGCAATCGCCCCCCCCCCCTTCCACCTCGCAGAATCAGCTGATACCAGAAGTGTAGCAACATAATATAAAAATTATATTGTAATTCAACTTATTTTGTTCACAAACTATGATTTCTAATTAAAAGTAGGACCGCCCCCCGCCACTCAAAAGGTTTAGGTTGGAAGGGCTGCAGATGTATTCGCCCCCCCCCCCCCACCCAATCGGTTAACAGGGGAACGACATAATATTAATATAAAGATCGGATAAAATATCAATAACTAGTTTTAATTATATAGATATTTAATTGATTCCGTTGACAAGCTGTGATTTCTACAAATACATTGGACCGCCCCCCCCACTCGAAAGTATATAGTGGGGGGGGGGCGGGATTGATGCCATCGCCACCTCCCCATCCCACCAAATCGGCCAACATACTAGAGGGGGGGGGCAAAAAAATCTAAAAATAGGTTGAAATATAAATAATTAGTATATAGTATTAACATAACTAATAAATTCGTATACAAATTGTGTGATTTCTTTACTAAAAGTCGTCCGTCCCTCCCCCCGGATCAGCCAAGTGGGTTAGGGGCGATCGCCCCCCCCCCGGATCCGCCAGTGGTTTGCATTAGATGTGGGAAATATGCAGTTTTGGGTAGTCAAGTGAAGCCATGCACTAATCCTTAATTTTCGGAATCGAAGACTTTGCCATTTTTATTAGTTTTTGCTTCAGTGTTTGCTATACTTTCTTGACAAGTCATTAACTTAAATCATAAGGTTTATGTTAACAGATCCAGAATTTTAGAAAAAATTTAACATTATAAATTTTGGCCTCCAGATTTTCATATAAAAGTATAATATTACTACCATTACCAAGTAGCATTGCTCATTGTCACACGTTTCTTCCTCACATCGGGCTGATTTTTCCAAAATATTTGCCAAATCATTATCTATGGATGAAGTGCTGACTGCCTGATGCTAAAAATATTGAAACATTTTCCAATGAAGTTATGAAACCAAGTCGGCTTCAAGAACATATAACAAAATCCAAAAAGTAATTAAGTATATTCATGAACAATTAAAAAAAAACTTTTGATGTTGCTCCAAAATTGATTAAAAGTACAATTAAAATTGTTAAAAACTTATCCGTGACACAAAAAGTAGTTTTGTAGCTTGTTGCGATATATGGGGAACCATCGCTGGTTGGATGCTACAAAGGTTTCATAAGTAATAAAAAGTAAAGAAAATCTGGATGGGTATATCTACTTTTCATCTTGTGAGATGAAAAAACATCATGTTAAAATTTTAGCCCACATCTTCATTCCTATTTGAATCTAATTATTAAAACTGTAAATAAAATAGAAACCCATTCCGAAAATAAGCTTATCTTTCAACAGTTTTGTGAAACAAAGGATGAGAGATAAGTTAGACTCTTATTGTACACTGAGGTTCACTGGATTTCAAAAGGGAGTTGTACTGCTTTTTTGTTAAGCTCTTTAATACAATTTTGGATTTTTTTTTAATTTTTTTTTTTTTTTTTAGAAACAAGAATATTCATCGCTAGGCGATGACTTAAAGCAGGTTAAACACAAAAAAAAAAGTTTTACATAGTAGGTATCTATCGTAAGTGAATGAAACCAACCTCAGACTGCAAGGAAAGAAATTGACTTTCATTGATTAAGTTATTTTCTCTTTTTATTTTTTCTCTTTTATATACTTTAAAGATACTGGAAATATTTTATCACATTTTGAAAGCAGATTCTCTTCTTTCAGACGATTCGTTGCTGACTTAGCAATGAAAGCTTCGGCATCATCTACAATCACTAATAAAAACTTTTTTTTCAGTTAAATAATCCTAATTAGTCATTGAACTTTGTTTTCTAATATAAAAGCTAGGCTATAGAGTCTGCTGAATAGCTGTTGTAAGATAAAGCTATTTATTCTGGTTTCTGATGCTTTAAGTTGTTTTATAAAACAAACATGTGTTGAAGGAGAGCACAATGAATCAAGAATTTAATAATTTTTGCCAGCATAATTAAAGCTTTTCTATTGCAAACACACTCAGCCTGTCCAAGACATCCAGCCCCTGATTTCATTCTTTGAAGTTAGGCCTACATAAGTACTGGTAATGGAACCTAGCTAGTTGCTAGTGAATAACAGTAGCTTTCGATCTGCCACAGAAGAAACGTTCTGTAAGTCAGGGAACATCAGTAGGATTCCCTTTATCATGCAATATTTCTTCTATTAAAACCTATGCCCTTCTCACTTTCATCTCAAAAGAACTCTCTCTCTCTCTCCTGAATTAGATAGTTCACGAAAAATCCAAGAATAGTCTGTAGGCAGCTTCATTAACAGTTGATTGAGTTTTAATGTGTATAGGGCTATTTAAAGACATTTTAAAAATCCCACATAATTGTAAGCTCTATCGTAAATGTGTGCTTTGAATTTTTTTGGCTCATCGGCACACTTTAGGCCATTTCGTGCCCGTAATCCCTAAACGGTTACTGTTCCTTCATACCACAACTGAGACGGGAAATAGCATTGTTCATGGCATACCTCAGCTCAGTGACCCAATGTTTTGTCGGAATGCACTCAATTCACAACTACATGGCACAAAGCAGCTGATTACCGTGATGTTTGACCGCATCAAATCATTCAGATGCAAGCTGACTTTGTGGGCCACTCAGCTGGCAGATGGAAACCTGGCTCATTTGTCTTTTCTACAGAGCATTACGGTTGAACCACAGCGCCTGAAAGACTACGTAGACATCATCTGCAGACTACTGGAAGATTTTGAACACCGCTTTCAGCAATTCACTGCTCTCGAACCACAGTTTTTCCTTGTTGCCACTCCGTTCGCAGTTGAAGTGAAAAACGTTCCAGAGGAAGTTCAAATGGAACTACTAGACCTGCAGTGTGACACTGTTCTGAAGCAAAAATACGCTGATGTTGGTGTTCCAGATTTCTACCAGTTTCTTCCCAGAGAGAAGTTTACAAACTAGAATTCTAGCGATGTTTGGGAGTACGTACGTTTGCGAACAGTTGTTTCCAGAATGAAGATCAACAAAACAGCATTACGATCAAGACTGACTGGTGAGCATCTGAGAGCGACCTTGCGGCTTGCCACTACACGCGACTTCAGGCCTAACGTCGATGGTCTGGTCTCTGCCAAACACTCTCAGCTGAGTGGACAGAAACATAGTGACGAGCCATCTGCAGTAGGCCTAGTAATTATAGTTGTTTTTTTCGGGGGAACTACAGTTTCTGCTTTTTTATTAGTGACAGAGACAACGTCAACTTATTTTAGTAAACTAAACTGCCTGTGCATGTAATAAACTACACTAAATGTAATTAATAATTTTAAAAACTTTATTTTAGCATTTAACTGCAATGAAAGTAGTTTTCTTAAAATTTGATGAAAAAAAGATTCTCTTTTTGTGGTGCGGCCCGCTGAATGGTTGTTACTTTCCACTGTGGCCCACATGCTGAAATGAGTTTGAGACCCCTGATCTAATCTATAATGTCTATATCTATATTTCCAGGCATTGACGCCCCGACCTATATGATTAGCAAGAACTACTTGTTTTTTTTATTTATTTAGGAGACGTTGAACTCAGAAATACAAATCCACTTTGCACTTTAAGAAGATCTGCTTGTTTGGTGGATTTTGAACTAACAACTGCGGTGAAACCAAACTACACGTGTGCCTGCTTCTTCGTGTACGTTTCTGATTTGTCTTTTAATTGTTGCCAATTATTCATCCGTTCTTGAACCAGGTCTTCAGATGTTGCAGTCTGCCCGACTTAACATAATGGCCACTCAACAGCACATCAGCTATCTTATAAAAGCTTACTGTGACCATGCTAATGACTAAAAGGACCACTTATTATAGATTTACATTCTTAATTAGTTACTTTCTTCATTAACACTTCTCTTTACGAGTAATGCTGACTTCAACCTGTTTAGTCTGCATCCTAAAAACGACGTAAGAGCTGAAGCGTGAAGAATTCTGAAGACTACTCGCTATCAGACAACGCACTGTATCGTATCGTATCGACAAATTTGAATATGAGACAATGAACTTGTTTGACTACTGGCATTCACAATCACACATTTAAAACGTTGCCACGTTGGACATTTTTGAAATACTGTGATTTCTTTCTGGCTTTTAAAGAAGCGATTCTGATCATGCCAACTTTAGCTGCCACTACGTATAGCTTTGAACAATCGTGCAGCAGATCAAAACCTAGTAAACAATACCTGTTACAAGACTCATAACTCTCTGCATAACAAGCTTTTATCGCCAGCTTGTCATTTGCGACGAAAAGCCATTCATCAGTAAAGTTGACTGTTGATGGAATGTTATAGGTTAGGAAGAGTTGTGCCCATGCACAGGGGAAACTACTCCAGTAATTAAGATGACTAATTAAACCTGTTTGTGTTTACCTGAGAGTGTCATTATTTCAAGTGTATTTATATTTAAGTGTCCATCGTAACATGGTGGCAGCGGTGTACACATCTAATAAAGGTAAACGATAACCTAGAGAAACTTGGAGGAAAATATAAGAAATCAGTAGCTAAAATGGCAACTTCTAACAGATATTTCCCAGTACCACAACCGCTATTACAAACAGGCAATATGGCGGCCAATTGGAAAAGATTCAGAAGAGACTGGGATAACTATGAAAAGGCCACGAAACTCACTACAGAGACAGAAGATATACGTGTAGCAACACTAATGACCATAATTGGAAGTGAGGCAGCAGACGTGTCTGATTCATTTGGAAAAGGGCAGGAGACAAAAATAAATGAAATTTTAAAGAGTTTTGAAGAGTTCTATGTTGGGAGAACCAATGAAACATATGAGAGATATGTCTTCAATACGAGAAGACAAGAGGAGGACGAGAACATTGACTCGTACATAACTGCCCTGAAGAAACTGGCAAGCAGCTGCAATTTTGATAAACTAGAAGAGAGTCTGATTAGGGACCGAATTATCTTAGGGGTTAGAAGTGAACAATTGAAGACGAAACTCTTGCAAGACGATAAACTAACCCTACAGAAATGCATAGATGTGTGTAGGATATATGAAAGATCACAAAGGCAAATGATAGATATCAGAGAAGGAAGAAACGAACTTTTGGACAAACCAACGATTGAAAGAATCTCAACATCTAAGTCAGGCCCAAAATACAGGAAGGAATATCAACAGAGTGACAAAGGGCCAAGACAAAGGAAAACATGTAAATTTTGCAAGGGCGACCATGAATACATAAAGGAAAAATGTCCGGCCTGGGGAAAATCATGTCACATTTGTGGAGGCAGGAATCATTTCGCCTCAGTCTGCAAAAAGAAAATATACAGCATTACTCAGGCAAAGACACAGAGTAACATAGACTCAGATACAGAAGAAGATGAAGTTACACTCCAAACTGAATGGGTAATGGCAATGAATGGCCCCAAAAAGCATAGGATGACGGCCGTTATGATGATCAAAACCAAAGAGTCAGATTCCAAGTGGACAGTGCCGCCGACGTCAATACCATAAACGAAAAATATGTGTGCCCAGACCAGATAGTACCAACGTCCCAGAGGTTAACTATGTGGAATAAGACGGTAATGGAGCCAAAAGGAAAAGCTACGTTGGTAACCACCAATCTAAAGACCAATGAGAAATTCAATGTAGAGTATGTGGTAGTACCAAATGATCTAACATGCCTGCTAGGATTATCAACTCTGAGGAAGATGGAACTCATTCACATAAATGAAGACCGATTTATTGCCAAAGTCGTAGCCACAGGAAACAAACATAGAAACATTGACGGACTCGGTGACTTGGGCGTGGCTACATTGAAAATAGACAAAACAGTGAGGCCCAAAGTCCTACCATGTAGAAGAATTCCGATAGCATTAAAAGAGAAAGTCAGAGCTGAACTAAACTCATTAGTTCAACGAGGAATTCTGGAAAGAATAACTGAGCCCACAGAGTGGGTTAGCCAAATGGCATTGGTAGAGAAATCAGATGGCAGTATCAGAATCTGCATTGATCCTCAACCCTTGAACAAGGCACTACTGAGGGAGCACTACAACCTAACAACACTAGAAGACATTTTGGCTGAAATGGGTAACGCCAAGATATTTAGCAAAGTCGACATTCAGGAAGCTTTTTGGCATATCAAACTAGACCCGGACTCATCAGGTCTCACTGCAATGGCGACCCCATTCGGTAGATACAAATGGAATAGACTTCCTTTTGGTCTCAAAGTAAGCTCGGAAGTCTTTCAAAGACATTTGAATGATGCGTTGGAGGGACTAACAGGATGTTTTAACGTGGTGGATGATATAATGGTAATTGGAAAGGGGGATACAGTAGAAGAGGCTCGCAAAAATCATGAGGAAAACCTATCAAAATTGCTCAATAGGCTCAAGGAAAAAAACATCAGACTAAATGAAAAGAAATCAGCATTCCGAAAGTCAGAAATTGTGTTTTTGGGACACATTATTTCCCAGTCAGGAATAAAACCAGACCCAAACAAGGTGAGAGCCATAACAAATCTAAAAACCCCTGAAGACATTACATCGGTTCGGAGATTTTGTGGAATGATACAATATCTATCAAGATTCATCCCAGGTCTTTCAGCAGACCTACAACCAATAACAGAACTGACTAAGAAACACAAGCTATTCGTGTGGTCGAATGACTGTGAGAAAGCATTTAATAGTGTCAAACAGAAGATATCCAATCATGGAAGTTATTTCGACCCGGAGAAGAAAGTAACTATTCAGGCGGACAGCAGTCAAAATGGCTTAGGAGCTGTACTACTACAAGATGACAAACCCATAGCATACACATCAAGATCACTCACAGAGCCTCAGAAAAAGTGGGCTCAAATCGAAAAGGAACTCTTGGCTGTAGTAGTAGCTCTAGAAAAATTTGACCAGTACACGTACGGCAGAGCAATAATAATACAGAATGATCATAAACCATTGGAAAATATACTCAATAAACCCCTCAGTTGTGCACCTAAAAGGCTGCAAAGCTTAATGATGCGTTTGTACCGATACAATGTTCAGTACCAGTATACCAAAGGAAACAGATTACAGATTGCCGACACGCTAAGCAGAGACCCTTTGCCAGAGCAGGAAGATTTTCCTGACACCTCTATCAACACTGTAGTACTGGCCCTCCCAGATATAATGTTAAATAAAGTTAAAGATGCAGTCAAAATAGACAATGAGATGCAGATGTTGAAACAGTACATACTGAATGGTTGGCCAGACAAGCATCATATTATACCAGAACTTAAACAGTATTGGTCACTTGCAGATGTACTGACCTATGAGGATGGCCTTCTAATGAAAGGGGAGAGAATAGTTATCCCAAGAGCATTAAGAAAAGAAGTTGAAACCAAACTACATGCAGCACATTTAGGGTATGATGCCATGATGAGAAGAGCAAGGGACGCAGTTTTCTGGCCGGGAATAGCGGCAAGAATAAAAGAAATAGCTAATGCATGCCAACCGTGTCAGCAAAGTAAACCTGCAAACCAGAAAGAAAGCTTAATACAGCATAATGAGGGTTCAAATCCCTGGGACAAAGTTGGAATAGATTTGTTTCAAATATTTGACCAACAATACCTTGCCATAGTTGACTACTATTCAAATTTTATTGAAGTAGAACATTTGCACACGACAAAAAGTCAAGTTGTTATAAGAAAACTAAAAAATTTGTTTGCCAGATATGGGGTCCCCAAAGTGTGCATCAGTGATTTTGGACCTCAGTTTTCATCTGCTGAATTCACCGCATTTATGGCAGCATGGGGTGTCCACCATTTAAAATCCTCACCAGGACATCATCAGTCAAACGGCAAGGCAGAGGCAGCAGTGAAAATATTAAAGAATCTGATGAAAAAATCCAAAGAAAGTAAATCAGATGCTTATGAAGCCCTACTAGAGTTTAGAAATACACCCAGGCAAGATACCAGTTTAAGTCCGGCTCAGATGCTCTTTGGAAGGGCAACAAGAACGCTATTGCCAAGAAGAGAGCATCCTGCAAGAATGCCACACCAAGAAGCCACGGCCAAACGGGAGAAGCGACAGCAAAGTGTTAGAAAACACTACAACAAAACAGCTCGTGACATGAAGCTTATAAACGTCGGACAGAAAGTCTTCTATCAATCGCCAAACGATACTACCTGGAGACAAGGCAGAGTATGTCGGAAAGTGAACGAACGTGCCTACATTATAGAAGGTGAAAATGGTTTCAAGTACCAAAGAAACAGAAGGCACATAAGACCTGACACCACTAACAACATAGACTTTTCTCAAGACAGAGAAAGTAATTGTTCTGACATTTTCCCAGACGCAGAGAATGAGTGTATTAACAGTCCACCCAACGCCCAAAACACTCATCAGTACTCTCTGCGACCTAGGGCCACTCTCCAGAAAACGTCGAGATATGAAGACTATGTTTAAGTACTGTACATATTTACTGTTGAAAATAGTTTTGTTGATTTGAGTTTAGTTATTTCACTTGGAACATATTTACGTTTTGTCAATTTGATTATATTATTTTTTATTTTTGTATTAGTATTTTTTGTTGCAACTTTCCTTTTTTTTTAGTTTTTTTTTTTTTTTTTTGGGAGGAGAGGGGATGTTGATGGAATGTTATAGGTTAGGAAGAGTTGTGCCCATGCACAGGGGAAACTACTCCAGTAATTAAGATGACTAATTAAACCTGTTTGTGTTTACCTGAGAGTGTCATTATTTCAAGTGTATTTATATTTAAGTGTCCATCGTAACATTGACAGTTTCAGAAGACACAGTCGACGTTTGCAGTTTTTGTTTGATTGACCGTAATAGCCGCACTGATAAAATTAACATATAAAGTAAATAGTTTGTTCACTTGATCAGTTTTATTTCTTAATTTCATGAAGTATTTGTTAGTGAACAGATGTCAGATACAGCGGTGACGCCAGATTGTTTTCTACAAAGGGATTGGGGGGCGGGGAGCGCACCAGTTCTTTTCTTGAATATTCTCCATAACAAGAAAACTGAATCTACAGTTATGAGCCACAGGTTGCAATTCTGCGGGCGCCCGTCTTAAGATCTAAATCTAACTATTTATGTTTTAAAAAAAAATTATATTACTTTTTAAATTGCATACACAACATTAGAAAAATTTATTGTTATATATCACAATCTATTTCGAAAAGCGAAAGAGGGGTGACCTTAAACCTTGTTTATAGTGAACATTTCGACTTGTATGATGTCTATGTGACGATACGAAACTTGCATACAAAAATTCATTTAAGTTGTTCCCAGCAAACCGTGAGAAACTTTAAATTTTAACTTTATCAATTATTTTCAAGTCCACCCATGACTAATTTCTTTTAGGATTTATCTCCCCTCGCACTGTTTCTCACGGGACGAATCTAGACGTATAACATTAAATAGCTTCTCTTGTGTTAACTTTTAATTGCCTACTGTCCTTATCCTTAAAATATTGCCCAGTATCATCTGCCCAGTACCCGGCCCAAACTGTCCACTACCCGATAGCTATTGCCTAATGCCGACTGATTAGAACAACCTTCGCTGCAGAAGATAAACTGGTGTTGAGTTAGCACGGCTCTCTACGAGCTAGAGACCACAGCTGAGAGATCACCCCA
The DNA here is from genome assembly GCF_947242115.1 of Biomphalaria glabrata. NCBI lineage: Eukaryota > Metazoa > Mollusca > Gastropoda > Planorbidae > Biomphalaria > Biomphalaria glabrata. The sequence goes on from NC_074716.1 coordinate 37,156,766, forward strand.
CTACAACTTAGTCTGCAGTACCAACCCTCTCTACTGTTAAACAGGCAGCGGCCTCACCCTAGAGCCAGTTTGCCTACAGCATAGAGAACATCCCGAGCCAACGTCCTAAAACAGAGCCGGATGACTCATCCTTCTGAGTGCCAGTCCTTCGACCGCCAGAAGACGACCCACGGGCTAGCAGCTAAGAAAATAAATAGCCAGACATAGAAACATTCTTCTCTTCCAATCACTCACCAATTAGCAATCCATGATGAGCAATTATGTTAGATATTAGCACCTTCATTTAATTTCTCGATTATAATTTTATTTGATCATTTATCTTTTGTAAACTTTCATTTATTAAATTATATTTATTTATAAACTTATAATATTGGTCTGTTCTTACTGTTAGTTGCGGTGTGCCTGTACAAAATCTATATGTGAGCGGGATAAAATTAATAAAATTTCCCCTAGACTTAAATAAACAAGCCCAATATTTACTAATTAAACATATCGTCACAATGATGTCCTTATTTATTTGGGACATCTGATACTTCTAGAAGATGAAAAAGAGCTTGGGATATTCCATATGATGCTAAGAACATTTTGGAATTAACCGAAATTTGGTAATTGAAAAACTATATAGAGAAAGATGGGAATCAAAGTTCATTGGTTTATGTGTTTGAATTAATAGATCTAGTCATAATGAAACAATATGCCTATTGCAATATTCCAAGATTTAGCAGTACTTGCTGAGTTAAATACATTTTAAGCATTAAGTTTCAATGTAAAGATTGTTTTTTTTTCATGTTATATTTCTTAAAGATTTCATTAGATTTAGTCTTCACAGCATAAATCTACAGACGTCCAGCATAACATCTCATAATACCGAAATTCTAAGGGTCTGGTTGTCAAACACCGGTTTGTGGCAACAGAAATAATGCAAATTAGAAAGATATTTACCAGAACATAAATGTTTAGATTTCAGTTATTTTTATACTTATTTCAATAGTTCATTCAATTGCTAGTGAAAATATGTAAATAAAAAATTAAAGAATTTATTGAATATTTATAATGTCTTATGTAACATCATTTAAGACAAAATACATCAAAAGGCTTTCATTTTAAATGCTAATGATCTAACATACCTCATCAACAAAACTGTGACAATGAAATTCATATTATAATTTTTGATTAATGTACTTACAAAATAGGAATCGAGTTCAGCTTGATGCCTTGTAGAAGACTGTAATAAATCATCTAGTTGATATCGTGTTTCTTGAGAAGAAACTGAACTACCTATTTTAAAAGTGGTGCATAAAACTAGAAAAACATTTTTAAAAATTCCTTAAAAAAAAAAAAGAAATACCTCCGTTATATATAGAGCAATTATTTTGCTCTTAATAAATAAAGAATGTTACCTTTGAAAAAAAAAAAAAGAAAAAAAGATTTTTTTTTACCTCGCCTTGTGCCCCCCTCCCTCCCGAAAAAAAATCTTTTTAAGTGGATGTATAAATCTAAAGGACTTTATAATATTGCCATTTAGATCTAGACTTACAAGAAAATTCGCAAAATGTTTATGAACATTAAATTAGCAAACTATTAAATGAATGTTGAAATACCCGAAGACATATAATCAAGATAAATATTTTCTAGTTGTCTAGCCAAATGTCACGTAGCAGACTAGCTGCAACTAGCTTCGCCTTTATTCTAGAAGGTTCTATAACGGAAGTCCTATGAAGTCATTTTGGGGGGCCAGGTTTGTCTGGGGAAAGGAAGCTCTTGAGCTGACCTCGTCAGTTGTAGTTAAATTTTTTGTGAATTTGTAGAGGCAAGTCGTATATTTTAGAGTAAGTTGTAGACAGAATTTCATAGAAGGTTGTAGACTAAGAGTTTGTAGACGGAACTTAAGAGAAAAGTGGCATAATATGAGTTGTAGAATTAATACATTTGTTTGAATTTATTTTATAACGAGCTCAGAAGAAGATATTAAACTGATACTGTTTCATTATGTCTGTGGCATTTTACGTCTCGAGAGACGATCTTTTCCCTTTGCAACTTCTTGTGTGACTTAAGAGGCCAATCCTTGATACACAGCTGCGATCGCAGGTTGGGCATATATAATCACCAGGCGCCGTTGCATTTTCACCCTTCTTTCTGCTTCTGTTGTGTATGACATCTGCAATCTGTGACCCTTCCTTTATGCTCTCTCTCCGTGTGGATCTGTCCAGTGCGACCTTTTCCCAGTTGCCAGTGTCAATTTTGAAGAGCTTCATGTCGCGTTTGCATACATCCGTATAACTGGATAAAGACATAAACAACAGGATAGCTAAGGCAATGGCCACCATGTCACCTGTGTGTTGAGCACCTTGCTGTACGGAAGTGAAACATGGTCAACCTACTCATGGCAGGAAAAAAAGCTGAATGTCTTCCACCTCCGATGCCTAAGGCGGATCCTTAAAATAAGGTGGCAAGATAAGATAACCAATGAGTAAGTGCTACAAAGAGCAGGATGCCAGGACATCCGCTCTGGTTCATTATGTACATCATGTATATTGTGAGTGATTCCTAGTTCCTGAATTAAAGTTTTTGTATTTTAAATTGAAGGATTTTCATTATTTGAATTTCTAAAGATATTAAGAGTATATAATTGAATCTCCGGCTCACATGATGATCTCTGAGTGTTTAATAAAGATCAGAGATAAAAGTCTTCAATAAGCCATGTACCGGTACTAAAAGAGCATTGTCTGATCAACACAACACTATAGTAACCTCAAGTCATCTTCCCATTTTACTACTGCAAATAAGAACACACAGTGACATTCTGGCACCTCAAGAACTCATTAAAACACCAAATTTAAATTTATTTCTTTATATATTTTGAAAAAAATATACACCTGGCCAAAGAGCTAGTAATTCCTTTTCCAACGATATAAATAAACTGTCGAATTTCTAGGAAAATCGTTAGAGCCGTTTTTGAAATCCATGTCCGCCCCCAGCTTTCCACGAAGGTACGAGTTGAATAGAGGTATTGTAATAATAATAAATGATTATTAATAATTATGAGGACTTTTCTAAAAGAGAAAGAATACAGAATACTCATTATACAGTCAAAGCACTACTTTCATGCTTATAGCATGCTCAGAGCGATATGGTACAATTTCATTTTTTGACTAGTGTTGGGGGGGGGGGTGGAGAGAAGGGGTATTTGGGAAAAGGTTTTCCGTGCTGCCTTTAGGCACGCAGTAAACACAACTCTGCTCGAGTCGCATGTTGAACCTCAAGCCCCCTCCATAGTTAGCCTCTCTACCACGCTTTCCACAAATAATTAATATACTCAAATAAGAAGTACTATTTACCTTGCAAATTCAATGATGTAAATACATTTTTAAACACTGATTCTGTAAACATATGGCTAGCATGAAGTCTGCTCTCATCTGATGATGGAATATAATAACTGCTGCCACTGCTTACACTACTGGAACTCAATGGTACATTTCTGGTCAAGAGGCTTGAACCAGCATTTACTACCACTGATCCTCTTAGATTATTGAAGTTAATGAATTTATCCAAAGATATGAGACTATTATCATGGATTTTGTCTTTAGAAACTTGTGACATTTCTTCTTGGTAATTAAAGTTACTCAGTATAGTATCAGATGGTTTTACTGAATTTTTTTTATCCTCTGTCTGATCAAGTGGCTTATCTATTAACATCCACTTGGGATCTTTCTGATCTGATAGCAAAGAATCTTTTTGACCTCTTATCATAGAAAGTAACTTTAAGTCAGTATCTTTCTGATCTAACAACTCAGGGGAGAGATCTTTCTTTTCTAATGTTTTGGGAAATACCTTTAGATCGGGATCATTTGGATCTAACATCACAGTGAAGGGATCTTTCTGATCTATTGTCTTTGGAAGTAACTTCAGGTCAGGATCTTTCTGATCTATCATGACAGGGGAAGGATCTTTCTGATCTATTGCTTTTGGAAGTAGCTTTAGGTCACGATCTTTCTGATCTATCCTCACAGGATCTTTTTGAATTAGCAGTATAGGAAGTAACTTAAGCTCAGGCTCATTCTGATCTAGTACCATAGGATCTTTCTGATCTACAAGCGTAGTACTTTTCATAAAAGATGACATATTTAGCATTTTAGGTTTAAAATCATTTTCAATGGATGATAATGATAAAGGTTTGAAAGCAATGGGCGCTGCAGCTGCAACATTTATAGTTTCATTCTCTTTTTCTTGAGCTAAATCCGCAGAAAGTTTGCTCAATGAGTTTCCTTGTGTACTTTCCCTTGATCCAGCTGATCCAGTGCCGTAACCACTACTACAAAATTCACTGCGTGTACGCCGCCCTTTCTCAGACATAGGTGAACTATCACTGATTGTTCTCTTTTTTCCTAAGAAAGGAGGCAGCGTATCATAACTTTCTCCTACTTCAAAAACATTGTCATCATTGCTATACTGTGTCATATAAATAGCAAGCTTCTTCCCTTTTTTTTTAAATTTAGTAATATCATGGATTGCATTTTCTGGTATTGTAGTAGAATTTTCTTCATCTAATGAATTTTGCGAAAAAATTGGTTTTACAGCCAGGGAAGATCTCTCACTGCTACTGCTACTGGTAAAAGAGCTGACTCTTGAGGAGTTACCACTAGAAGAGGAGCTAGATCTGACAACATCTGGTTCCAAAATATTTGCTAAAAGATGATGAGTCACATCAGGACAAACATCAGGTCTATGTTTAGGTTTATTTAATAATGCTGTGTTATTTTTACTTTCAGGACTTTCACCATTACACAATTTTTTTTCAAGAGACCTCTTCTTAGGAAAATGTTTATCCATTATAAATAAAAGTGTATCTATATAGTGCGTTCCTATATTAGCTCAGGAATGACATTGGATATTTTGATTAGGTAGGCAACATATGCTGAAAAAAAAAAAAAAAGTTATAATATAAAATTTATATCTCTCTCTCTCTCCCCCCCCCCCCCCAAAAAAAAAAAAAAAAGTGAATTAACTGTATTGAAATAAAGTTGTTGCATTAAAGTCTAATGATACCGGTATCAAGATGGTTAAAATTAGTTTTTTTTTATGTAATGATGTAAAGTAGTTCTATTAAACTATGATGAGATTAAATAGTTATTGCAATATTAAGTATTATTTATGTATTACCTAAGCGCACATGGCATACCTTTTAATTTTATCAAACAATATTTTTAGTAAGAACTTTTTCAAATTTATTATGGCCATATTTCTCCAAAATTCAATGCAATGTTTGATATAATAACATGAATACCGGTACCATACATATTTTGATGTAATACTTTTCTTTTATTGTCCAATTTATTTCTTTGTTATATTTTTGTATTAATAAGAAAGGAAAGTATATAATGGCAAAAATATTTAGCTTGACGGTACGGTATACAAAGTCTGGTTTTTAAACCAAAACATGATTTTTATTGATTCTAAAGGTGCTTTTTAAAAACATGTTTCTCTACTTAATACAATTTTAGGAGATATGACTTTAAAATAATGACCTAATACAATTTTAGGAGATATGACTTTAAAATAATGACCTAATACAATTTTAGGAGATATGACTTTGAAATAATGATCATTGATGTTAAAATGAGTTTAAATGTTATTCAAATTTTCATAAAAAGAAAATGTAGAAATCATCCCAATTTTACAACTCTTAAGACTATCTTTTAATATCTGATACTTCAAGCAAACAAAAAATTTATGCTCAATTCTATCTTCAATATAAAAGTTACAACTCCACAAGAATTATATTCTAAAGACCAAAAATGTATACTAGATAAGTATTGGTCCTTGCAATTATCTGCTAAAAACATCAGCTAAATACATGAAATTTTCAGCACGAGCCTGAAAACATATTTGCTAGTATACAGCATTTTTTGTTTTCTCACAAACTTATAGGCAGCTCATATCTATCCAATAGTTGGTAGGCAATTAAGATGAAAAGCATAATATAATCCAAAAGTGGGTTTACGAGAAATGGTTGCAATCCAGTAAAGAATTAAAAAAGGAATGTGGTATTAGGCAACATACTAAATGAAAGGACTTGTGGAGGCGTATGCCTTGCCGGAAAAAAGACAACCTGTGTTGCAGGTTAAAGAGGCAGTTGAAATTCTTAATAGGGCAGTGCAGAATGAAACGCATGTTTTGCCCAGTTCCAAACAAAAGATGATTCCCATTGTTGTCACTATTAGAATTCAGAGAAAACAGTGGTGCATATCATTTTTGAGTGTCCTAAGTTCAAAGAAAGAGATTGTTTCTGCAGTGCCATTCAACCTGGATGGAAACTATGAAGCACTATGCCTAAAATCAGTTTTTTACCAAGGCAGTACAGAAGGTATAGACCTTTTTGTCCTGAAGCCAATAGGAGTTCATCTCAGATAAAAAGGCAGGTTTCAATATTTTAACAGATGAAACTAAGGGTAAAATTGATTACAAGATCATTTTTCTTTTCAGACAGAGGAAAGATCAAAGCAATTTAGAAATAAAAGTTAATATAAAAAACTAAGTTAACAAAAAGTCATTGGAAAACCTCACGTATGGATATCAGTACAGAAACTATGAAGTAACTACTGGTATCAATTATCATAATCATATCTTCCCCATTACCAAATGTAAATTTAAACATGATTGCTTGTGATCTTATAAATACATAGTTATAAATAAATATAGTACCAGATGACTAAAACCCTTGCTCTGTTGAATCATTTGTTAGGAGAACATGATAAAAAATAGAGCAGTAAAGTCTAAATATAAATGTGAAATTTATTTTAAAGTTTGGATTTAAATTTATATATTATAATAATTTAATATATAAAAAAAATATCACTCTGCATAACAGGAATATGATAATTATACTATGCTATCTAAACTGGGATTGTAAGTTGCTGAGAAAAAAAAAAGCCTACTTAACCTATTAGATTTATAATTGACATCAATTAGCTATCTCAATCTAAATTGAAAAATTATCACAAAAAGATGAAGGAAGTCATATAATCAACATTTTTAAAACCATTTAAATCAAACATAAAAATTGCCATATATATAGTAGCTTCTTATATTTGGGACACCCCATCAAATTCTCCTTCAATGAACGGGTCGCTTTTTTTGTTTGTAATTCATTTGTTTTTATGTTTGGAGCAAAAATCAACGTTTCGGGACTGCGCATGTCCAATTTTAGATAAGTTCCGGTAATTTTGTTCCGTTTTTCCAAAGCAGATGGCAGTTTTTTAGATTCTCGGTAACCATGTACATGTAAAGCTGTTGTTTTAACCTCCCCCGGCAATTCATACCCATATAAGGGATGAAGGCTATATTATGAGCCTGTTTGATTGTAGGCTGATTGGCATATCAAAATAAGCTTCCAAACATCTTTAGAAAGACATTCCAATCTCATTTATACTGTTAGCTGTTAAATAAAATTTAATAAGGGAGTGTACAACGAATAATAATGAATTCAGCTCATTCTCCTTCATTGGACACAGCAAAATCGTATTAAGAAATATTATTGGGATTAATAAATCTATGATTTTTTCAATGAATAAGCTTGACCTAGATCGAGATGTCTATAATATATAATTTATGAATGAAAGAAAAAGTGCGGGCTGCTAATTTGAAGCCAGAGACCATGCCCAATGCAGGTGATCACTCCAGATGAGCTGGCAGTGAGGAGAAGTATACACTCAGCTTGTAGTGTCACAAACTATCCAACAGGCAGTGGAGGGAAGGGGGAGAGAGTCATGAAAAGAATTATAAGCATCTATGGGAGGGAAGGGGGTGTTAATGTGTCACAAAACGAACATCCAACTTATGAAAACAAGAAGAGGGTCCTTGGATGGCAATTAAAAGAAAGACAGAGGAAATACATGTAGCCAATGTAGCCTAGTTGAAAATATCTTATTTATTAAATTATAATAATTAATTAATCGATATATAATCTATATAGATTTATTTCTGTCTGTTTCTACACATAGATTACATAGGTATATAAATAATAAACTATAAACGATATATATATATATATTCTATATATAGATCTATATTCTATATTATAGAGTTAGAGAGAGAGAGACAGAGAGAGAGTATATGAGGAAATAGACTATAAATACATATTGCAAAAGTGAATCTACTTCTTTTAATACAATCTAAAAAAAATTAAGTAACACAGATATAATTTATTAGCAATTACATAGTGGTGTACAATGATGGTGCTCACTGTCCAATTGAGGAGAAAGCCCAAAAACTGCGTTCAATATAGGAGCATGAAGTGACCCACTTTATTTTAAAATAAAATCTTGACTATGAGTGGTAATACAAAGGAATACAGCTATTTTTATAGTCCTTTAGTTGCAGAATAAGAATCTGCTTTCAGTTTTTTTGTAAGCTAAACCGTCACCAAATAAAAAAATAAAATAAAAATTTGACCTAGTTCCCGTAAGTCGGTGTTCAGGTATAAGAATCTACTATATATCTTCTGTATCAAAACCTGTGGTTTATACTCCCAATATGTACTAATTTCTTTATTAAGCAACTAGAAATAAGTAACATTTTTATATAACATAATACTAACTAATTAATGTATTACAGTATGCAAGTGCAATTTAAAAATATTCATGGCTTTTAAATTGTACTTTACCAAAGTCTAAAAAAAACATTGTTTTCTACCATTATTTTATGTTCACTGTTAGAAATAAATATAAGCCTGGTAGTTTTCCTTCTATTAAACATTGCTACTCATACATATATACATTTTCCTTAGTTGATTTATTATTGCATAGAAAAAATATAAAATTTGCCAAGGGGTATGCACATGATACACTTGAAATGTTTAAGAAAATCATTACGGTTGATTTTGAAATCAATATGTATAACACAACAATTGATTGTTGCTCTTATTATATAGGATATAAATAAATAAAAATTTGCTCAAAGGTTCCCTTTACCACTTAGGTGATCGTTAAGACACGGTTTTGACTACTTCAAAGCCAAAGCACCACAATTCTCAAAACAAAAACAAGCTCTATTAACTCTTTTTCTCATAATTAACGATGTCACAGTTTATTTGACCCATTCTTTCAGCCTTATCGACAATAATCAGTGTTTAAAAAGTCAGTTGTTGTGGGTTTTTCATCCCAAAATGTTTTAATTACTTATAATTTTCCCATTGGAAAACATACAGATTTTTTTTCATTTTCATTGTGTTTTTTCTTTAAAAAAATGTTTTTAAAGAGTGGAGGCTCTATTTTTTATATTAATTTATATTAGTTTTTGCATGTCGAAGACGTGGGATAGTGACCTCATGACAATTATATTAAATGTTTTGTATATGTTATAAATTAAGTTTTGTGAAAATATGAATAACTATCATAAAAAAATACTTTTAGTTCAATTCTAGTACCTCCCTCTTATAAGAGACAGCATCGAAAGCGCAACAAAAATATCCAATCACAACCAAACAGAGCTCAAGCAATTAGTGAATTCTTTTTTAAAAACACATTACCCCAACAACCAATGCATCAGAGTCTACACAGATGGATCCTCCCCAAAAAATCCAATACAAACGGAGGAGCTGGCATACTAATTGAATGCCCAATGGAGAAAGACTGGAAAAGTCAATTGCAATTGGCGATCTCTCAGACAGCCATAGAGCAGAAAGGCAATCACTGGAACTAGCAGCTACCACACCAATAAATTACCAATGTACACCAAACAGCCAAATTGTCTTTCTGACTGATGCCATAACAGTCCTTCAAAGCCTGAAAAACTTGTAAACTTTCTTTATAAAGCAACTCAGGACAGCCCTTGTAAACCTTAACACCAACATCAAGGAAACTTCCAGCACACATTGAATTAGAAGGCAATGAAAAAGCAGACATAGTGGCCAAAGTTGGAAGAATGAACAACAAATGAAAATCCCTCTCTACCCAGAAGAAATGATAAAAAATAATATCGAGAATAGAATAAATGAGAATTGGACCAGCTCACATCCAAATTACAAGAAAAAGGATGCCTATTATAAGCTATCTCGACATGATCAACACATAATTTTTCGACTCAGAATCGGACACAACAAAATGAGACGAGTGAAACCTGCCTCTGTGAAGCATCACCAGAGAATGCTGACCATATATCCTTTTGTATATTTTGTAACATTTTAGCTGGAAACTTAAATATAATGTAGGATAGACCTGCTCGAGTCTATTTTGTGGTCTGTTCCAGTTGCTTAATGTTTTCTTGAGTTGAGGGGTCTAGATCTAGATCATAATTTATATAGTAGGCCCTATACTTATAGTTGATATTTGATATAGATTTTAGATCTAGACTATAGACTAGTTACTAGACTAGTAGAGTATAGATCTATACTCTAATAAATAATAACAAGTTCAGTCCCTAGCCCTAGGAGGTTCTTATATTTTAAACACTTCATCAAATTCTCCTTCCTTGAACGCATTGCTTTTTTTGTTTGTAATTGGTTTGTTTTTATGTTTAGAGCAAAAATCGACGATTCGGGAATGCGCATGTTCAATTTTAGGTAAGTTCCGGTAATTTTGTTCTGTTTTTCCAAAGCAGATGGCAGTTTTTTAGATTCTCAGTAACCATGTATGTAAAGCTATTGTTTTAACCTCTCCCGGCAATTCATACCCATTCAAGGGATGAAGGCTATATTATGAGCCTGTTTGATCGTAGGCTGATGGGCATATCAAAATAAGCTTCCAAACATTTTTAGAAAGACATTTCAATCACATTTATACCGTTAGCTTTAAATAAAATTTAAAAAGGGGGTGTCCAAACAAATAATAATGAATTCAGCTCATTCTCCTTCATTTGAACAAGCAAAATCATAAAAAATATTATTGGGATTAATAAATATATGATTTTTCCAATGAATAAACATGACCTAGATCAAGATATCTAGAATATATAATTTATGAATGAAAGAAAAAGTGCGGGCTGCTAATTTGAAGCCAGAGACCATGCCCACTGCAGGTGATCAAGCCAGATGAGCTGGCGGTGAGGAGAGGTATTTATAAACTAAGCGTGTAGTGTCACAAACTATCAAACAGGCAGTGGAGGGAAGGGGGAGAGAGTCATGAAAAGAATTATAAGCATCTATGGAAGGGAGGGGGAGGCGGGGTGGCTGAGTGGTAAAGCGCTTGGCTTCCGAACCGGGGTTCGAATCCTGGGTTTTTTAATTTCAGGATCTTCGGGCGCCTCTGTGTCCACCCAGCTCTAGTGGGTACCTCACATTAGTTAGGGAAAAGTAAAGGCGATTGGTCGTTGTGCGAGCCACATGACACCCTTGTTAACCGTAGGCCACAGAAACAGATGACCTTTACATCATCTGCCCTATAGACCACAAGGTCTGGAAGGGGAACTTTACTTTTTTTTTATGGGAGGGAGGGGGTGTTAAGGGGTAACAAAACAAACATACATATTATGAATACAAGAAGAGGGTCCTTAGATGGGAATTAAAAGAAAGACAGAGAGAAAATACATGTAGCCTAGTTGAAAATATCATGTTTATTAAATTACAATAATTAATTTATAGATCTATAATCAGTATAATCTATATTTATTAAATTTATAAATTTATTTCTGTTTCTACACATAGATTATATCTAGGTATTTCAATATAAAGAGAGAGAGAGAGAGTATATGAGGAAATAGACTATAAATACATATATTACAAAAGTGAATCTACTTCTTTTAATACAATCTAAATAATTTTTAAGTAACACAGATATAATAATAATTCATTAGCAATTACATAGTGGTGTTCAATGACGGTGCTTACTGTCCAAATGAAGGAGAAAGCCCAATCAAAAACTGTTCAATATAGGAGCATGAAGTGACCCAATTTATTTTAAAATAAAATCTTGACTATGGGTGGTAATACAAAGGAACACAGCTATTTTTATTGTCCTTTAGTTGAATGATAATAATCTGCTTTCAGTTTTTGTGTAAGTTAAACCTTCACCAAATAAATTGACCTACTAGTACTAGGGGACTACACTAGTAGAGTCTAGAGTAACTTACATCTATCGAACACCTTCGTTTTAAGGTACTTATCGAACACCCCATTGTATTTTTTAAAATTCTCCTTTATTTCGATGATTATAAAGAAACTAGTCCATTCTTATTGTGCATCGTCCATTTCTTGATAGTTAAGTTATAATTAGTTTCATTTTCACCCGAGGATCATTTTTTTTACTTATATTCAAAGTGCATTGGTAATATTGGTATACAAATTTCACATTTTTTGAACTCTTGGGAAGAGTGGAGTGAGTCTCGGGTTAAGGGTATTTTTTAATGCTAATGATGCTTCAGCTCAAAAAAACTATATAATACGCTTCTAATTAGGCTGAGAAATATTTACAACTATTTATTTAAAAGTGTCCTTTGTTACCTAAACATGAAAATTGAGGTTTAAAAAGGGGGTGTTCGATAATAGCAGTTTTTATATAAGCAATCTCAGCTTCGTAAGATATCGAACGCCATTTTAATGTTAAAAATAAACATCAAAGGGATATAACCCAAAGAAGACAAAATATTTAAATTATATATTTTTTAATTAATTGTTATTTTTTTAAATAATGTAATGCAAAGTACAGATATAAATTAATCATATGTTACAATTTGTATCAGCTATTTGTGGTTTACCGTAAATGTGCTATATTTTTTTAAGTAAATAGATTTACATCGATATGCACTAATTGTACCCATTTTAAAAGCTTGATTTTATGACACATATATTATATATTATAGCTTGATGCTAATGGCGTCTATGGCAAACTGAAAGGAGAAAGAGAGTGGAATGTATTCAGTTGTGGAATGTATTCAGTTGTTGTTTCTTTTTCAGATGCCCCATTCTATTAACTTCTGAATTAGCCCCATTCTATTAACTTCTGAATTAGCCCCATTCTATTAACTTCTGAATTAGCCCCATTCTATTAACTTCTGAATTATGTGTTATAAATACCAATACCTAGCGCATGTGCTTGATGTGAAGAGATATTAATAAAACGAAAGGGCAAAGGGGGAGGTATAGAATGCAGATATGGTATTTTGAAATAAAAATGTCTTGGGCAGGTATAAAAAAAAAAAAGGGGGGTGGGGGAAAGAAACAGTCAAGACACTATCCAGAGATCATCAATAATTGATCGACCATTAGAATGTGACGTCAGCCTCAAATACATAGAGTCAGTTGTGCTTCTCGATAGACGTGTGGCGCTGAGTCTATAAAATTATATATATATATATATATTTGCCATAAAGTATGACAAAGCTCATAATGCGCTACAAAGACACTCCTTTGAAACATCACAGATACACAAAATAATAACAATAACACATTTAACCACTCTATTATTCTGCCTACAACCCCTTACCCGCGCTTCCACTCTCCAACATTCACACTTTTTCAGTGCAAAGTAACAACGTAAATTTCAAGACTCAATCCAAACGCAGCCACCAGACTAACACACAACAAAAAGAAATGGTCAGTGATAGCGTAACACACAGGTGTAAACCAGGCCATCAACACAGCCCCAAAACATTGTTCAAGTTGTAGTAAGAACAATGTTGAGGGGAAAGGGGGAGGAGCCATCAGTCGAGTACCTACGGTCAAGCCGCTAATTAGGTCACAAACACTAGGCATGATAGATACGTAGTATATATAGATATGTTGTTTGTGTGTGTGTGTGACAAATACTAAGCGTGCTCTAAAATACGTTGTTTTTTTTTGGTTAACCAGGTGGTTTAGGGAGGGCGGATTTATCTACATCTATAGGTAACACAGCTTGCAAGCTACCATAGCTTTTCAGCACCCCCCCCCTCCCCGCCCAGATCGAAAAATATCTAGCACTGACTTTTGGGCTGTTACATACACTGAGCGTGCTAGATCGGCGGCTAGTTACGTAGGGCCGCGTACCGTATGTTTCGTTTTTAGGTCAACCAATTAAACTGTTGTGTCCTGCAATGACTTGGGGAGGGCGGGATTATCTATTGGCTACCAAAGCTTATTAGGCTCTCCCTCAAATAAATAATATCTGGATTTAATTTATTAATGGCCTAGGCTTATGTCTCAAAATAGCTTAGACCTAAATAAGTACTACGGTAATGCGTTACTGGGCTTAGCACCATCAGTTTCTAAGCAGAGCTGATCAGTGATAGATTCCTTCGATGTGAACCATTTGAAAATGACTAAAAATCTGTCTTTCTTGACATGGCGTAAAAAGAAAATGATATATAAATAAAAAAATATAGATTATAACACTTTTGAAACACCATACTTTTCACAAAATTTTAAGATTATAACACTTTTAAAACACCATACTTCTCGTGTGTTTGATAAGTTCTTAATATGTTCGATAAGATAAGATAAAGCTAAAAAAGTGTTAGAATAAAGATAATTTAAGCTTTTGAAATCATCAACCTGACCCATTTTAACATCAAATATAAGTTTAACTATGAGTAGTAATAGAATAAAACATGTCTACTTTTTAAGAAAAATGGATGAGGAGTTCACAGATACAATCAGTTTTTTTCTAGGTCTAATTTTTACAGAGATACACAAATTCAAACATAAAAAATGTCGGCGAATGAGCTTAACTTAAGTTCGATAAACATAAGTTACTGTAGATCTAGTCTAGTTTCCGAAAGTCGGTGTCCAATACGAATCTTCACTCTACCAGTAGATCTAACCATATTATATTTTTTAATAAAATTTTATACTTATACTTATAGATCTACTAGTTATAGATCTAGATTCTAGATGTAGAAATATAGATCTAGAATCTATCTAATCTAGATCTAGATTTAATAAAATAAATCTAGATCTAGAGTTCTAGACTATAATGTCGTGTAATGACTATTGACTATTAGTATTATTATTAAACTACATCTAATGATCTAGACACAGTCACAGACTCTATAATTAGTATAATTAATATAGATTATAGTATAGAATTAGAATGTCTAACTTCTAAGTAAATTATTAAAATAGTTACAATGTACGATTATAGTACATAGATCTAATAATCAAGATAATATACAGATCTAGATAGTAGATATCTAGATAGATCTTGTCTAAATCTAGATCTAGATCTAGACTAGTAATCTAGTTCTAGAGTGTAGAGAAATCTAGTGACTAGTCTAGAATATATTTTTTCTCTGGAGAGTTTTGTTTGTATTTTTCTTTTTAAGTATTGCCAACTACAAACGGATTTTTTTATATTTTGTGTGTGTGTGTGTTACATCTGCTAATTTAGCTATGCGATATACAGTCCGTGTGTCGAATTTGTTGTAATGTATGAGTATGAGCCACTGGCGGATCCAGGGGGGTGGGGGGGGGGGCTGTAGGGGCCATAGCTTCCCCCCCCCCACTCGGCCTACCCCACCCCCCAAAGGGATTCGAGGGGGCGTAGGCCTACTAATCTTAGTAAAGAAATCACACAATTTAAATACGAATTTATTAGTTATGTTAATAATATATACTATTTATACTAATTATTTATAATATCAACCTAATTTTAGATTATTTCGACCCCCCCTCTAGTATGTTGGCCGATTTGGTGGGATGGGGAGGTGGCTATGGCATCAATCCCGCCCCCCCCCCATAAACATTCGAGTGGGAGAGGGGGGGGGTCCAATTTTTTTTTTTTTTAGAAATCACAGCTTGTTAACGGAATCAATTAAATATCTATATAATTAAAACTTATTATTGATATTTTAACCAATCTTTATATTATGCCGGTCCCAAGCCCGGGTGAGAAAGGAGGAGGGTTTGGCGTGGGGCTAGCGACCCCACCCTGTAAAACCACTATTGCTACAGAAACGGCAAACTCGACACATAATGAAAACTATACATGCGGCGAGGGCGGCCAAACCCTGATGACGGTGTTGGATCAAAGCCAACTGGAAGTCCAATACCCGATACATGGCAAGCCTTTCAACGCAAGGAAACCGACTCTTATAGGCACGTGGAATGTAAGAACCCTGAATCAATGCGGTAAACTGGCCCAACTTTTAAGAGAGTTTGACTCTTACCGGCTGGACATCCTTGGGATCTGCAAGATGCGGTGGACATCAAGTGGACAAATAATCAATGATGGCAAGACAATAATATACTCAGGACATGACAAGGAGCACATTGGTGGTGTAGGAATCATCATGTCTAAAATAGCAGCTTCAGCGCTAATTGCTTGGAAGCCGGTCAGTGACCGCATCATTACAGCTCGACTCCAAACAAAGCAAATTAAAGTCACTACCATCCAAGCTTATGCCCCTACAGAGGATGCAGAAGATACCATCAAAGATAATTTCTATAATCAACTACAAACAACTCTTGATGAAACACCTACTCACGACCTAATTCTACTGATGGGAGACTTTAACGCCAAAATCAATCCCAACCGAACTGGCTTTGAATATGTAATGGGACCATATGGCTCTGCAGAAAACATCAGTGATAATGGCGAGCGCTTGATTTTTCTCTGCGCATCCAACAGCCTTTCAATTGGAAACATATTTTAAGCACAAACAAATACACACAAAAAAAACATGGCGATCACCAAATGGAGAAACCTTCAACGAGATAGATTACATTTGCATCTCCAAACGATGGAGGTCATCTCTGTTAGACGTGCGGACCCGCAGAGGAGCTGATATCGGCTCAGACCACTACCTTGTCAGTGGCAAATGTAAGCTCCGATTGAAACGTCAACCAAAACGAGCCACACGACCCCGCCCATTTAATGTAGAGAAGCTTAAAGACGGCAATACTGCAGCACAGTTCCAATTGAAACTAACGAACCGCTTTGAGGCTCTTGCAGATATATTGACCCTTGAAGAAGAGTGGGCCAACTTCAAAGATACCACTATTGGGTGCGCGGAAGAAGTTATCGGAAGGAGACGAGGTTCATAAAGGAACGGTGGATACAAGACAGAACATGGAAATTGATTGATGAGAGGAAAGAGGCCAAACACAGGATCGCAGCCTAGCGGAAGAAGCCTATAGGGAAGCAGATCTGAAAGTAAAGAGAAGCTGTCGGCAAGATAAACGGGACTGGATTGAGCAGAAGGGACAAGAGGCACAAGCAGCTGCAAGCAGAAATGACACAAAAACCCTCCATCGTATTGTCCGAGATCTCACTGGAGTGGACATAGGGCACCAATAAAAGACAAGCAAGGCAAAACTTTGTTAACGAAAGAAGAACAGGATGCAAGATGGGTAGAGCACATTAAAGAGACCCTTAACCAACTGTCGCCAGACCTAACTTACATATTCAAGGACCCCTCTCCAGACAATGATCTCAAGGTCAAGACAGACCCAATAACTGCTGAGGAGGTTACCATGGCCATTGCAGTGCTAAAGAATAACAAAGCACCAGGACTAGACATGATATCAGCAGAAATGCTAAAATATGGGGGACAGTGCATTGTTAACAGAATGACTGATCTCTTAAATCTCTGTTGGCGAACTTCAAAAGTCCCAGAGGACTGGCAAAAAGGAGTGATTGTAAAGCTTCCAAAAAAGGGCAACTTGGCAGACTGCAACAACTGGAGGGACATTACTCTCCTCTCTGTCCCAGGCAAAGTTTTCAGCACTGTTTTGTTGAGACGGCTTCAACAGTCTGTAGATGAAAGGCTCAGAGAAGAACAAGCAGGTTTCCGAAGAGGCAGATCATGTACAGAGCAGATTTTCGTTTTACGAAATATCATAGAACAAAGTCTTGAGTACCAATAACGGCTAACGATCAGTTTCGTAGACTTCAAAAAAGCGTTTGATAGTGTCCACCGAGAATCACTATGGAAAATAGTTAGAGAATACGGTATCCCAGAAAAATTCGTCCAGATCCTACGACACCTTTACAGTCAGTCTAGTTGCTGCATTAAAACAGAAGAGGGAACAACAGAGTTTTTTACAATCGAGACAGGCGTGAGACAGGGGTGCATCTTATCTCCCTTCCTTTTCCTCCTAGCCATCGACTACATAATGAGGAGAGCAATGAACCAGACTGCCTTTGGGATTCCATGGCATGAACAACTCCGATTGACGGACTTGGACTTTGCTGATGATGTTGCACTACTCGGGGCTACAAATAAATGCATTCAAGAAATGACGGAGAGCCTAGACAGAGAGGCACCCAAAATTGGCCTCCGCATAAACTTGGATAAGACTAAAATTATGCGAGTGGGATATAAGGCAAAGGGTGTCCCCGTCAGACTTGGCGAGTCAAAGCTTGAAGAGCTGGACAAGTTCACGTACCTTGGCAGCATCATAACAAATGATGGAGATGCTTATCATGATGTAGCGTGCCGAATAGGAAAGGCAGGGAGCATTTTCCAAAGGCTGCAGCCTATTTGGACTAGCCAAGCCATTGGACTCGAGACAAAAATACACCTTCTCAACACAATCGTCATTCCAACTGCTACATATGCATGTGAGACGTGGAAGTCATCTGTCAAAATTGAGAAAAGACTAAATGTGGCTCAACAGAGATGGCTGAGACGGATTTTGGGAGTCAGTTACACAGACCGGATCTCAAACAAGGAAATCCTATGCCGAACTGGGAGTCGAACACTTAGTGAAGTTGTGACTGAGCGTAGCATGAGGTTTGCTGGACATGTTCTACGTCAAAATGAATTACGCACACCTAGAGTTGCGATAACATGGAAGCCAAAACGAGGAAAGCGCAAACAGGGACGTCCTCGTATTACTTGGCGACACACCTTCATGGAGGACCTCAGAACAGTGGACACCAGGTGGGAGGAGGCTTCAGACATTGCCAGTGACAGATCATTATGGAGACAGCTTGCCGCCCAATGCGCCGAACGGCGCGGGAGGACCTAAGTCTAAGTAAGTTATATTATGTCGTTCCCCTGTTAGCCGATTGGGTGGGTGGAGGGGGGCGAATACATCTACGGCCCTTCCAACCTAAACCCTTTGAGGGGGGGGGGCGGTCCTACTTTTAATTAGAAATCATAGTTTGTGAACAAAATTAGTTGAATTACAATATAATTTTTATATAATGTTGCTAGACTTCTGGTATCTTAAGAATTAGTCGATTCGGTAAGGTGGAGGGGGTGGGCTATTGCTTCTGCTGCCCTCCCCTCTCTAGCCCTCTGAATGGGGGGAGGCGGTCCTATTTTTATGGAGTAGGTGTAGAGAAATTAGTTGAATATCTATATTATATAAGCTATATATTGATGTTTTCATCCATTTGTATATTATGTCGGACACACGATCTGATCTAAAATTTTATCATAAGTAAATATAAAATGAAAAAGGGTTGTTCCAGGTGGGAGGGGCGATATACATACGATCGCCTTCCGCCCATCGGACAAACCAATACTTTTTTCTTTTTTGTATTTTAGTTAAGAAATTACAAAATAAATAAATAATAATTTAATAATCTAAATAATTTAGATATGCTATAAATTAAATTCTTACATCGAAGAAATCGTTAAAGCCAAATGCAAACATTAGCAGAAATTATAAAAAAGAGCGAGGGTTAACGTTTTTACTCCATTATACCGCCCTCTCTCCTTTCCAGACGAAAACACGACGTTTTAAAACAGAAAAGTCAAATGTACCTCTCAGCTAGAAAACTAGTGGATGGTTGGAGATGCAGAAGACGTATCCAGATGCAGTCTTTTATGCATCATGCCACTAGACTATCTGATGAAGCTGGCCTCTCCACCAACCGACAAAACATTCAACGCTTTCATCCCCTTCCCCCTTGGTGTCGCCCAACGACCCCAGACATACGCTTGAAATTAGTAGACCCTAATGCCACTAAGCAAAGCCGTTCATCTTCAAATCCTAGCTCTGGAGACCATTAATACCTTCAATCCCAGTGCTATTTTTGCATACACTGATGGGTCGGCATCAATAGATTCTGGAAGAGCAGGCTATGGAGCCTACATCGACTTTCTTGGCTCTTACACAGTCAAAATCTTTGGACCATGTGGTAGTGTTTGCAGTTTTGATGCGGAGACCATGGCAGTCTGTGAAGCCTTAAAAGTCATTGACTCTCAACTCGGCGAGGGACATTTGAGGGCAACACAGATTGTTGTGGTCACTGACTCAAAATCTGTACTACAGGCTTTGCAAAGCCCCGGACCATGGCCCCCCAATTTCAACACTGTCATCATGGCTTCACATAACATTAAACAACGCTATGGCACCCCTGTAATTATGCAGTGGGTACCGAGTCACATAGGTGTGACTGGCAACACAATTGCAGACTCTTTGGCCCACCAGGGAGGGCAAATTCCACCCACTGATGAGGCTGTAAGCTTTCATCAAGCCCTGGTTATAATACAAAAAAAAGAAATGGAAAAGTGGTTTGAGTGCTGGGACAAGTCCCAAAAAGCCCGTGGAGTCTGGGAGCGCATGAGGCGCCCTGACCGCACTTCCCCATGGTGGAGGCTGTCCAGGCCTGAGCAAGCTATTATAGCACAGTGCAGGACAGGCCACAGTCCTGTTGGCTCATATTTCTCGCGCCTGTGGCCAAATTTTGATTCACGGTGCCCTCGCTGCGGGGAAGAAGAGGAAACCGTGCCTCATATGCTGTTTGACTGCCCCAGACTTGCTGATCTCCGTCTCGACAGGTCTGGGAAACCCAAAATTCTCGACCTGTATGGCGACATTCATGCACTACGCAAGACAGCAGGGTTTCTGTCCAGGGCTTTTGCAAGAGAGGATTTGAGCCTCTCAAGCCCTCACTCAAATGTAGTTTGATGATGATGATGATTAATGTGGCGACTGAGTTTATGTAATTATATACGAATTTATCTTAGTTATTTTAAGAAAGACTTTGTTATTAAAAATTAAAAATTCATACGAAATTTCTCATTATAAGAGTAACAACTTAGATGAGGTCTGAACCCAAATATTATTTTCCTAGTCATCTTTTTTCAACCTTTACTCTATCTGATATTTTTCTGTTGTAAACAAAAATTTTGGACAATAACTCACAATCTATACTTGAATCCTAAAAATGCAAAAAATTTTGAGTAAAATCTAATTTGTTCACTTAATTTCTCCTCCCACTTCCGAAATGTTTTCTTTTTAGAGCTTTGAATTATAATTCTGTAACAAACCAAATTACAAACATGCCTATTTAACAAAATGTATCACTTACAAATGAGCTTTTTTTTAAAAGAAAAATTATTTATCGAATAAATGTTTTTTCGGTGGCGTTCCTCAAAGTCTTAATCTAAATCTGTGAAGCATCTTATCTTTTCAAGAACAAATCGGTTGTATTTGCTATGCAGTAAGAGCCTGTAAAATCATATTAGAATATTTTTCAAGTAAAAAATTATTCAAAAGGTCCTATCTTAATAGGATAAATAATGAGATGTAGAGTTCAGGAGAATGCGTTTCTGCAGTGAAGAATGCAAGAAAACGATTTTGGCTTCGCCCCGATCCCCACTGGGGAAGCTTACAGCGCTCCCCCCAGACCCCCTAGCTATCTAGGGAAAGGCCTCAACATCGCTGTTTTTTTTTTAATAATATTTTTTCGGCAGCGATCCTCAAAGCTTTAATCGAAATAATATGTGAGGTATCTTATTTTTTCAAGGAACAAATCGGTTGTATTTGCAATGTAGTAAGGGCCTATAAATTCATATTAGAATATTTTTCAAGTAAAACATAAATTTAAAAGTTTTTTTTTTTTTTTTTTTTTTTTTTTTAATATTATTAATAATGAGCTGTAGATGTCAGGAGAATGCGGTTCTGCAGTGAAGAATGCAAACAAAAAAAAAAAAGACGATTTTGGCGTCGGGCTTCGCCCCGATCCCACTCCCCTAGACCCCCTAGCTTTTCGCCGCAGGTTGAGGAACACTGCTTTTTTTAAACATTCGAATATATATATATATATATATATAGTGTTACAAATGAACAGTGACAGACAGAGGTCACTACCTCGGCGAGATGACACTGCAGCAGGTGTTGTCTGGAATCGACATGTATAAACAACGACAGGATGTGACGTTTCCTCCCGTGTTGTTCCAGAGGATACTAGCAGTGTTTGTGCAAATTTGGAGAAGCGATTAGGGACTCTATATAAGCCAGAGAGTTAATGTGAAAGTAAGTCGTGAGTGAGTCGTGACAGTCGATACAGATAATGTAAGACATGTGCGGCTCTAGTGGAAGTGAAATGTGTACGACTCGATGCAAGTTAACTAGGGTAGAGTTAACTGGAGTGGACTACTGTCGTTAAAGTCTATACAGCGATCTACAGTGGACTTGAGCCGTTACAGTCGATACAGTCGATGTAAGACGTGCGCGGCTCTGATTCGGTAGACTTGATATATGCCTAGGGTTAAGGTTTACTGGGCGTTAGGGTTAGGGTTTTGAAAAAAATCGCCCCCCCCCCACTTCAAAGTTCTGGATCCACTAGTGGTAAGAGCGAATGACAATAAAGTAAGTTTGCACGCAGACAATAGGGCGATTGCCCCCCGCCCAATCGGCCGGGCGAATTTTAGTAGAGAAATATACGAATTCTCTACTTATGTTAATAATTTGTTAGCAGTAAGCAGGTCAGGGATGGCTCTAAAATTTTACACAACAGTACGCAGATAGTAACGCCACTGGGTGGGTTTTGAACTAAACACTCGGTCTGTGACCAAGGGGATAGAGTCACCTAAGCAACCAGACTAAATTAAACAATAGAACTATACTAACTAAACTAGCTACAAGAAAGCAATAACGAAACTTAAGTTGAAAATAAATACTAGGCCTACATAACAAATATAAATATAGAAGTGAAGCTAGGGGCTGAATGATACATACATATTAAACATAAATGAACAGCAGCACCAGGGACCAAGAGAAAGTAGTGTATTAAATGTATTCCAGTGACCCTGGAATCGACAACACCGCCTAGCGATAACGCACTAAGCGAACTTAACCTCTAACTCTAGACCATGGGAATGTCAAAAAAACAACAACAACATTCTTCTGGTCCAGAGTCATTCCGCCCGTATGCAAATTACCACCCCAGTGGTCAATGGTCACATGCCCAAACTAGCTCCTCCTCACCTCGCCACATCCGTTCACCAACAACTTCAATAGAGCCGACACAGACAGACATTATTTTCTAAGACAAACAATGGCTCTATTTAATTGTGTATCTCTCATAATGACATGTTGACAACATAATTACATTACATATTGAAGCTTCAGTGGGTATTAGCAATTAAGCTGTGAATGTAAATATAGAAGTGAAGCTAGGTGCTGAAACAAATGATGATATATACATATTAAACATAAATGAACAGCAGCACCAGGGACCAAGTTTTTAAATGAGAGAAAGAAGTGTATTAAATGTGACGAAGAGCTAGCTTGGGCATGTGACCATTGACCACTGGTAATTTGCGTACGGACGGAATGACTCTGGACCAGAAGAATGTTTTTCTGGACATTCCGATGGTCTAGAGGTTAAGTTCGATTTTTAAAAAAATCAATAATATAATATATGTACACTAAAACCCAAACAACTAATACTAATCCAACCCTAATTGAACTATACTATGCTATTAGAAACACTAACGAGAAGACACTCGTCACTCGGTCGTAAGTGAAGCACAAAATAACATGAAAGAAAAAATTAAATAAATGAATATAAATCACAATCTTGAAATATCAACACAAATAGTAATATGATGATTAGTTCAAACTAATTAAGGATTAATTTAACAATGTTTCAAGCCTCTGCTACTTTACATGTCAAAAATTATGGGAAGTACTAAAACAATTTTTTTTCTTCAGCAAATTGTACCCATTAACATAACTTATAAATGATATAAAGGGGTATTAGGCAGTATATTTTTATTATATAAGATAACAAGACATGATAAGAAATTACTCTATGACCTAGTAGTCACAGCCGGACTCTGAGACCCCACTTGTCAGGTTCAGAAATTATTTGTGTTGTTAAATAGCTTTACACAATTAAGGTCCCGAGGTTCAACCTGACAAGAACATCATTCACACAAAGTCGTACATAGAGTAACCAACTATGTGGATGGTTTAAATAACAAAAAAAATATTTTAATTGTTTGATACTGATAGATGTATATGTACAATGAGAATGATAGAATGATGAATAGATAATATATATATATTTGAGCTTGCGTTCCCAGAGCTAGTCTTATATGCAATTTTAGCTATTTTTTAAATGTATTTTTGTTGTATAGGTTAGAGCTATTTTTATATATTTTATTTTTATAGGTTAGTGTCAGTTTTTATAGTTGTACTTCCGCATATTTATATAGGTTAGTGCGGGATAGTATAAAAGTGATGTACTACATGCTGTCTTAAAACAGTTGAGTGTACATTTGACCAGTGGTCAGTACCATATCTGTCTGTGTGACAGCTGAAGATCTTTGTGGTCTGTCGTCTAATTATATTTTTATTCCTGTACCTGGGACGGCCTGCTATTATTACTGCTTTGTTACTGATGAATATTACTGCTTTTAGCTGCTGTTTTAAACTGCTGAAATAGCTGCTGCTTATAACTGCTGTTGTAGATCTATTCTAATTCTAGGGAATCTAGTGTTATTTCCGCTTATTTTGTAATTTTGTTTCTGCAATAAACAGCAATTGATTATAGATCTAGTTATTGTTATTGTTGCTGTAGATCTAGACTAGTGTTATTTTGTTTCTGTAGTCGTAGTGACTAGTGTAGGATATTGTAGATCTAGACTAGTTTATTGTAGTGTGTTTGTGTAGATCTAGGTCTAGTATAGTAGTTGTCTTGTAGTGATTTAGTTCTCTTTAGTTAGATAGTTGTTTTGATCAGTTTGTGTTAGATAGTTGGTTTGGTTAGTTTGTTGGTGTTTGTAGTAGCGTATATTTAGAGGGTTTTAGTTAGTTGCTGAGTTTAGTTGTAGTGTTAGTGTATATATTATATTTTGTTATTGATTTATTTTTGTATGTAAGTAAAGTTTCTATTTGTTTTATTTATCGTAAACTAAAGTTTGTTATCTTGTTTTCATTTAGTTAAGTTAGTATAGTTAGTTGTCTGGTTACTTGGGTGACTCTAGCCCCTTGGTCACCATACCGAGGTGCACAGATTGAGCCCACCCAGTAGCGCAAACATCTGCCTACTGTTGGTAAATTTTAATGTTGAGCAGAAGAAAATAGGTCCTCCTACTCGCGCCTGCCTGACCTGCTCACATATATATAACATATATAGATATAGATAGATATTATTCAATAATTCACATAAGCACCTTGCTACTGCTATCAACTTGTCACACTGGTTTCATTGTCCACAAGACGCTGGCCGACTGGCGTCACAAAAACTGCCAACTTCGGCAATAATAAAGTTATACCTGAGCTGATTTCAACTGATACCAACTGATGTGTAACTGCTCTGACACTCAACGCCGTCGATGATCGCCAATCTGACAATGACACTGAAGACTGTAATATATATATATATATTTCTGAGATTCAAGACTGGCACCCCCTAAACCAGGGGTCTCAAACTCATTTCAGCATGTGGGCCACAGTGGAAAGTAACAACCATTCAGCGGGCCGCACCACATAAAGAGAATGTTTTTTCATGAAATTTTACGAACACTACTGTCACTGCAGTTAAATGCTAAAGTTTTTATAATTATAAATTACATGCACAGGCAGTATAGTTTACTAAAATAAGTTAACGTTGTCTCTGTCACTTATTAAAAAGCAAAAACTGTAGTTCCCCCAAAAAACAACAACTATAATTTCTAGGCCTAATGCAGATGGCTCGTCACTTATGATACTGTCCACTCAGCTGAGAGCGTTTGGCAGAGACCAGACCATCGACGTTAGGCCTGAAGTCGCGTGTAGTGGCAAGCCGCAAGGTTGCTCTCAGATGCTTATCAGTCAGTCTTGATCGTAATGATGTTTTGTTGATCATTCTGGAAAAAAAACTGTTCGCAAACGTACGTACTCCCAAACATCGCTAGAATTCTAGCAGCTGCGCAGAATAAGTTTGGAAACTTCTCTCTGGGAAGAAACTGGTAGAAATCTGGAACGCCAACATCAGCCTATTTTTGCTTCAGAACAGAGTCACACTGCAGGTTCAGTAGTTCCATCTGGACTTCCTCTAGAACATTTTTCACTTCAACTGCGAACGGAGTGGCAACAAGGAAAAACTGTGGCTCGAGAGCAGGGAATAGCTGAAAGCGGTGTTCAAAATCTTCCAGTAGTCTGGAGAGGATGTCTACGTAGTCTTTCAGGAGCTGTGGTTCAACCGTTATGCTCTGTAGAAAAGAGAAATGAGCCAGGTTTCCATCTGCCAGCTGAGTGGCCCACAAAGTCAGCTTGCATCTGAATGATTTGATGCGGTCAAACATCCCGGTAATAAGCTGCTTTGTGCCCTGTAGTTGTGAATTGAGTGCATTGAGATGTTGCGTGATGTCAGTAAGAAAAGCAAGATCTGACAAAACATTGGGTCACTGAGCTGAGGTATGTCTCCGTCTTTCATTGCCATGAACAATGCTATTTCCCGTCTCAGTTCAAAAAATCTCTGTAGCACTTTTCCTCGACTCAACCATCTGACTTCCGTAGGATAAAGCAACTCTCCGTATTCCGTTTCTAAATCACCTAGAAATGACACAAACTGTCTGTGGTTGAGACCCCGTGCACGTAGTAAGTTCACCGTCTTCACAACAACATCCATCACGTTCTTCAATTGTAGACTTTTGCCACAGAGTGCTTCTTGGTGCAGAATGCAGTGTATGGCTGCAAAAGGTCCCGCCAATCTGAGCTGATACCGTTTCTCTACCATTAATCCAACAACACCAACCTTCTCTGAACACATTGCTGGTGCACCTTTCGTAGCCACTGAAACAAGTTTTTTCCCACGGTAGCCCACACCTGTCAATACAAGCTTCCAGTTCTTGAAACACGTCGCGTCCAATCGTCGTTCCTTTCATGATAGTAAGTCCAATGCTCTTCAACAATGTTCAATTTCTCGTCGACCCCGCGAGTCAATACAGCACAGTATGCGGTGTCTGTTACACCAGTAGACTCGTCCAGTGTAATGGAATATGCTACAAAGTCTTTTGCAGCTGCAATCAGTTGCTGTTGAACATTTGTCGCTGACTCGGTGATTTTGCTTGCAACTGTGTTTGCAGACAAACTTATGCCTTCGAAGAGTTTCTTTTTCTTGGGGCAGATAATTTCACAAGCCTGTAGCATACACTCTTTTACAAACTGGCCTTCAGTGAATGGTCGTGATGCCTTTGCTATAATCTTGCTAACAGCAAAGCTTGCCTTCACAGAATCTTCGAAGCAGGACGTTTTGGCGCCGCCGTTTTGGCGCGAAGGTCGTTTTGGCGCCAGCCGTTTTGGCGACGGGACGTTTTGGCGCGATATACATTATGTACGTTTATTGTATTATTTCTTTTAAAAGAATTATTCATATCTATGTTTTGCACGAGTGTTTGTGTTAAGACATATTTTTCACGTACTAAATGTAAATGTGTGTTTGTTTTTCACATCATTTTCTTTAATAAACATTTTGGCTTGTGTATGTGTGTTTATTAAGAGGCACACTTTTATTTTCAAAAAGTTTTTTAAGATATTACTTTAAAATTAAAAAAAAAAAGAAATAAAAAACAAAATGAAACGATGATAGACTAAAAATTGATGCAATTATTTGTTTACATTAACATTGGTTTATTTAATAACTGTAAGGTATCTCCAGCTATACATACCAAACACTTGCTAATAATAAGTAAAAATATAATACATGTACCATGTTTCTCAAAATACCTTTGTTGATAAGTTTGTACAATTACATTGATTCTCTTGTCTGTGTCAATATACTTTTTTCGTTTAGAAAGCGGCTGGTCTCCCCGGATATATTGTTCATATATAAGGTCTCGGCCTTTCTGGACAGCTCCTATTCCATCAATGAATTTCCATATGGATGGGTGGCTCATTCCAAACTCGGCTTGTAGTCGCCGATGTGCTGCGTCCGCAAAATTGTTTGTTCGATTATCCCCATTTAGTGTTCTCTGACAGACCACATAGGAGAAGGAAACAGAGCACATCGTCGAGTTGTACTGCGGTTTAGACGTCCAATATAAGTGTCCTCCAACCAGTTGATTATCGGAGTAAGATGTAAAGGCAACTCATTTGCCAGAGTTTCAACAGCCATATCCAAGTCCTCGATGGGAACAAATGCTAATGCAACTATCATTCTAACTGCCAAAGCAAATTCTGGATCATTGTTGTACATTGAAAGAAGATTTTCATCTGCCAATTTCTTTCGCATATTTTTTGTCAGATGAAACAAGCAGCCAAGTATTGCACATAACGGATATGTTGACTGAAGAGCTCCGATAGCAGCCTGCTCAAGTCCATAGAAACAGATGAAGGGTTAAGATCTGGCCACAACTCTTTCACTGCTTCAAACATGATTAGTGAATGGTCCAAACTACGCGAGCTTATAAAGACGTAGGGGCGAAGAGATTGAGAGAGAGGGGTAGACTTTGGGCCGCTCTCGGAATTAAAGATTAAGGATTATAAATTTGCACCTAGGGATGTCAAGTGGAGTGCTAGAAACAGATTATCGTCTTACGCGTGAGAGAGGGGAGGGGTGGAGGAAAGAGAATATACAAGGAGTGAAATGTGAGCAGAAGAGAGGGGGCGGGATAGGTGTCACATGTAATGACCATTCCATAGGAGATGATCGCCAGACGCATGACGCCAACGACCAGTGCTCGGTGCTGGTCTTGTCTTCATTTGTTTATCTCTACCTGCGTCAATGCGAGATGTGTTACAGTGTGACACTTAGCTAATTCGTATATTACACTAATGTCAAATAAAAAACAAAATCTTTTGGAAAGAAATCCAAAAATGTCATCCAGTGCGATTAGCAGACTCACATATAGCATGTCATTACCATTCAGGAATCTGACCTATTATAGGCCTATATTCATGAAATAAGCAAAACCTTTATAATTAAAAAAAAAAACAATTCGCTGAACGGTGTTAGAATTCATACTATACATACAATATTATAGTAGAGTCAAATAAACATTATTATAAAAGTTACGTGCGTATTAAATTATCGTCAAATGATATCTCGCGCCAAAACGTCCCGTCGCCAAAACGGCTGGCGCCAAAACGACCTTCGCGCCAAAACGGCGGCGCCAAAACGTCACGTACCGTTACAGAATCTTCGCTTGCAGTTGGCGGACACCTCATTTAATGATTTGTGCAGTTGCAAATCATTTCACGGCTTATATGTGGTCATTGTAAATTTTATCTAATTTTTTTGAATTCGCGGACGTGGCCGCGGGCCACATAAAATTGTTTCGCGGGCCACATGTGGCCCGCGGGCCACGTGTTTGTGACCCCTACCCTAAACAGAGGTCCAACAATCCTACTGAATAATATAAGTCCAAGAAACTAGAACAGACTAATAATCTTTTCGGACTAACACACCGTCCGTTTCAACCAAATTCAGAGGGTGAACTGTCTCGGGACAACGATTAACCAATAACTGTCACCGGACTTTGTGACGTAGCAAAAACAATTCAAAACAAAAATACAAGGCACTCTCGCCCCGTACAAATAACACGAGTAGATAAAAAAAAACAGAGTTGGGACAAAGCAAAAGACACTTGTCTAAACTACGCGACCCCCCCCCCCCCCGCGAAAAATAATACTGGCTGCACCCATGATATATATATCAACCCCTCACCCCCCCCCCCCAATGAAATCCCCCAAGGGGACTTAAGTGACTGATTTTTTGCTTCGATTTTGTTTATTTTAGGTGATTTTTTTTAAAATACTAAACCATCACTTGCGCTAGTACAGCCAAGGGGAGTTTGTAGTTAAATTTCCCTCTTCTATAAAACGAAACAACAAAAAATAAACGACAATCATGAAATTCCAAGAGCACAGCTAGGAGAGATTTCTATTTTAAAAACCATCCGAAATTTACTATAAAACCCCCTTTTCAATATAAAAAGCAAATTACACATTGAAAATGCTATGAGCGTAGCCTAAGGGTTTTGAGTTTAAACCCCTCTTCAGCGGGGTTTAAAGCTAAAAAAATACCTCTTCAATAAAAAAAAAGCAAATTACACAGTCCAAATTCTATGAGTGTAGCCAAAGTGTGTTTTGAGTTAAACCCTCCCCACCCCCATTTCAGAGGGGTTTTAAGCTAAAAAAATACTTTTTCAATATAAAAAAAAAAGCAAATTACACACTCAAAAATCTTTGAGCGTAACCAAAGGGGTTTTAAATTTACCCCCCCACCCCTGTGGGGTTTGAAGCTAAAAAATACCTCATCAATATAAAAAAAGCAAATTACACACTAAAAAATCTTTCAGAGTAACCAAATGTGTTTTAAGTTTAAATCCCCCTTCATCGGGGTTTGATGCTAAAAAATATCTCTTCAATATAAACAAAAATGTAAATTACACACTAAAATTTTTTGAGCTTAGCCAAGCCAAAGGGGAGTTTTGAGTTTAAACCCCCTCCTCCATGTAATTTTTTTTTAGTTTAAAACCACTCCAGATGTTTTTGACTTTTCCTCTACAGAGAGTTTTGAGGTTGAAAAACCCCTCTTCAATATTATTCTAAAGCAAACTACACTCACCAAATTCTATGAGCGTAGCTAAATGGGGTTTTGAATTTGTTAAAAAAAAACTCCAGAGATTTTTTAGTTTAAAACCCCACAACAGATTATTTTGACGATAAAACTTCCCTTTTCGATATAAAATCTAAAGCAAACTACAGTCACCTAATTCCAAAAGCGTAGCCAAGAGAGGTTACAAAATTTCTACCAGTAGCTGGACTCCATTAATAAAGTGCAGTGGATAGTCATCTGCCGAAATTGAAAAAGACTCAATGTGGCTCAACAAACATGGCTAAGACGAATTTTAGGAGTCAGTTATAGAGATCGGGTCTCAATCAAGGAAATACTTTGCCGAACTGGGAGTCGAAACCTTAGTGAGGTTGTGAAAGAGCGTCGCATGAGGTTTGCGGGACATATTCTCCGACAAAATGAATTACGCATAATAAGAGTTGCGATGACATAGAGGCCATTACGAGGAAAGCGCAAACAGGAAATTCCTAGTATAACTTGACGCCACTCTTTCATGGAGGACCTAAGAGCAGGTGGGAAGAGGCTTCTGACATTGCCAGTGACAGATTTGTGTGGAAGCAGCTTGCCTCCCAATGCGTCGAACGGCGCCTGAAGATCTAATAAGTAAGAATAGCAAGAATAATCCCCATTCAACTCCCCCCTCCCCCCGAAAAAAATCATGGCTACACCCATGATGTGTATGCATGTGAATAAATATATATTCCAAATGATCCTTTTTATATATTTATACAATCTTTTTTATTTTTTTTAATAGTAACCATGTATTTAAAAAAAGCTGTACCCCAAGTTAAAAAAAACAACAGTGATCGCCTCTTGAAATTGACCAAGGTTAAGACAATTCAAAGATAGTATGCAACCACGTGGGCCATAACTTGACCTTGTGACTGTGTAGAGACTTAAACAAAAGATCTGATCTTCAAGGACGAGCGAGTTGGAAGGAAGAAGGTTAGATCTTATTCGATTACACAGAAAACCAGGTATCGAAATGAAACATTAAGCCAGCAAGTTAAAGAACGGAAACAAAATAAGAAATCAAGAAGCGAACACGTGAGAACCCAAGAAAAGAAAACGAAGAATAACTCAAAGAAAAGAAAAAAAAAAAGATTTTTACTATTTATTTAAACACTGTTTTTCTTCTGTTGTTTTTATATTGAACATCAATCATAACATCATGATATTTCAACAAACTTTTTGTATAGAGTTTTACTTTCAAAGTTAATATTTATCTACATAAAAAAAAAATGTTCGTGTATGTTATTGCTTTACGAATGTTGCAACAATTATTCTCTACCATTATTGTCCATATTGTACAAGCTTGTGCAAAATACTATTAAAAAAAAAAGAAAAAGGGGAAGAGGAAAAATAAGAAAAGGAGAAAAAAAAGGAAAGAGGAAAAAAAAAGGGGGGGGGGAGAAAAAAGAAAGAGAGGGAAAGAGAAAAAAAACGAAAGAAAAAGAAAAAAACAGCTTTTCTGTACGACTCTAATAGACCCCTGTGACTAAAAGACAATCACAGAGAAATTGTCGCAAAGCAGAAACTTCTCAGATACTGACTCTAACAGACAAGATTGCCACCTTGATGATGAGGAGGTAATGTTTTGAATCTCATAGGAGAAAATAAAAAATTGTCATATGAAGGGAAAAAATAAAGAAACAATATAAATGTTTGGATGCCTATGTTAGTATGAGTGTGTATAGATATATGTATGTACACTTATAATCAAAGTTAATATAAAGAACTGGTTTAATGTAGCAAAAAGTACATGGGAAAAAAAACCTAAGCTATGGAAACAAAAGGGAAAAATGTGTGACTAAGAGGTTTAAAATAATGTTTAAATATCATTTAAAGTACTACTTTTTGATGCTTCTATTCAATTATGTATTGTTAACATTTTCACGGTATATATATTTTAAGTACTTAAGTAAAAAGAAAAAAAAAGTCATATGACGAATAACCTGTACAAAGCCATTTATAACGATAAAATGTTATGACAACCTTAATGTAATTATTTAAATTTCCATGTTTGTAATCATTGTATTTTAAAATATAACTATTTATTTTGTACCTTTACTAATAAGAAATATATATTTGCAAAAAAAGGGCAAAAAAGAGGCCAATAGCCAAAAAAAAAGAGGCAGAGCCCCAAAAAAAAGAGGCAAGAAAAGAGGCAAAAGCCCAAGAATTCCTGACGTCACAAGCTAAAAGCTGGGGTATCCTAAAAAAAAAAAGGATTTTTTTTTCAACGGAAATGTTTTTTTTTTCTTGAGGCTTTGAATAAGAGATTGACCCTTTACAAAACAATTAGATCAATTAGATGATCATTATTATAAGACATCAGGTAGGCCAGGTTCACATCTAATTTCACATTCACCTGTCCCTTGGTCTGTTGGACCGTGGGAAAACACCATACAAGATCTGATGTTCTTTCTGAAAATATTGCAAACTGTCTTTTACCTGCCTGTGTGGACACTTCGGGTGCAAATTTTGAGTTTGTGTTTCCACACAAACTGTCTTTGTAACCTTGTTTGCTTTGATTTTGTTTATTTTTGGTGTAATTTTATTATTAAACCATCACTTGCCCCAGTGCAGCCGAGGGGGGGGGGGGTGAACTTAAAATCCCCTTCCAGGGGGTATTGCGGTTTTAAACCCCCTCTTCTTAAAACGAAAAAAAAAATGCAAACGATAATCCCTAAATTCCAAGAGCATAATCAAGGGGGATTTTGAGTTTAAAACCCCCTCCGAAATGTTTTTACTATAAAATCCCCTCTTCAATGTAAGACTAAAGCATATATCATTCACCAGATTCTACGTGCGTAGCCAAGAGGTGTTCTGTGTTTAAAAACCACCTCTGGAGGGCTTTATGTTAAAAACCCATCCAGAGGGTTTTAAGTTTAACCCCCCCCCCTTCAGCGGGGTTTGAAGCTACAAACTACCACTCCAATATAAACAAGGTTACAAAGACAATTTGTGTGGAAACACAAACTGAAGTGGTCCATCCAGGCAGGTAAAAAGGCAGGTTTCAATATTATCAGAGTGAAATTCTATCAAAGACAAATGACAGAAAATAATGGAGAGAAAAGGTCTTGTGTGGTGCCCTAGCGGTCCAGCAGACCAAAGGATAGGTGAAAGTGAATGAATGAAGTTAGATGTGAACCTGGCCTAAATGAATATCTAATTGATCTAAATATTTTCCTCAAGAATAAAACATTTCCGTAAAAAACAAAAATCAAATTTTTTTTTTTCTTTGGTTAGGTGTTCTATATATATACAGTGTCACAGTGCACTACATGCGATAATATGAAAAACTACTTATTAATTATTGTTTTTAAACTATGTTTAACTTGTATGCATACTAAATAGAATTTTTCGCTTTTAAAAAATAGTAACAATTTTTTTGTTTGTAAATATAGTACTATGTATAACAGAACTTACATAACTTAACAACAGAAACATAAAATTATTTTTTTTACAAAAAATCTACAACCTTTTGCTAAAATGTGTTAAAATGATGGTAAATAGCTGTCTCCCCTAATAAAGAGCCTCAAGTGTTTGTTACTATTAATAGTGAATAGTTGTAAAAGTTGTGTATTTTTCTGAAAATTGCTTGAATAAGTGATTTAAAAAATTAGATTTTTCGCTTTTAGAAAAGAAAAAAAGTAGCCTTTGCTTCAGAACTATGAATGGTCTAAAATATTGTGATGTCGGATTTTCACTATCTTTTCTAGTTTACGAAATCTAAATGGGACTGGCGGACGGACGGACAGACGGACAGACATTCCACACAAAACTAAAAGCGTCTTTTCCCCTTTCGGGGGGCGCTAAAAAACAAACTAAACACTCCAAATTCTATGAGCGTAGCCATTGGGGGGGGGGGAGATTAGTGTTTAAATCCTTTCATCTTATAACCAGTGGCGTAGCTAGCAGTGTGCGGGTGGTGCGGGCCGCACAGCGCATCAAGTAATGAGGGGCATCAAGCCGAGGATAAACTTTGTCAGTAAAAACTACACATTTGTATAACAAAGGAAGAAACACTAACAAATGCATTTATTTTGCTGCTTTGTTTTTCTCCTATATGCTTCCTTACAATACATTTAAGCTGCAGATTATCTTGAATCAATTTAATTACATTTGTTTCAAGCTCTGAAGCCAACGCATTTTTACATTTTCTTCAGAGTCACATGGTACATTCATTGTTCAATGTACAGTATTGTAATGAGGGACAAAGTTGTGTTGATACATTTTTTTTATTAAATTGTTCAGTACACGGGTTTCATCTAAATCTAGATTATATTAATATGCCTCTTGACTCTAGTTAACGTTTGTAGCTTATTTTCATTTCATTGTGATTCTTTTTAGTTTTAGTCATTCTGGAAAGAATTCACTACTTCCTATCAATTTTAATGCCCATGTTTTTACATTTTGCCTTTTTTTTTCGGCGCATTTTTTGTTTAATCTCGAGATCATTGTAACTTTGAAATGTAAACACAAAGTCATCAATAGGATACAGGTCAGAAAGCTTTGGAAAGTCTCCTTCTTCCAGCTAATGCCAAAGTTTTGAGAGAGTGGATGTATTACTAAACACATTTTTTTTTTGCTGCTCCTGCTTACTCTTCTCAACAAGGTAAAGTACTACATCTACTTTTAAAACCAACGACAGATTCAATGAGTAATGGAGGTTATCTACGAAAATGGAAAACTATAAATGAGACCAACAGAGCTCACATTCAGCAATCGCTTGGATGGAACTTTTAGTTGTCTGCGAGTAGGGAACTGTATTGACAGCAAGGCGCCAAGGCGCAAGATTTAATTAAAGAATAGGGAAAGAGTACAGAGATTATCTAAAGAGAATGTTGGACATCATTCGTTTTCTCTCAAAGTAAATTCTGGCAGTCCGTGGACATCGATAAGTTAAAGAAGAAGTGGAGGGTCAAAAATGAAAGCAATTTCTTGGATTTGTGTGAGCTGGCGATCCTAGGTCTATTTTTTTTATCTATTCTTATCTGTTGTTTATTTGTAAACTATCTAGGCTAGGTCTATTTTTTATCTATTTTTATCTGTATTTTAAGTTTTGTAAACTATCTAGGCTAGTGCTGAGTGCATGCCTGTCTCCCGCCAGCTCTTTTACTTTAGAAGTTAGTTTGTATGAGTCATGACCTGGCTCTATAAATAGAATGGATGATGTAGTGTCTTGTCCCTTTTTCCGGTGTTGACCGCTGGTCAGTGCTTGATTAGCTGGTCTGTGCTTGATTAGCTGGTCTGTGTGACCAAGGAGTGATTTAGAAAGTTTTTATTTAGTGGACGTTCGCTGTGTGGCCTGACCTGCTCACATTTTTGGTGTCAGAAGTGGGATCTGTGCTTGAGTTATCAGACGCACATTGTTTTTTGAGATTAGGTTGTTGTTAGGTTTCTTTTAGGTTTTTGTTAGGCTTCTTTAGGGCTTGTGTTAGGATTGAATAGGGTAGCATTAGTTTTAGGTTTGGCATCGGTAGGAAGTAGTGTTAGAGAGTTCATTTTGTTGTAGGTTGATAGGATTAATAGGAAGTGGTTAGGATATGGATAGTCTAGTTTGTTGTTTGGGTTTTGTTTTGTGTAGTGGTCTTCATTATGGTCAGTAATGAGTTGTTGTTTTTTGTAGTTAAGATGTAAGGCTTAGAAGTGAGTTTTTATAGGGTGTGTTTAGGAGCTTGTCGGTTTGGGCATTTAGAGTTGTATAGTATTTTTAGATATGGGTATTAGGTTGGTCTTTTAGGTCAGTAGAGGCTACTAGTGTTAGGGGACTAGGTCAGCATTGTTAGGGAGCAGTAGCAGCAGGAAGCATGCAGCAGTCTACGACAGTAATCATGGTGCCTCGTGCTGATGCAACACTGTGGAAGTTTAATGGAGACGGCCCAGTTGGAGAATTGGAGGCTTTCCTCCAAAGCATTGAGAGGTGTTGGCGACTTCAACATCTCCAACGACCAGAGGACAAGTGTGACTTACTCTATGCGCACTTGGGAGATGCAGTGAAAGATGAACTGAGGTGTCATCCTCAAGTGTCCTGGGACAGACCGGAAGAGATTATCAATATTCTTCGGTCTGAGTATGGAGACAGAAGAAACATCTCCGTAGTAATGGAGGAATTCATAGGAGTACGGCAGAAACCCGGAAAAACGGTGCACTCCTATTCCATTCGTCTGCAAGCTGCATATGTTGCACTAGCAGGCAAGCTGCAATCCAAGCAAGTGTTGGTGCATGAGGATGTAATTCTCAGAGAACACTTTGTGAACCACCTAAGTGATGATTTGCTAAGGCGCATTCTGCGGGAAAAGCTCTGGGAGCACCCCGAAACGTCTTTTGTTTCCCTGAGAGAGACAGCCATGAGGTGGACTGAAGAAGGGGTCCACATCAGCAACAGTGTTTGTCAACAGTTGGCCAATTTATCCCACAGAGTGGATCAATTGACAGCCAAATTGTCATCGCGTTTCAAGTCTGGTGGTATTCGCACCCGGAGACCACTGAGAAAATCCAGGAGGTGCTACTCCTGCGGTATGCCAGGCCATCTAGCCAGAGACTGCAAGTCCCAGAAGACACGTAGGCAAATTAAGGGTCAGTCTCACTCTGCTCAGCGACCTTTAGGTTGTCAAAATTGCGGAAGCTGGAGACATCTGACCAGTAGCTGTCCCAAAGATAACATTAACATAATCCAGGTTGCCCCTAAACAACCAGAAGAGAGTCCATCACAACCATCTACGGTTTTCATTGTCAAGACAGTGACGTTACCAATAGTGGAACCCAACGTCATACCGATGGTGAATGCAGTCGATTCCACTGGAGATGAAGATATGTTAAATACCGTAACCTCAGAAAATCAAGTTACCGACTCTGACCAAGAAGGCAGCCTTGCATCTGACTCTGTGGACGTTAACCTTGTGGACGTAGAATGCCCCATTCTAATACAGCCCTGCAGAAATTCATCTGTAATCCCAGAAGTATGTTCAGATTCATTTGCAACATGGGCATCTCTAAAGGCCTTAACCGCTACATGTACCGGTACGAATGACAAACTGGAAAATATTGAGAACCTAGCTCAAACATTTATTCGAAACTGTGTGGAGTCGAAAATTCTTAAATTTTCTTAGTTATTGTTATTACTTAGACTTTTTTTGTGTGTATATTGCTATGTCTTTGATGTATTTTTTTTTCATTTGAGTTTTTATTTCTAAATTTGCTACTGATAATATTTATGCATTATGTTCGCGAGAATGAATTTGAGCCTGTGGCTGTAGCTCTGTGTTGGTCTGTGTGACCTTGTAGAAATCTGAATAGTTTTGATAAGTCTGTGTGACTAGGTCTGCCATACCTTTGTGGTTTTAATTCCCTTTAAGCCTGTGTGGTTTCATTTCACCTTCAAACCTGTGTGGTTTTGTTTCCCCTTAGCCTAGGTGGCATACTTGTACTGAGATCAGCTATATCTATATTTTGATGCACTGTATTTCTTCTTTTATCTTGCTATGTCTTTGATTTATGCATTAATGTAACTATTCTCACTTTAGTATTTTATTGGCAGAATAATTGTGTCCTGTTGCCTGTGTTGCAACATGGAATTTTCAGAGTGTGCATGAGTAGGTAGTCCAGAGAGTTAGGTTGTCTGAAATGGATAGCGGTATTGTTTTACGGGTTTTAGAACTTGCTGTAGATGTTGAATTTGTGTATTGTGATAGCACTGTAATTTTGTAGTATTATTGTTTTGCGGGGACGCAAAAGTTTTGAGCGGGGGTGAATGTGAGCTGGCTATCCTAGGTCTATTTTTTTTATCTATTCTTATCTGTTGTTTATTTGTAAACTATCTAGGCTAGGTCTATTTTTTATCTATTTTTATCTGTATTTTAAGTTTTGTAAACTATCTAGGCTAGTGCTGAGTGCATGCCTGTCTCCCGCCAGCTCTTTTACTTTAGAAGTTAGTTTGTATGAGTCATGACCTGGCTCTATAAATAGAATGGATGATGTAGTGTCTTGTCCCTTTTTCCGGTGTTGACCGCTGGTCAGTGCTTGATTAGCTTGTCTGTGCTTGATTAGCTGGTCTGTGTGACCAAGGAGTGATTTAGAAAGTTTTTATTTAGTGTTGTTCTGTGTGGACTGCCTGTAAGTTGAGGAATTGTTTGTTTTACTTTAGTTATTTCTAATTAAGATTTATTGTTTTCAGATGTGTTTTATTAAGTTTAGATGTAAACGGATTAGTGCCGTGCATCACAGGCTTATTAGTTAGCCATTATCTATGATGGAACCGGAAGGTCCATTAATCTGGATAGCGTCACAACCCCCCCCCCCCCCCGAGCCATCTCTTATGATCTCCTTGTTGCTGTTCTATACAATGTTTTATTATCTTATGTTTCTAAAAGTATTTCCATTAATATTATAATGATTATTTTATATATTTTTTATGTTTGTTTATTTTTGTAATTGCAGGCTATAATTCCTGTTCTGCCTGTCTGCTGTAGTTTTGCTTTTCTGCCGCTAGTAGCTTACTGTTTAGTGTGGGGAATTTAGGTTATATGAGTGGTTTATTGTTTTGTAGTGGGTATATTTGTTTTATTACTGTTTTTTGTGTCAATGAAAATAAAGTGTATATAAGTTTTGTTTTATAAATTTAGTTCAGTTTGTTATTTTATTTTTAGTTAGCTAGTTTAGTTTAATTGTGCGGTCTGATCGCCCAGGCGAAGGCCGCCCTTTGGTCGCAGACCGGAGTGCACAGATTGGACCCACACGGTAGAGTTACCACCAACCTACCGGTTAAATAAAATCTGTTTAGCAGAAAAAGGTCTAGTGCCTCCTGACCTGCTGACATTTGGTGAAACTATTATCCAAGAGCAAACCACTCCTGACATAACATGTGCTTCGAATCAAGCTTAGTTCCACACCAAATACGTAAATGTTCTCTTAAATACAAAACGAGTTTATTGTAATTTTGTACGATTACGAAATCAAATCCTACAGCAAGTGAAACAATTTTTTAAAAATTCATTTTTATTGGACAGTAGCCTATGTAGCAGTTACTAAAGTAACTGCATACGGTAGTCAGGACAATCAAATGTAAATAATGCAAAGTTCAACACGTTTGATGACGTCATTGTGTTTATTTTCCTCCAAGTATTTTGTTTAGCAGGTTGTGCCCCTTGGTTTCTGGTCATCAATTTTTTTACTAATACTCACTCGCTACTAGTGACGTAGCGGACGGTCTGTCGATCTCTTTCCCATCTTGTAGTCTAGAGACAAGACGTTTGTCTTGAGGGAGCTCTGATGTTCGCCTTGTACTTCACTACTGGATAGCCTTAGTGTTGTGTCTTGGTTGATATTCAGATTATTCTTGAAGTGGATTATCTTGGCCCCTGTTTAGGGTGAGTTAATTTTCCCACTGAATAGTTATTCTATTTGATTCGATCGTATTTGTTATTCTATTGGTAGACTAGAAAATTAGAAGACTCCGTTCTTTTATCTTTCTACAGGGTCTTACTTTAGGCCTTAGTTTCAGGCTTCAGATTGGTTCTAGCCTTGGACTATTGAACTAAGTTTTCATCTTGGAGTTCCCTGTCTGATGTGTGGTGGTAAGGCGGAGGGTACCGTTCCAGACTTCGGGTGACTGTATTCAGACCTGTTGTTGGATTATGACGTTCCAGACTTCGGCTGACTGTATTCAGACCTGTTGTTGGATTATGACGTTCCAGACTTCCGGGGACTGTATTCAGACCTGTTGTTGGATTATGACGTTCCAGACTTCGGCTGACTGTATTCAGACCGGTTGTTGGATTATGACGTTCAAACTTTTGAGGGTATTGTGACCCACGCTGTGGACTACTAATGAAGATTACTCTACCTGTATTGCTAGTTGTTATTTGGACAACTACCGAGGCATACTTATTGAGTTATTGAAGTTAAGTGATTATATTATTTGTATTGAAATAGTCAATCACTTGAGATGAATTAGAGCATATTATTTCATATCAAGTATTTATATACCTTATTGTAACTCACCTCATTATTATCATTCATATCCACTCTGTGTATATAATTCATTGCATTAAATTCCTAATTTTATTTAAATCATCATACACATGGTTTATTACTTTATGCATAACTGAATGTGTATGGTGTGACTGTCGGGCTGAGCTCGGTCCTAAATTAACTGTAATACCTAGACACATTTCGCAATATATACTTTATTAATACACGAACACATTAATTCATGGTGATAACTCATCAAAGACCTGACAGCCTACACATGTCAAGCCTGGATTAAACTTCCAAAATTAGTGCGATATTGGTTGCATGAAAAAAAAACAGTCAAAAGCACGAAGATTCTGTAGAAACATACATATAAGAGCTACGGATGGATTTTTATTTTCATTGGACCAAATTCTTCTAGAAATTATCATCAAATTTGAGCAATATCATGATGAGGTATGAATTTGTGTCGCTTTCCCAAATATTGAATCCTTAGATGAAAAAAAAATGGTATTCATAGAAATATTGACAAAAACAAATTTCATATGAATAGAAAAAGACATCAACGGTTGTCGCAGTTTCTTCAGACGCCTCCAACTAACGAAACAAGGGTCGTTGAGTTTTATAAAAAACATTCACTAGATGAATCAGTCTCGAATATCGCCATCTTGATTCGCATATTTCTGACAACTGTGGTAAGTGTGGCTACATGCAAGCGAAATAGTTCTAAACTTCAGTTGATCAAGAATTACTTTCGATCGACTGATGACATATTTAAGACAAACTCATTTGGCAATTTCGTTAATTGAACAAAAGCTGTTAGAAAAACAAGGTTACAAAGACAGTTTGTGTGGAAACACAAACTCAAAATCGGTCCCCGAAGTGGTCCACCCAGGCAGGTAAAAAGACAGGTTTAAATATTTTCAGAAAAAAAACACCAGAATAAAATTCTATCAAAGACAAATGACAGAGAAGAATAAAGAAAGAAGGTTGACAGATCTTGTGTGGTGCCCTAACGGTCCAGCAGACCAAAGGATAGGTGAAAGTGCAAAGGATAGGTGAAAGTGAATGTGAAGTTTAATGTGAACCTGGCCTAACTGATATATATATATATATATATATATATATATATATATATATATATATACAGAGAGAGAGAGAGAGAGAGAGATATTTTGTTATGTTGTCACAGATAAATAAATAACATACTGTAGACATTAATTAATAATAACAATAGTAATAACCGAGATTTGTATTTATACAAGTAGGCATAGAAGACTAACCTTTTTTTTTTATTACATATCCTACTTTCTCACAAAACATTTACAATAAACAATGACGCAATATTAACATAGCACAGATTTGTCCTCCCAATCACAAAACTTTTTAAATGTGGCCCCCATATGGTTGCCCAATCTTGGTCTAGCTAAACATGAGGATGATCTTACGACATAAAATCGGTCCCCGAAGTGGTCCACCCAGGCAGGTAAAAAGACAGGTTTAAATATTTTCAGAAAAAAACACCAGAATAAAATTCTATCAAAGACAAATGACAGAGAAGAATAAAGAAAGAAGGTTGACAGATCTTGTGTGGTGCCCTAACGGTCCAGCAGACCAAAGGATAGGTGAAAGTGAATGTGAAGTTTAATGTGAACCTGGCCTAACTGATATATATATATATATATATATATATATATATATATATATATATATATATATATATATACAGAGAGAGAGAGAGAGAGAGAGATATTTTGTTATGTTGTCACAGATAAATAAATAACATACTGTAGACATTAATTAATAATAACAATAGTAATAACCGAGATTTGTATTTATACAAGTAGGCATAGAAGACTAACCTTTTTTTTTTATTACATATCCTACTTTCTCACAAAACATTTACAATAAACAATGACGCAATATTAACATAGCACAGATTTGTCCTCCCAATCACAAAACTTTTTAAATGTGGCCCCCATATGGTTGCCCAATCTTGGTCTAGCTAAACATGAGGATGATCTTACGACATAAAATCGGTCCCCGAAGTGGTCCACCCAGGCAGGTAAAAAGACAGGTTTAAATATTTTCAGAAAAAAACACCAGAATAAAATTCTATCAAAGACAAATGACAGAGAAGAATAAAGAAAGAAGGTTGACAGATCTTGTGTGGTGCCCTAACGGTCCAGCAGACCAAAGGATAGGTGAAAGTGAATGTGAAGTTTAATGTGAACCTGGCCTAACTGATATATATATATATATATATATATATATATATATATATATATATATATATATATATATATATACAGAGAGAGAGAGAGAGAGAGAGATATTTTGTTATGTTGTCACAGATAAATAAATAACATACTGTAGACATTAATTAATAATAACAATAGTAATAACCGAGATTTGTATTTATACAAGTAGGCATAGAAGACTAACCTTTTTTTTTTTATTACATATCCTACTTTCTCACAAAACATTTACAATAAACAATGACGCAATATTAACATAGCACAGATTTGTCCTCCCAATCACAAAACTTTTTAAATGTGGCCCCCATATGGTTGCGCAATCTTGGTCTAGCTAAACATGAGGATGATCTTACGACATAAAATCGGTCCCCGAAGTGGTCCACCCAGGCAGGTAAAAAGACAGGTTTAAATATTTTCAGAAAAAAACACCAGAATAAAATTCTATCAAAGACAAATGACAGAGAAGAATAAAGAAAGAAGGTTGACAGATCTTGTGTGGTGCCCTAACGGTCCAGCAGACCAAAGGATAGGTGAAAGTGAATGTGAAGTTTAATGTGAACCTGGCCTAACTGATATATATATATATATATATATATATATATATATATATATATATATATATATATATATATATATATATATATATATATACAGAGAGAGAGAGAGAGAGATATTTTGTTATGTTGTCACAGATAAATAAATAACATACTGTAGACATTAATTAATAATAACAATAGTAATAACCGAGATTTGTATTTATACAAGTAGGCATAGAAGACTAACCTTTTTTTTTTATTACATATCCTACTTTCTCACAAAACATTTACAATAAACAATGACGCAATATTAACATAGCACAGATTTGTCCTCCCAATCACAAAACTTTTTAAATGTGGCCCCCATATGGTTGCCCAATCTTGGTCTAGCTAAACATGAGGATGATCTTACGACATAAAATCGGTCCCCGAAGTGGTCCACCCAGGCAGGTAAAAAGACAGGTTTAAATATTTTCAGAAAAAAACACCAGAATAAAATTCTATCAAAGACAAATGACAGAGAAGAATAAAGAAAGAAGGTTGACAGATCTTGTGTGGTGCCCTAACGGTCCAGCAGACCAAAGGATAGGTGAAAGTGAATGTGAAGTTTAATGTGAACCTGGCCTAACTGATATATATATATATATATATATATATATATATATATATATATATATATATATATATATATATATATATATATATATATATACAGAGAGAGAGAGAGAGAGATATTTTGTTATGTTGTCACAGATAAATAAATAACATACTGTAGACATTAATTAATAATAACAATAGTAATAACCGAGATTTGTATTTATACAAGTAGGCATAGAAGACTAACCTTTTTTTTTTATTACATATCCTACTTTCTCACAAAACATTTACAATAAACAATGACGCAATATTAACATAGCACAGATTTGTCCTCCCAATCACAAAACTTTTTAAATGTGGCCCCCATATGGTTGCCCAATCTTGGTCTAGCTAAACATGAGGATGATCTTACGACATAAAATCGGTCCCCGAAGTGGTCCACCCAGGCAGGTAAAAAGACAGGTTTAAATATTTTCAGAAAAAAACACCAGAATAAAATTCTATCAAAGACAAATGACAGAGAAGAATAAAGAAAGAAGGTTGACAGATCTTGTGTGGTGCCCTAACGGTCCAGCAGACCAAAGGATAGGTGAAAGTGAATGTGAAGTTTAATGTGAACCTGGCCTAACTGATATATATATATATATATATATATATATATATATATATATATATATATATATATATATACAGAGAGAGAGAGAGAGAGAGAGATATTTTGTTATGTTGTCACAGATAAATAAATAACATACTGTAGACATTAATTAATAATAACAATAGTAATAACCGAGATTTGTATTTATACAAGTAGGCATAGAAGACTAACCTTTTTTTTTATTACATATCCTACTTTCTCACAAAACATTTAC
Organism: Biomphalaria glabrata; assembly: GCF_947242115.1. NCBI lineage: Eukaryota > Metazoa > Mollusca > Gastropoda > Planorbidae > Biomphalaria > Biomphalaria glabrata. The sequence continues at coordinate 37,201,663 of NC_074716.1, forward strand.
AATAAACAATGACGCAATATTAACATAGCACAGATTTGTCCTCCCAATCACAAAACTTTTTAAATGTGGCCCCCATATGGTTGCCCAATCTTGGTCTAGCTAAACATGAGGATGATCTTACGACATAAAATCGGTCCCCGAAGTGGTCCACCCAGGCAGGTAAAAAGACAGGTTTAAATATTTTCAGAAAAAAACACCAGAATAAAATTCTATCAAAGACAAATGACAGAGAAGAATAAAGAAAGAAGGTTGACAGATCTTGTGTGGTGCCCTAACGGTCCAGCAGACCAAAGGATAGGTGAAAGTGAATGTGAAGTTTAATGTGAACCTGGCCTAACTGATATATATATATATATATATATATATATATATATATATATATATATATATATATATATATATATATACAGAGATAGAGAAAGAGAGAGAGAGAGAGAGATTTTGTTATGTTGTCACAGATAAATAAATAACATACTGTAGACATTAATTAATAATAACAATAGTAATAACCGAGATTTGTATTTATACAAGTAGGCATAGAAGACTAACCTTTTTTTATTACATATCCTACTTTCTCACAAAACATTTACAATAAACAATGACGCAATATTAACATAGCACAGATTTGTCCTCCCAATCACAAAACTTTTTAAATGTGGCCCCCATATGGTTGCCCAATCTTGGTCTAGCTAAACATGAGGATGATCTTACGACAAGAAGCCCATTACAAACTTGCATAATCTACCTCAGCTTTTCTCAGGCATTGGGAGGGGAGCTCATCATGTTGGGTGGGGGACTGACCATTGCGGAGGTAGCGAAGCCGTTCAAATAAAACATGTGTATTTCTTTTTAGTTATCAATCAACGTTTGAAAATTAACCCAGTAAAACGACATTGTTACCATTATTTTAAAAGTTAGAATATTGTAAGCTATAGACTTCATATCATCTTCTTTTGAGGTTAAGGTTTTAATGACATTTTAAAATATCTACCGTTTTCGCAAGAGCCGTTAGCAACACTATCGATTTAAAACTTTTTGAAGAAGGCATTTCAAAACTTCTCCGCTTCCGTGTTTCTTCTCGAATGGTCAAAATGTTCTCACGTGTTTAGCTTCGTCAAGTTGACGACCTTTGTGTGACAAAAACTAAAAAGTTTGAGGCAATCGGACTTAACACGAAGATTATCTTCAAATGTCTTAAGACATACGTGCGCTATATTTACCTCGAAAATCCCTTGCATAATAGTATTGCCCAATTCTTAGTCTTTCTTTAATAGACTTAATTTTAGCAATTGCTTGTACCGCCACTCCCAAGGTCGACCCTGGTAATGTATACGAATGATTGAATTTGAGGTTAGAGTTCTGATCGACAAATGGGTTACAATATCAATAAGAAGATTATTATTACCCTATAAAGATATTTGACTAATTTTGTTCACAAACTGTGATTAAAAAATTGCACTGCCCCCTCCAACCCAAATGGTTAGGTAGATGCAATCCCCCCAATTCCTACGCAACAGATTTGGCCATAATGGCCAACATACCAGGGCGGGGCAACATAGTAGGGCCTATAAAAATTAGCTACAGTATAAATAATTAGTATGTATTATTAAGAAAAGATTAAGATAAGTAAATACTTTTCTAAACAAATTGTATAATTTCTCTATAGAAATTCTTCTTCCTCCTCTCCCGAAGGGTTAGGGTGGAGGGTAACAGTAGATGCAATCGTCCCACATACCAGAGAGGGGTGTAACATATAATATAAAAATTGGTTAAATATAAATAACTAGTCGACCGGCAGCGTAGCATACCACGCTCTTCTGCAGGGCCGGCCTTAAGCCACTGCAACTTATGCGAATGCAGTGGGCCCAGCACTTTCTTAGGACCCGCGCTAATTCTAGGTGTTTAAATTATTAAATTAAACCATATTATAAATTAAAACAGATTTCCCGCGCCCTCCTGTCGATTTACCAGGAGCTCCTGGAAATCTCCCGAAATGACAAAATATAAGAAAAAGGCCTTAAAATATACGGAAATGTATAGACAAAAATTGTTATTTTGGGGTGTCATTCAATATGGAAAACGCCAATCCTATGCGTGATATATAAAAAACGGCATTATGCATTAGCCGTAATGGACTTCATTTACCAATCGTAAACAAAAACATTTAGCCACGTGATTCTATATATTATATATACAAATTATGTAATCCATAAAGGCTGTCACGTGATACGTATTTTTTATTGTTTTATCAATATTATGACGTGGGTAAATGTGTTTATTTACGATTGGTGAATGATATCAAATGTGTAAACTGGTGAAAAAAGCTTCTCGCGCCTCAAAACAATGAAGATTTACTTGAGGTCAACAATTCTCAAAGATAGATTGAAACATTTGGTAATTCTTGCTATTGAGCGTGATCTATGTAGGAAACAGAATTATTATGATATACTGTATGACTTTGCTACACGCAAGGCTCGTAAAGTAATTCTGTACGTAGTAAAGAATGAATAAAATGCATAGACGAATTTATTTTCTAATACAAACTCTTAAATTTCACTTATTATCCGCTTCCCTAACCAAACTTGGCCCCGCGAAATCCGTTTCGCATAGGGCCCCACAATTGTTAAGTCCGGCCCTGCTATTTAGTGACCTGTAAATATGCAGAGTAGATTACTTGTTCCCTTTCCATGACTTCTCGGTCACAATGGTTTGTAAAATGTTTGTTTGTAAAATGTTTTATATGTTTCGGATGTTCCTTCAGAGTTGACGATAGTTTACTTCCTAGTCCAAACCTGCCGCAGAACGAAGGGAGATGGGAGCGGGTAGGGTTTGACAGTCCAGCGCTCAGCCATCCGTAGCGACCTGTGAATACGTGTTCTCCCCCCCCCCTCTTGTTTTTTCATGAGGTGACTATCCGCAGTAATAAGAGAGTGATCTTTCCTTTACTTCTTGCTCGTCCAAACTCTTGAAAGAAGAACATAAATATATATATAGATAATGATATTTTATTAAGAAAAGTAAACATCTTTACACTCAAATTGTATGATTTCTCTATAAAAATTATTCCCCGTTGCTTGGGGTGGAGGTCGATCGAGTGAAGGGGGGCGATAGCCCATACCAACCCCCGCCCTGGGTCCGCCAGTAGTCACAAATGAGCAAAGTTGGCAGCCCTAATTTTTCCGGGAAATGAGAAATACAATCTATATTATAAAGTAGAATGTGAGGTGTATGTATGTATGTATGGATGGATGGATGGATGTATGTTACTTATAGACATCAAAACCGCTTGACCAATCTTGAAAAAACTAGGCAGGAATGTTCCTTGGGTACCAACTTAGACCGTAGTGCATGTATTGTAGCCCTAAAACAAACTTAAGACTCTCAAAAAAAATAAAGTTGTCCGACTCTATTACAGCTATAGTATTTTATGGATCTAGGCCATGTCTACAATGTTGACATGAGAAAAGATAGAAAGGATTTAGACCTAGATCTAATTTTAAGAAATACACTTTGCGCAAATAGTTTTTTACTTTGACACATGAAAATACAAAAAAAGATCCATTGATTTCATTATATAATAAAATTAACCTTCAATTTTGTGTTTCAAAAGCATTTTTTACATTAATTTGTTCCTGATATTTGTGACTACAGATTTCCTGACGAACATTCTTTCATTAGACAATACCGTAATGAATCGCGTACTAAAAATTAATTCGTTTAATTGTTTACTTTATAATCCCATCCCTAGATCTAAAACTCTAATTCAACTCTTTGATCAAATAAACATTCAAATTTGGTTTTCTAAAGCTACATCCGTTTACGACAGCTGCGAAGCCGAGTTGAGATAGGCCTAGATCTATATTCATTCATGAATCGCGTACTAAAAATTATTTCGTTTAATTGTTCACTTTATAATACCATCCCTAGATCTAAAACTCTAATTTAACTATTTTAACGCATAAATATTAATTGTTAATATTAATATTGTTAATATATTGTTAATATATTAATATTAAAATTAATATTGTTAATATATTGTTATTAATTGTTAATTAATTGTTCACTTTATAATCCCATTCATTTAACAAAGCTATCGCTCTTTTCGTTTTTAATAGATAAGAATGTATCGACTTCGGGTAAACCATTTTCGCAAAACTAATTTTATTTTCGTAGCGAAAGAGAAATAACGTGAAAGGATCATTAGCTACGTTTAACATACATCTAAATCCAATCCACTAGATTATTCAAAAGCAAATGTTTTAGTTTAAAAAAAAAATGGATTTTCCCCTATTAGCTATTTTGATCTGATAGCTTCATTCACACTATTTTTACATTGACACATTCGCTTTACTTATTACATTATTATTTCGTTTAATTGTTTACAAACAATCTCAGTGACTATATCGACAGTAATGCGCAAATAAAGACCCGCGGGTCGCGGGTAACATATGTCTAGTCTATACTATAAAGTAGAAAGTAAGGCGTATGTATGTATGTATGTATGTATGTATGTATGTATGTATGTATGTAAGTATGTTGGAGTGATCGTTAAATGAACTTGTGTGTTACCCGTGCTTGTATTCGTGCTAGTATTTGTAATCGTGTTCGCATTATCGTAGTCTGTGAATCGTGACCAGTCTGTACTGTGTTATTGTGTGTATCAGTCGTGTTTTATTGAAATAAAGCCTTGTTTCTAAGGTTATGAATTGACTTAGTATATTACAATTTATTTCAATAAAACCATTCTTAAATGGACAAGTTTTTGCGTCCCAATAGACTGGATGCTGATCCTAGTTCAACTAATGCTTCAGTTACATGGAAACATTGGATTTCTTGTTTTGACAGATTCGCAACGAAGGTAGGGGCTAGTGAAAGCGAACAGTTTGACCTGCTATGCAACTTTGTGTCTCCATCCTTATATCAGTATATTTCTACCTGTTCTAAATACTCAGAAGCAAAATCTATTCTTGAGAATTTATTTGTGAAGGCCCCTAATGAAACATTGGCCAGACATTTGCTTGCAACTTGCAAACAAGAAGTCGATCAAAGTCTTGATCAATTTGTACACAAGCTGAGAGTGATGGCCAGAGATTGTCAGTTCCGAGCTGTCAGTGCTGACAAAAATGAAGAGGACGCCATTCGCGATGCCTTTGTTAGCGGCATGCGTTCGAGTGTAATTAGACAGAGGCTACTTGAGAAAAGATCCCTTGACTTGAAAATGGCTTCAGATATTGCCAAGACTCTCGACATGGCCCAAAAAGAATCCAGTTCGTTTAGTACTCCGTCTCAATTGGTAGAGTCATCTCTTTCGTCATCGGCAATCTCAACCAAAGAAATGGTGGACTCAGAAACAATCGCAACAGTGAATACTAAATGTTTCTTTTGCGGAGGTAGTCGGCATCTCAGAGCGAAATGCCCTGCCAAAGACTGCATGTGTCATTCGTGCGGGAAAAATGGACATTTTTCGAAGGTTTGCAGGTCTCGCAACACTCCTATAACCAAAACAAAAGTCAAAACATCTCCTAGCCACGAGATTAAAAGACAATCTTGTAAAGATTGTAGCTGCATTAAGGACTCTACACATCTAACATCACTAATTGCTACTTCGTCTGTACCTGGTTTAACTAAATCAACAGTACACATCTCTGTAAATGGCGTGAACCTAAAAGCCCTAATTGATACAGGTAGCGGGGAAAGCTACATTTCTTCAAACATACCAAGAGAGTACGATTGGTCAGTGACACGTTCAAAGCACAAAATTTCTATGGCGTCATCTCAACTGTCAAGCGTCACAAGAGGCCACACGTTTGCATCGCTAAAATACAAAGGGGAAGTTTACAATCAATTCAAACTTTCGTTACTAGATGAACTTTGCACTGATGTAGTGCTTGGATTAGATTTCCTCGCATTACACAAAGAACTGATAATTCCATTCAACGGTGGTCGACCTGCATTTCATGTCTGCTCGCTCAATGCTGTTAAGGTAGAGGCACCACAATTGTTCGCAAATTTATCCCCTGATTGCAGACCTATTGCTACTAAATCTCGTCGTTACTCCTTCCAAGACACACAAGTTCATTTAACGATCACTCCATTCACCCCTCCTTTATTTCTTTCTGGGTCTTAGGTTATAACCATGCGAATGAAGGGAAGGATTTATTAAAGCTGAAGTTGAGAAATTGATACGAAACGGTATCATTGAACCTTCCAAATCACCTTGGAGAGCTCAAGTCCTTGTCACGACCAATGAGCGGCACAAAAAGCGAATGGTTGTTGATTATAGCCAAACTATAAATAGATTTACTTACCTGGACGCTTACCCCATGCCTAGAGTGGATGAAATGGTGGAGAAAATTTCCAGGTATGAAATCTTTAGCACATTGGATCTGGAGAGTGCTTATCACCAAATACCTATCCAACAGAGCGAAAAGAAATACACAGCCTTCGAAGCTTGTGGTAAACTCTACCAGTTTTGCAGAATACCCTTTGGGGTCACTAACGGTGTAGCTTGCTTCCAGAAAACCATAGACACTATTATAGAAAAAGAAAAGTTGTCTGACACGTTTGCCTATGTCGACAATGTAACAATATGTGGTACAGATGTAGACTCCCATAACAAAAATCTGTTGCATTTTCAGAAGGTAGCTCTGGAATACGGAATAACTTTCAACGAAAGTAAAAGTGTATTTGCTACTAAGAAGGTAAAGCTGCTTGGATCTGAAATATCCAAAGGGCATTTGAAGCCGGACCCTGATAGATTTCAAGCTCTGCGAGATTTGCCACCTCCAAAAGATCTGAAGTCTCAGAAAAGGATTGTAGGACTTTTGGCATATTATGCTCACTGGATACCAAATTTCTCCGACAAAATGTATCCTATAATGAAAAATCAAATTTTTCCTGTACCTACAGAAGTAAAAACAGCGTTGGAAGACTTGAAAGAAGAATTGCAGAAAGCAGCAATTTTCACCATAAAGTATGACCATCCTCTAATTGTGGAAACTGACGCTTCTGACATCGCAGTAGCTGCCACTTTAAATCAGGAGGGAAGACCTATTGCATTCTTCTCTAGAACTCTTTCACCTACTGAAAGGCATCAATCTGCCATAGAGAAAGAAGCCACTGCAATAATTGAAGCCATACGCAAATGGAAGCATTATTTGTGTGGCAATCACTTTACCCTTATTACGGACCAGCGGTCTATTTCATACATATTTAAAGACACTCATGACAAGAAAATTAAAAACGATAAGATACAAAGGTGGAAATTGGAACTAGCAAGCTTCAAGTTTGATATACAGTATAGACCTGGGAACGCCAACACAGCAGCAGACACCTTGTCTAGAGGGCACTGTGCAACCATGACGAAACAAAGTAGCCTGAAGACGTACCATGACTACCTGTGTCATCCAGGTGTCACTAGACTTCTACATTATGTCAGGTCAAAGAACTTACCCTTCTCGGTTGAAGAGGTCAGACAGACCATTCAACAATGCAGAACCTGCAATAGAATTAAACCGCAATTCTATAAGGAATTTGCAGGTACGCTCATCAAGGCCACACAGCCGTTTGAAAGAATAAGTGTTGACTTTAAAGGTCCTTTGCCATCAGCTACTCGCAACAAGTATTTGTTAACAATGATTGACGAATATTCGCGGTTTCCATTCGCTTTTCCCTGTCCTGATATGACATCTAAGACAGTAATAAAGTGCTTCGACCAGTTATTTTTCCTCTTTGGAACACCCAGTTACATCCACTCTGATCGTGGCACATCATTTATGTCCACAGAAACTACAGAATATTTACATTCTAAGGGCATAGCCACTAGCAGGACAACGCCCTATAATGCCAAAGGAAATGGGCAAATAGAAAAGCTGAATAAAACATTGTGGCAGGCTATTTTATTAGCATTGGACTCAGGGAAGTTGGAACTATCACAGTGGGAATCTGTGTTGCCCCAGGCACTTCACTCAATTCGATCATTACTGTGTACTTCTACTAATGAAACTCCACACGAACGGATCTTCAAATTCAACAGAAGATCGCCAACGGGAACATCCTTGCCTACTTGGCTACAGAACCCAGGCAAAGTATTACTAAAATCCCCTGTAAGATCTTCAAAATTTGACCCATCGGTACAAGAGGTTGAACTTATTAGCTGCAACCCACAGTACGCCCATATACGATTTCCAAACGGCCTGGAGGAGAAAGTGTCGCTTAGGCACCTGGCACCAAAGGAAAGTTCCACGAACGACTATTTCGAACCAGAGAACGGTATTCTGTCTCAAGAGGTCGGTGACTCTTTGGATCTCTCACCAGGGAGTCGCTACGGGCCTGAAACTATCAGTAATTCACAGAGTCCCACCCCAATGATGTACAACCAGCCAGAAGTCATCGGTGACTCACAGGGGAGCCACCCAATGCCAGAGGCCAATATTGACTCGAGTCCCGTACAGGACAGTTACGACTTGCAAGGAGAAAAGTCTACGCCAGAGATACCTCCGGATCCTTCCCTTCATACGCATGGTTATAACCTAAGACCCAGAAAGAAATAAAGGAGGGGTGAATGGAGTGATCGTTAAATGAACTTGTGTGTTACCCGTGCTTGTAATCGTGCTAGTATTTGTAATCGTGTTCGCATTATCGTAGTCTGTGAATCGTGACCAGTCTGTACTGTGTTATTGTGTGTATCAGTCGTGTTTTATTGAAATAAAGCCTTGTTTCTAAGGTTATGAATTGACTTAGTATATTACATATGTATGTATGTATGTATGTATGTATGTATGTATGTATGTATGTATATGTATGTATGTATGTATGTATGTATGTATGTATGTATGTATGTATGTTACAAATAGAAATCAAAACCGTTTGATCAAGCTTGATAAAATTTGGCAGAAATGTTTCTTGGGTACTAACTTAGATATGTATGTGTATCATGGGCGTAGCCAGGGGGGTGGTTCTTGGGGTTCAACCCCCCCCCCCCCCGAAATGAAATCTCCCCCTGGGAGGGGGGGGAAGGAATTAAGTGACTGATTTTTGCTTTCATTTTGTTTATTTTAGGTGAGATTTTAATACTAAATCATCACTTACCACAGCACAGCCGAGGCAGTTTTGAGTTAAAAACCCTCTACCAGGGGGTTTTGAGTTTAAATCCCCCTACCAGGGGGTTTTGAGATTTTAAAAACCCCTTTCAGGGGGTTTTGAGATACAAATCCCTCTACCAGGGGGTTTTGAATCTTAAACCCCTTACCAGAGGTTTTTGCAGTTAAATCCCCCTCTTCTATAAAACAAAACAAAAAAAATGCAAACAACAATCCCCAAATTCCAACAGCACAGTTGAGGAAGATTTTGATTTTAAAACCCCATCCAAAATTTACGATAACCCCATCTTCAATATAAAAAAAGCAAATTACACACTCAAAATTCTATGAGCGTAGCCAAAGGGGTTTTGAGTGTAACCCCCCTCCCCCTTCCAGTTGGGGTTTGAAGCTAAAAAGTACCTCTTCAATATAAAAAAAAAAGCAAATTACACACTATAAAATCTATGAGCGTAGCCAAAGGGGTTTTGAGTTTAAATCCCCCTCCTCCAGATGGCTTTTTCTTTAAAGTTTAAAACCCCTCCAGATGGTTTTGAGTTTAAAATTCCCCTACAGAACGTTTAGAGTTGAAAACCTCTCTCTTCGATATTATTTTAAAGCAAACTACAGTCACCAAATTCTATGATCGTAGCTAAATGGGGTTTTGAATTAAAAACAAAACAAAAAAAAAAGCAGAGATTTTTTAGTTTAAAACCCCTCAACAGATGATTTGACGAAAAAACTTTCCTTTTCCATATAAAATCTAAAGCGAAATACAGGCATGTAATTCCAAGAGCGTAGTCAAGAAAGGTTACAAATTTCTACCAGTGGCTTGGGCTCCATTAATTAAGTGTGAATAGTCTTCTGCCGAAATTGAAAATAATTAAATGTGTCTCAACAAAGATGGCTAAGACAGATTTTAGGAGTCAGTCATAGAGATCGGGTCTAAATCAAAGAAATCATATGCCGAACTGGGAGTCGAATCCTTAGTAAGGTTGTGACAGAGCGTCGCATGAGGTTTTGCGGGACATGTTTTCCGACAAAATGAATTACGCAAAATAAGAGTTGCGAAACAGCTTGCCGGGAAATGCGCCGAACGGCGCGAGAGGGTCTAAGTCAGTAAGAATAGCACATTAGGTTTTTGAAATAAAACTTTTTAATAGCAAGATAATGCACTGTAGATACCTCAGAATATGCATTTTGTTGGCTTTCAATACCAGAAATAGTGCTCGGCGGCGGGGCTTCGCCCCGCGCTGGGGGAGCGCTGCGAACTCTCCCAGACCCCCTTGCTAGCAAGGGCGGGGAGTCTACAATAAACAATAAACGTCTTACGAAAGGCTCAGAATGTAATAAAGATTAATTATGTACTCACACACACAGACATATATATATATATATATATATATATATATATATATATATATATATATATATATATATATATATAATTTTTTTCTCGGGGGGGGGGGGGGGGGAAGGTCGGGGGGGGATACCAAAATCCTCCCCGAAAAAAAATCCTGGCTACGCCCATGATGTGTATGTATTGTAGCCCTAAAACAAACTTAAGACCCTCAAAAATAAAAGTTGACCAACTCTATGAAAGCATTATAACTTCATCAATCTAGGCTATGTTTACCATATTTACATGAAAAGATCGAAAGGATCTAGATCTAGATCTAATTTTAGAAACTACACTTTGCGCAGATAGTTTTTTACTTTGTTTTATGAAAATAAAAAATATAGTCTATTGATTTAATTATTTAATAAAATTAAGCTTCAAATGTGCAATAAATGCATTTTTACATAAATTCATTCCTTATATCTGCGAATTTAGAATTCCTGGCGAACATTCTTTCATTAGATATTACGCGAAATGTTTCACATCTCTTAACTCCTAGGTCTAAAACGCTAATTCCACTCTAAGATAATACAACTTCTCTTCGCAAAGATAGTTTTATAATTAAAGTTTTAAACACATGAACATATTAATTATAGTCCATTCATTTCATATTTTAATCAAATTAACTTTCATTTTCTTTTCTAAAGCATTTTTACATAGATCTACATTCGTTTGCCAATGTTTTCATAAAAAATTGAATTTAGGTCAATTAGCTAAATTTTGGCTCCATTCATAATACTTTTTTTAAAATTATGAATTCATGCATTCGCTTTACTTATAATATTATTATTTTCTTTAATTGTTTCTAATGTTAATGTTTCAGTGACTATATCAGCAATACGTAAGTTAATACCCGCGGGCAGCGGGTAATATGTGTCTAGTGTATATTATAATCAAATAAAATGTCTAGAGCAGTGGTCTTCAATCTTTTTTGCCCCCCCCCCCCTTATTGAATTTTTCTCTTAAAAAATCCGCCTGCGCACCCACTAAGAACAAATTCTCATAAAGAAGCGTGAGAAGGCCAATTTGAATATAATGTCATTTACAAAATCATGTCTTAAGTAAAAAAAAATGTTAACAAAGGAAGCACATAACGTACAGAGATAGAGCTGCATTTAAATGTTCCTGTAAATTTCCAAAACTGTTGTTTAAAACAGAATTACTTTTAGCTTTTCCATCAACTGGATTTAGTGCGTAACAAACTTAATGAGTAAAGCAAAGAAATAGTATGGATATATAGCCACTCGAAAAGAATTTCGCCTTACTTTGGCATTTGAGCGACATCTAAATATATATACTATTTACTGTAGTATTTGTAGGTCTGTGGTTGTATATTATATAGCTTTCGTAACTTCTTTTATAGAAAAATGACTTTTATAATTTCTTTTACTGAAAAATTGGGCTATTCGCGTCTGACACATACATAATTTGTATGTGCAGCAACAAAGCCCATTGTGGGCTAAAATTTTACAACTAAAAATGTGAATAGTGAATAAATCTGGATTTTCTTTATATTCTATCTTACTTATGAAGCCTTAGGGTCCTACCACTGATGTGGCAATAAGCTGCATAACTATACAATTTTGAAATAACATTTCATGACTACCAAAAAAAACCCCACCTTTTTTAGTGTCACAGATACATTTTTTTACAATTTTAATTTTAGTTTCAATCAATTTTCAAACAACATTAAGACTTAATTTGTTATTTCGTTTTTGCCAAAAAACAAACAAAAACTATGCGTTTTTCTAAGATACCACTATTACATATTCTGCTTTGCCGTTTTTTTTTTGTTTTTTTTTTTTGTTTTTAAATATTGTTTGAATAGTAGAAAATGTTTAATTGTTCATGAATATTCTTAAATTACTTTTTGGATATTACTATATGTTCGTGAAACCGATTTTGTTGCATAACCTCATTTGAAAATGTTGTGACTCAAAGTAGAACACTGGAATAAATTTTATCTGGTGTCAGAGCAATAAAATTTTTGTGTATTTTGATAATTACCGAATATTCCTTACGACCGACTTTATCGATGTTCTCATTGTTAAAAAAACAGGTTAAATCATTCTATTTAATAATAATAATAGTAATAATAAAAGTAATAATTATAACGCTATACCTACCCTGGAAGGATGGAGGTAATGGAGTGCAAAACATCTTCAAACTGTGTAAGACGCAAGTTTAAAAAATACGATAAAAACTGCACGCCTCCAGCAATGAACTAGTTTCCTTCCTACGCAAATAAGACTATGATGCAACTCCTCTGAACCTAAACAATGTTGATGTTAATGTCGGTTTCGACGACGTAGGGCATGAGATTCGCCATTGGGAAGAAAAAACACTCCACGGAAAATTCCAGGCTTTATTGGATGGGGACAACATTGACAAGGCTGCTTCTTTAGCATGGCTCTAAGAAGGTCATCTCTACCCTGAAACTGAAGGCTTTGTCACAGCAAAACAGGACAGAGTAATTAGGACAAAAAATTATGAGAAACATATCCTAAAACTCAATATTGTTGACAAATTCCGAAAATGTGGAAATGTGGGTGAGTCAATTGAACACATAATAGCAGGATGTTCAGCCCTATCGGAAACTGCCTACCTGGTCGCCATAACCAAGTTGCAAAGCTAATACACCAGCACTTGGCTTTGACACACAATTTGATCGGTAAGGATACTCATCCTTAATACAAATACTCACCACAAGAGGTTCTCGAGTCTACGGATCATCAACTGTACTTGGATAGGCCTATTTTGGCTGACAAAACGGTAGATTTTAATCTCCCTGATTTGCTGCTCATTGAAAAACAAAAGAAAAAGCCGCTACCATTATTGATATCGCCGTATCACTAAATATGGGAACCTTGGCTTGGCTATTAAGCGTTTATGGAAATTATTATCTAAAACAACAATATACCCCATTGTTATATAAACCGAGGGGATAATAACAACAACTGACCTCACAGATACCTTCAATGCCCTTGGCATTCCTAGGAACATTCTCATTGCCTGTACTTCTGCCACGAGCGGATCCAGAACTTATGAGTGGGGGGGGGGGGCGATTTTTTTTCCAAACCCTAACCCTAACGCACAGTAAACCATATATATATATATATATATATATATATATATATATATATATATATATATATATATATATATATATATATATATATATATATATATATATATAGCAGTGTTTCTCAAAAAAACCCAGTCATGTTGAGCCATTTCTTTTGATATCTTGGGGGTCTGGGGGAGCACTGTAAGCCTCTTAAGTAGGGTTCGGGGCGAAGCTATAAGCGTTTTTTGTTTTTGCATTCTTCACTGCAGAAACGCATTCTCCTAAAATTTACAGCTCATTATTTATCAGTGGGGTTCGGGACCTTGGCATTCCTAGGAACATTCTCGTTGCCTCTCAGAGGGCGATACTTCTGCAGACCTGCCACATCACCAGAAAATTCCTCGGTGGAAACTGATAATGAATTTTGTTTCCCTTTAACGAAACTCGACCCTGGCTTCGCCAGAGAATGAATACTCGTTCTTTTCTAACACAATAATAATAATAATAATCTTTATTCTTTAGTATCCATATGGAAATTTTTCTCATAATTTGTGCAGTACACCAAACAAAACATGATAACTATAGAAAACCAAAATATACATTCACACCAGACTCATAATTTACATGCGAAAAGTTGATATCAGATCGTTAGATTGCCAGATGGACAAAAGAGTTTACTTGTCTGTTTGTCTTTGCTGTCGTGCTGTGCTATGTGAGGGTAAAATCACAAAATTCTGACCCAAAGGTGATTTTTTTTTATTTCTAGAGTCTTTTTAGCTTTTTTTTATGAATGTTTTTCTCAGACAGCTGCCAGAACGGGGTTTGTTTTTTGCCAATGACTTTACCAGCGGCATTTACGATTATCTGGAGTTTTTAATATTTTTTTATGTGTTCAGATAGCCATACCTGCCAGTGATATTAAAACTCAAAATACTGCAGATGTGAGCGTGATAAAACATAGCCAAGGCCTAACATTAAATGAAGACATTTTTCTAAGTAATTGTAATCTTTGCTGCCCTTTTTTAGCGGCCCCCGAAAGGGGAAAAGACGCTATTAGTTTTGTGCGAAAATGTCTGTCCGTCTGACCGTCTGTCCGTCCGTCCCGTTTAGATCTCGTAAACTAGAAAAGATATTGAAAATCCGACATCACAATATTTTAGACCATTCAAGGTTCTGATGCAACGGCTACTTTTTTTTTTCCGAAAGCGAAAAATCTAATTTTTAAAATCAGTTATGCAAGCAGTTTTTTAAAGAGAAAAAGCTAATTAGTATGCATTATAAGTTAGACCTAATTTACAATGAATAGTAATCTTATAAACTTCATTTTTATGAACATTTTTTTTTTATTGTGGAATTTTTTAAATTTTTTTTTAAATTTATTTTTGAGGATTCGAATAAGAGCCTTTTCACAACAATTGGATCAATTATAAGACATCAGTTAGGCCAAGCGAAGCGCGGTGGCTGAGCGGTAAAGCGCTAGGCTTCCGAACTGGGGGTTCGGGTTCAAATCCTGGTGAAGACTGGGATTTTCAACTTTGGAATCTTTGGGCGCCTCTGAGTCCACTCAGCTCTAATGGGTACGTGACATTAGTTGGGGAAAAGTATAGGTGGTTGGTCGTTGTGTTGGCTACATGACACCCTCGCTAATCGTAGGCCACAAAAACAGATGAACTTTACATCATCTGTCCTATAGACCACAAGGTCTCAAAGGGGAACTAGTTAGGCCAGGTTCACATCTAACTTTACATTCACTTGCACCTATCCTTTGATAGGTTGGACCGTTGGGGCACTACACAAGATCTGTTAACCTTCTTTCTCCATTCTTATCTCTCATTTGTCTTTGATATAATTTCATTTGCATGTTCTTTCTGAAAATATTGAAGCCTGCCTGGATGGACCTTTTTGGGGGCCGATTTTGAGTTTGTGTTTCCACACAAACTGTCTTTTGCAACCTTGTTTTTTTTTATATAATCCGTATTTGCAGTAAAATTTAATTAATTGTCTAAGATAGTAACAAGGTATTTAAAAGTTTGCACTATTTCAATAACCTCTCATGCTACAGAAACAATATGATTTTCTTTCTTTTCCCTTCGAAAATCGATTATCATTTCTTTGTCGTTGTTTTTTTTTATATCTAATATTAAAAATTATATTTATAGTACTTTTCAATCTATATATACAATCTCTTCATAGCTCAAGAGTTTGGACAAGAAGTAAAGGAAAGATCACTCTTTTATTTCTGCAAGTCGGACTAGAGTTACCCTACGATAAAAAAAAGGGTTGGGGAAACAAGTAGTATTCACCCGTCACAAAATAGCAGGGCAGGACATAACCGTTGTGACCAAGAAGTCATTGAAAGATCACTCTTTTTTATTTTTACCCCACGTAGTTTTAGCGGCGAAAAAATGAGGGAAGGGGGGGGGGGGAGAACAAGTAATCCACTCTGTATTCACTCGTCACTGAATAGCAGAGCCGGACTTAACCATTGTGGGGCCCTATGCGAAACGGAATTCGCGTGGCCAGTTTGGGTAGAGATACGGATTACAATTGAAAATTAAGAGTTTATATTAGAAATACATTCGTCTTTGCATTTTATTCATTCTTTACTACGTACAGAATTACTTTACAAGCCTTGCGTGTAGCGAAGTCATACAGTATATCATAAAAATTCTATTCCCTACATAGATCACACTCAGTAGCAAGAATTACCAAATGTTTAAATCTATCTCTGTCTACGAGAAATTTTGACCACAAGTAATTCTTCATTAGTTTGAGGTGCAAAAAGCTTCTTTCACCAGATTCCAAAATTACAGGATAATGCCGTTTTTTTTTTATCCCGCGTAGGATTGTCGTTTTCCATATTGAATGAGCCATAATGAAAACAGTTATTCGAAGTCTGTAGCGCAGAAAGAATCTACAGAGAGAACGTCCTCTCCGCTAAAAGAACAGTAAACTACAGGAAACTAAGCGTGATACATATCAGACACACAATATTCTGGACAACAAATCACGCCCAATGAAAACCAATTCTAATAGCTCAAAACACGACTATTAGACAATAAAGAGAACTTCACGCGCATTTCAGAAAATAAAAAAGTAGCCATTGCACCAGATCTTTTCAAGCTTCAAAATATCATGACATCGGATTTTCTATGGCTTTTCTAATTATTGAGAGTTGAGTGTGGCAGATGGACGGACAGACCAAACAAAACTAGTAGCGTTTTTTTTTTTTACCTTTTGGAGGATGCTAACGATGGGTGGTGGCAGGAGAAAAAAAAATATTACGTCACAGTCTGTACAACTTTCATTTTTCTTTTCTAACTTATTGATAGAAGAGCTCTAATATCAGTTTGATTGGTTGCAAATGATATCACTGTGCTCTAAATAGATTTAGATGATCTCATCAACGGGAAGTGTACTTCTCACATCTAATAAAAAAATTAAAAAAACAAGAAAAACATAGACTCTAGATATCTAGATTAGATCTAATACTAAACTGACTAAAGGCAAAGGTAGAAAAGTCTACATTCTTTGTAGACTCTATATAGATCTAGATCTACTTAATATAGAACTTAATTTAGATATACATTAGAGTTTAGAGTCTAAATCTATATTAGACTAGATCGGTTCACTAGATCTAGATTCTAGATATCTGAGTATTTTGAGTGAGTATCTCGAGCAGTGTCACTGAGTAATGAGTTTGACTGTTTTGACTCACTGAGTGAGTGAGTGAGAGTGTCAGTGTGTTGTCATTGTTATTTTAATATTCTGAATATTCATTGAATAGACAATTGAATGAATTAAATTCATTTCAATCAATGTTCAATATTGTTGAATGACAATGCCATGGCCATGGTCACAAACGTGACAATCATATAATATTGAGTCGGAAATATTGACAGTATGAGTATTGAGTATTGTTAGATCTAGACTCTAGATTATTATAATTCTAGATAGATACTAGATCTAGATCAATAATCTATATAGACAATATAGTATATGAGTATATCAATAATATAGTATAGATCTAGTAGTATAGTATATATATTATATAGTAGATCTAGATCAGATGCTAGAACTATAATTATAAGTAGAGTCTTTAACTATAATTTAATATATACATAGATTATGGATCTTAGATCATTCTAGAATCTAGACCTAGAGTAAAGTGCAAAGTTCGATCGCATTAAGCCTGCTGGCAGCCATTTTCACATTTGGATATTTATAGCACCGTAACTGTCTGACCTAAAAAACGATGGTATCTCTGAATTCATCATCCTTTTTTTTGTGTATAGAAATAGATCTGATGTATCACTAGGCTTAGTTAAAATTAAATATGAGGTCAAAGAGGTGTAGAGTGGATATCACCAAGTGTACTTTTCCTCGATCGGATTTCTCCCATAGTTAGTAAGTTCGATCGGGCTGATGAAAGGCTTGAGCAGATCAAAGAAAATATATCTAAAACATGTTTTAATCTTTAATTTTCAAAATGAAGTCTTTTTTTTTTTACTCCAATGCAAGAACACCATCCATTGCCACCTTTCCCACGCTTCACAACTTCAAATAGTCTCTTTGAGTTTGAGCTGATGAGCCATCAGACTTAGAAACAGCCATAAGCCCATGACCCATTTTCTTCACTACCGTGTGTTAAAAAAAAACAACTTCCACACCTCTTGAGTTTGACCTCATGATGAACTTAGCCTTTACAAGGAATAAGGAAATAGTATGTGTTGGAAGTGAAAAAAAAAGGTGCCTGTGCAGTAGCAAATAAAAAAGTTTTAGCAATATTAAGTATTAAGTGAAGCAATCGAGCCTCTATACAAATCAGGGCTGATCGAGCTTGGCAGATCTAGCCAGTTTAGGTGTAGATCTATATTTATTATATATATCATGAATAATGTAGATCTATTATAAATGTTATTATCACTATTGTTACTCAGTTACTGTTACTTAAACACATAGTCATACTGTCATACTAGATCTATACTGCTGTTAGTGTTACTGTTACTACTTATTTATTCTAAACTAATACTAATCTAGATCTTTTCAAGATTGACTAGATATATATCTCAGCAGTTCTTAACTTTTTTAGTGCAGTGACCCATAATACGATACACTCCACTAGGCAGCAACCTCCAACCTAGGTTAAATGTAAATTTGCTATTGTTTTAAAATCGTTATCATAATGTTGTATTTTCATTTATAATAGAACTCAATCACAGAAAAAAGCTTTAAATTGTAAATGGTGTAAAATAAATGTGTTTTATAATTAAATTGCTAACAAAAACTTTATGTTTATAAGTTGCATCTATTAATTTTTCTATTGCTTATTCATATTCATGTGCATACTTGTGTGACAATTTTGAAAAGTATGGCGAAACATTGAGGATGTTATTAAATAAACCTGAAGGTTGGATTTTTGTGGCAGTCTTTGTAAGATTACAATGAATGTCATCTTAAGCATCAAGTCTACTTCTTTATTTAGACGATAACTAATAGGCTGGAAAACCTCGCTTCTCAAAGATATTTTTATAAGCCTTCTGTTAGAAATGTGTACTCTTAGCTAAACGTGTGAGACCTCACCAGTACACCAAGAGACAATGCAGAGTACAAGGTTTCGGAGGGCAAATAAAGAGCTACCCAACAGCCATAGTACACATTAACTCTCCTTATTTCAATAAAAAGATTGAAGCTATAGTTGTTGAGAATGGTCAATACAAAGTGGTGATAGGGAATGTACCAAATATAGCAGACACTGAAGGTAGCACCTGGCATTTTGCAGCCTTCCGATTAACACAGCTGGAGATTTCAATTAAGAAGGTGTGATTTTTTCACGCATCTCAAAATGGGAAAACATGTGATTCTGAATTGTCCTTACAACTGACATTGAAAAGCAATAATTTTTAGCTGAATCGCTTTTGATGAGGTGAATAAACTCTGTCTCCGGAACATCTTCAATATTGACCTAGAAAATGTAAACAGGATGTCATGTAGATTTAGAAGTTTTAGTGAAATTTCACTTGTACACTGGCGCATATGTTCTTTGACATAAATTACCACTGTAGTCGGTCTGTCAAACTCGATGCCCTTTTTTCCTCTTAGAAAGCAGTTTAAGTTGGCAAGATTTAATTTTTTTC
Organism: Biomphalaria glabrata; assembly: GCF_947242115.1. Classification (NCBI taxonomy): domain Eukaryota; kingdom Metazoa; phylum Mollusca; class Gastropoda; family Planorbidae; genus Biomphalaria; species Biomphalaria glabrata. The sequence continues at coordinate 37,221,343 of NC_074716.1, forward strand.
ATCCGGTTTTGTTTGCCAAAGTTGTCTAATTGTAAAACAAATGTGAAAGTGGTTCTGTACCAAACACAGTGCCGGAGTGGCAAGGAAGTAACTGCAATGTGGCGGATGTGCGTTTGAGTTTTGAAGAGCAGAAGCAGATAATTAAGTGGTATTGGAAGTTTGAGAATGTAGCTGCGGTTTGGAGACATGAGTATGGTACAGAACCACCTTCAAGGTTAACAATTACACGTCTACAAGACAAATTTGCAATTCAAGGAATAGTGTGTGATGTGCATAAAGGTCGATCAGGGCGACCTCGTACAGCTACAAGTGATGAGTCCACAACTGCGGTCTTGGAACTGTTTCAGCGTTCATCTCAAAAATCATCACATCAAGCGGAATGTGAGAGTGATGTAAGTGCTAGTAGTGTGCAAGTTTCATGTGTACATTCCAAGCCTGGTGCAACAGCTAAGTGACGACGTTCCAGATCGAAGGTTAGAATTTTGTGAACGGGTTCAGGAGAGGGTGAGACGTGAACCGGGATTTATGGGTGGCATAATTTGGTTGGATGAAGCCCAATTCAAACTTAATGGGACTGTCAATAGGCACAATTGTGTGTACTGGGCTAAAGATAATCCTCGCATTACAGTTGAAAAGGCTGTGAATTTGCCTGGCGTAAATGCGTGGTGTAGTTTGTCTGCAAGGGGACTCATTGGGCCTTTCTGCTTTGAAGGTACTGTTACTGGAGAAACGTACCTAACAATGCTTGCTGACTCCATATTCCCTGCCATTCGTGCATTATATGGTAATGATGAGTTTTATTTCCAACAAGATGACGCCCCACTGCACTATCATAGGGACGTACGAGCATACCTGGATCACAATGTGCCAGGCCAGTGGATAGGACGCAGGGGACCAATCGAGTTTCCTGCACGCTCTCCAGATCTCATGCCACTGGATTTCTTCTTATGGGGCACAGTTAAAGATGAGGTGTACAAACGTAAACCACGTCACCTGGACACACTGTGGAATGAGATTCAGGCGGTGTGCGCAGAAATCTCAGTGGACACTTTAGTACTATGCACAGAATCAGATTTGACTCGTACTCAGCAATGTATTGATGCTGAAGGTCACCAGTTTGAACATTACTCACATTAATCACATTTATTTTTCCAATTAGACATTAAGCTTTCCATGTGCTGAAATTTAGCATTGTAGAACAGGAAATAAATTGTCTATGACAGTTCAAAGTGTGTATACATTTTTTCACGCACCCAGTATGTAGGCCTACAAGCAAATGTTTTAATTTGAAAAAATGGATTTAAGTAGACTACCGGTAGCTATTTTGATTTGATGGCTTCATTCATACTGTTTTTACATTTACACATTCGCTTTATTTATTTCATTATTATTTCGTTTAAATGTTTTAAAAGCACTCTCAGTGACTATATCGACAGTAATAAGCAAATAAAGACCTGTGGGTCGCGGGTAAAATGTGTCTAGTATCTATTTAAGCATGTATTAGAGTTCTAATAGAGCTTGATGAATATTAGTTTTTCAAAATTAATATATTATATATATATTATATGCTTTTTTTTGTAAAATAAATATAGGTGCCGGTACTCAGTGATTAGGTGCAGTACTCAGTAGTTGATTGCTAATATATACTAAAAGTTAATAATATATGTTAAAATACAAGAAAAGTAATAATTTTTTCAAAAAGTCGCCGGTACGCCATACTGATGCGTACCGTCACAAAAAAGCCCTGTGTATATATATATATAATATACTAGTCAACCATCGGTGTAGCATACACCGCTATTTTGCAGGGCTGGCCTTAGACCACTGCAACATATGGGATTGTAGTGGGCCCAGCACTTTTATAGGACCAGCGCTAATTCAAGGTGTATAAATTATTAAATTAACCATTTTATAACTTAAAACAGATTTCCCGCGCCCTCCTGTCGATTTACCAGGAGCTCCTGGAAATGTTCTGGAATTGCAAAAGATAAAAAAAATTCCTTAAAATATACATAATATATAGACAAAAATTATCATTTTGGGGTGTCATTCATGGAAAATGCCAATCCTATGCGCGATAAATAAAAACAGTATTATGCATGAGGTCAACAATTCTCAAAGATAGATTAAAACATTTGGTAATTCTTGCTATTGAGTGTGATCTATGTAGGAAACAGAATTATTATGATATACTGTATGACTTTGCTACAGGCAAGGCTCGTAAAGTAGTTCTGTACGTAGTAAAGAATGAATAAAATGCATAGACGAATTTATTTTCTAATACAAACTCTTAAATTAGTGTTTGTACAATTTTTGTTTGTAAAATGTTTTACATTTTTAGGATGTTCCTTCAGAGTTGAAGGACTAAGGGGGATGGGAGCGGGTAAGGTTTGATAAATCCAAACGACAGTCCAGCGCGCAAACTGCACGATTAGGCGGTCATCGACCGGTGAATACGTTTTTTCCCCTCCTTGTTTTTTTGTGGGGTGACTATCTGCAGAAATAAGAGAGTGATCTTTCCTTTACTTCTTCTTCTCATCCAAACTCTTGAGCGACGAAGAGAATTATTTATATATAGATAATATCGTGCTTAGCGACAAACTCCTCACTTCTCTACTAAGAATGAGAATAATTTCTTCCTGATTTTCACCAAACTATGAGGAACTGTTATAATACAATAACATCTCATTGCTTGAATTCATACATAGTATCAGCTTAACTTTGAAAGCCTTCTTAGAGTTTGTAGAACATTTCTGTATTTTCGTTTTGTTTACTTTAAGGCCAGCCAAATTTTTTTTACCCATCACTGATCTAGATCTATTTTATAATACCGGTAATTATAAATTAATATTAATAATTATATTAATCTATCTATATATATATATATATACATTTTTATCTCTAATAGATCTAAACTAGGTTCAGACTTTATAGAAGTAATGTATTAATAAAAATATACTCTCACTTTGTCAGTGTTAGTGTAGATCTTTATACACTCAAGATCTGGATTTTAACCTAGAATAGATATATATATATATATATATTATATATTGTCTGGAGATCTATATCTATGCTTTGTCAATCTAGATATATATTTTTTTCTAAAAAATATATAGATAGAGTAGATAATTTTTAAGTTATATTCTAGATCTAGTTCAACAAGTAATAAGATATAGATAGAATATTTTATATCTGAATCAGTGAATACTGTAGATTCATCAGTAGATATAGAATCTATACAATAATAATAATATAGATCTCTTCTATTCGATGTTAATAGTTATTGTTGATCTAGACCTTTAGTCTACTTTAAAACTAGCTTCTGAGGGTTTGTTTCTTAGCTTGAACAGCTAGTAGTTTCTATTTCTCGTTAAATTTAAGCAAAAGGTTTTCAGTTAATTAATTTATATATTGTTTTTGTGCTGTTAAGTAGCAGCAATGGCTGATAAGAAGTCATCACTTATATATAAATTTGGAATTATTTTGATGTAAAAACAATGGAAAGTCTAATGCAGCCTATATGCATTGCAAAACATAACTGTCAATTGTTTTCCAGGCAAACCTAAGGATCATCACCATGAGTAATTATCTAGGTTCAAAATACTTAGAATTATTCAGGGGAAATGGCATTATATAACTATACTATAAAGTAGAAAGTAAGGCCTATGTATGTATGTGCCAAATAGAAATCCAAACCGTTTGACCAATCTTGAAACAACTTGGCAGAAATATTCTTTGGGTACTAACTTAGATTGTAGTGTATGTTTTGTAGCCCTAAAACAAACTTAAGACTTTCAAAAAAAATAAAGTTGTCCGACTCTATTACAGCTATAGTATTTTATGGATCTAGGCCATGTCTACAATGTTGACATGAGAAAAGATCCAAAGGCTTGAAAGGATTTAGATCTAGATCTAAGTTTAAGAACTACAATTTGCGCAGTTTTTTACTTTGACACACGAAAATGCAAAAGAAGGTCCATTGATTTCATTATATAATAAAATTAACCTTCAAATCTGTGTTACAAAAGCATTTTTTTACATAAGTTCGTTCTTTATATCTGTGAATTTAGATTTCCTGACAAACATTCTTTCATTACACAATTACACAATACCGTAATGTTACACATCTTTCCATTCCTAGGTCTAAAACTCTAATTCAATTTCTCTTGACAAAGATAGTTTTATACTTTAACACATGAACATACTAATTATGGTCCATTCATTTCATATTTTGATCAAATTAACATTCAAATTGGATTTTCTAAAGCATCTTTCATACATTCATTCGCTACAGCTGCGAAGCTGCATTCTAATAGTTTCATTCTTTCATGTAATCTAATAGAAAAGGTCACGCATGCGTAGACCGAAATGTTACGAAACTCTCTTTTCCTAGGTCTAAAACACTATTTCAGCTCTAAGATTATAGAACTTCTCTTCGCAAAGATAGTTTTATAATTAAACACATTGACATACTAATTATTGTTCATTCATTTCATATTTTAATCAAATTAACATTAAAATTTGTTTTTCTAAAGCATTTTTACATAGATCTACATTCGTTCGCCAATGTTTTCATAAAACATTGAATTAAGGTCGATTAGCTATTTTTAGCTCCATTCATAATATTTTTTAAAATCATGAATTCATGCATTCGCTTTACTTATAACATCATTATTTTCTTTAATCGTTTCTATGCACTAAATCAGTGACTATATCAGCAATATGCAAGTTAAGACCCGCGAGCAGGTATATATATATAATTTATTTATTTACAATTTTTGGCACATCTGCACAATTTTGGCCATATATATATAGATATAGATATATATGTATCAACCATTTTGGGCGTAAGGGGTGTCACTGACATAATGTATGTGTTATGCCTGGGAAAATGATATTGTTCAAGTTTTTCCATTGTGCGCATACTCAAACAAGGGTATATTATGGTAAATGAGGTAACAAATTAATGCGTGTTGTCAGGTGTGTAAAGCTTTTATAAATAAATTTTATATATATATATATATATGTATGTATTTCATATGGCTTGGGAATAACGGGTTAAACTTTGTATTAAAGCAGTTGTATAATGATACTGTCAAGATCTAAATAAAGTTTTGATTCATTCAATCCACAGTCAACCATTATGACTCAGTCTCCATTTTAAACTGAGTCATTGCTGATACCAGGTAGTGATAAGTGTGTTCACCTTGTCAAAGCTAGAGTTGTTTTAATGTAGGCAACTGAACTTTGGGCCTATGTTTGTACCTTATTATTTGCACTCTCTTCTGTACAGTCTTATCCAGGGCCCATTCAGTCAAAAAGAGATGTTATATTTTCTTGTACATTTACAATACAATTAATAATAATACAATTTTTAACTAGACGGCGACCCCCAAACCATAAAATATTTTTAGTTCATTGGCTTAAGTAAATGGGATTTAGCTAGTGTTAAATTTTCTTCACTACGTGATTAATCATCTCCATAGAAATGTTTCATCTCCCAATGGCGTTACGACGCATTTAATGGACAGTAATTTCGGTTGTTGAAAAAGTATACTGCAACAACGAAGATGTAGTTCGCAGCAAATATTTTCAAATAACAATTTAAAAAAAAAAGAAAGAAGTAACTACCAATAAAAATCACGTCTGCGTTCAACGATGATACATTCACTAAAGTGTCATTCGTAGCCACTGGCTATATGTCAGTGTTCTTAGATCTATCTTAGTTGTTCTCACTTTTTATTGTAATGATACTTTACGATCGTTTCTTAATTTATGTACTAATACAATCTGAATAATTTTCCAAACCTACGGCATTTAAAATATAAATTTATTTTGACTATAGAATAAATATACCTGTTACAATACGTTAGAGACACACAAAAAACATATTTAAAAAAACTTCTGATGAAAATAGCCCCCCCCGCCCAAATATCAATTTTTTATTGTCTTAGGCGACCCCTCGCAAATGGTCATTCGTCCCCCAAATGGCTCGCGACTCACTGGTTGAGAACCCCTGATCTATATGTAGGTCTAAATAGACCAACCCCCTTTTTTAGCCCAAGAATGGGTGTGATCGCAGGCAATCTTGCTTTCAATTAACATTTTGTAGAATGAAGTTAGGATTGTGGTTATTGTTAGCTTGTAGTTCATAGCTTGTGATATTCGTGCTAAATATGTCGAAACCTGTCTGTCTACCTTCATCATCGGGGGCCTTATGAGATTATGTGATTGCACAAACTCTCTTTGAAATCTTTTTTTTTAATTGTGTATATGTGTATTGACAGTATTGATCGATCACGGCATGTCATATGTTCATCTAGTTTGTCATGAGCCAGTTTTATATTTGAATCCTTTAGAGTATAGCTATTATGGGCCCTAAAGTCTCGCGGAAGAAGTCTTCAATGCACATACCCGAACTACAATATAATGTCTTGCTTAATTTTGGAAGTGAGAAGCAATGCATATATTTTAAGATCTTTCTGTATTTGTTACGATGCAAGGTGGTGAGTAGGTTAAAACTTTTCAATGAATAACCTTTAGCTTACCGGTACCCAGACAGTACAAGTACAGCGAGTTATAACAAGTTCTGGAGCTAAACACTACTCACAACGGGGTTTTACACTACTCCTTTCTTCTCTGATCTCTGATATATACTGTCATATGACGTGCACAGTGCTATTACGTAACGAGTGTGTGCACGTATGTTTCTATGTGAGAGCTACACATATATAAGTATGAACACATGTTGTAATCCAATTTTGATCCTCGCCCTTGATAGCTTGTATGTGTAATTGGTGTGTTCGAGTTGTGGGCTCAATTATTATCAATGTCATTTTACACACTTCACTAAACAGGTGTTTAAAATCTCTATTGCGAGTTTAAACTTTCACATTTTACATACCTCTTCCTTTAGCACACGTCATACAAATAGCATTTTCGGTACACTTGTTATATATATATACTAGCCTGACATTACCCGCGGTCTGCGGTCTAAGTTTGTGTTAACTAATCTAGTGGATTGGATTTAGATGTATGTTAAACTTAGCTAATGATCCTTTCAAGTTTTTTCTCTTTCGCTACAAAAATAAAATTAGTTTTGCGAAAATGGGTTAAACCGAAGCCGATACATTCATATCTATTAAAAACGAAAAGAGCGATAGCTTTGTTAAATGAATGGGATTATAAAGCGAACAATTAAACGAAATAATTTTTAGTACGCGATTCATGAATGAATATAGATCTAGGCCTATCTCAACTCGGCTTCGCAGCTTTCGTAAACGAATGTAGTCTCTTAAAAATGCTTTAGAAAACCAAATTTGCATGTAATTTGATCAAAATATGAAATGAATGGACTATAATTAGTATGTTTATGTTAAAGTATAAAACTATCTGTGCGAACAGTTGAATTAGAGTTTTAGATCTAGTAGGGATGGGATTATAAAGTAAACAATTAAACGAATTAATTTTTAGTACGCGATTCATTACTGTATTGTCTAATGAAAGAATGTTCGTCTGGAAATCTGTAGTCACAGAAATAAGGAACTAATTTATGTAAAAAATGCTTTTGAAACACAAAATTGAAGGTTACTTTTATTATATAATGAAATCAATGGATCTTCTTTTGCATTTTCATGTGTCAAAGTAAAAAACTATCTGCGCAAAGTGTATTTCTTAAAATTAGATCTAGTTCTAAATCCTTTCGATCTTTTCTCATGTCAACATTGTAGACATGGCCTAGATCCATAAAATACTATAGCTGTAATAGAGTCGGACAACTATATTTTTTTTGAGGGTCTTAAGTTTGTTTTAGGGCTACAATACATACACTACGGTCTAAGTTGGTACCCAAGGAACATTCCTGCCTAGTTTTATCAAGATTGGTCAAGCGGTTTTGATGTCTATAAGTAACATACATCCATACATACACCACACATTCTACTTTATAATATACTAGACATATGTTACCCGCGACCCGCGGGTCTTTATTTGCGCATTTCTGTCGATATAGTCACTGAGAGTGTATTGTAAACAATTAAATGAAATAATAATGTAATAAGTAAAGCGAATGTGTCAATGTAAAAATAGTGTGAATGAAGCTATCAAATCAAAATAGCTAATAGGCTTAAATCCATTTTTTCAAATTAAAACATTTGCTTGTAGGCCTACATATATTTGATTAAAATTTGAGATGAATAGACTAAATTTTGTATGTTCATGTGTATAAAGTATAAAGTAGATCTTGAGGTAGACGTAGATCTAAATCTACACTAATCTGGAGTTCTGTGCTGCGCATGCGTGACCTTTTTTCATGAATGAATTTATATAGGCCTATCTCAACACGGCTACGCAGCTTTAGCGAACAGCGAACGAATGTATTAAAAATGCTTTAGAAAAACAAATTTGAATGTTAATTTGATTAAAATATCAAATGAATGGACAATAATTAGTATGTTTATGTGTTAAAGCATAAAACTATCTTTGCGAAAAGAAGTTTTATCATCTTAGAGTTCAGTAAGAGTTTTAGACCTAGGCCTAGGAATAGACTCAGACCTCAGAAGAGAGATGTGTTAATGTGTAACCATTTGGTAATGTCTAATGAAAGAATGTTCGCCAGGAAATCTGTAGATATCAGGAACTAATTTATGTAAAAAATGCTTTTGAATAATCTAGTGGATTGGATTTAGATGTATGTTAAACGTAGCTAATGATCCTTTCACGTTATTTCTCTTTCGCTACGAAAATAAAATTAGGTTTGCGAAAATGGGTTTACCCGAAGTCGATACATTCTTATCTATTAAAAACGAAAAGAGCGATAGCTTTGTTAAATGAATGGGATTATAAAGTGAACAATTAAACGAAATTATATTTAGTACGCGATTCATGAATGAATATAGATCTAGGCCTATCTCAACTCGGTTTCGCAGCTTTCGTAGGCGAATGTAGCTTTAGAAAACCAAATTTGAATGTTTATTTGATCAAAATATGAAATGAATGGACTTTAATTAATATGTTTATGTGTTAAAGTATAAAACTATCTGTGCGAAGAGAAGTTTTATCATCTTAGAGTTGAATTAGAGTTTTAGATCTAGGGATGGGATTATAAAGTAAACAATTAAACGAATTAATATTTAGTACGCGATTCATTACGGAATTGTCTAATGAAAGAATGTTCGTCAGGAAATCTGTAATCACAGATATAAGGAACTAATTAATGTAAAAAATGCTTTTGAAACACAAAATTGAAGGTTAATTTTATTATATAATGAAATCAATGGATCTTCTTTTGTCTTTTCATGTGTCAAAGTAAAAAACTATCTGCGCAAAGTGTATTTCTTAAAATTAGATCTAGGTCTAAATCCTTTCTATCTTTTCTCATGTCAACATTGTAGACATGGCCTAGATCCATAAAATACTATAGCTGTAATAGAGTCGGACAACTTTATTTTTTTTTTGAGGGTCTTACATTTGTTTTAGGGCTACAATACATTCACTAAGGTCTAAGTTGGTACCCAAGGAACATTCCTGCCTAGTTTTATCAAGATTGGTCAAGCGGTTTTGATGTCTATAAGTAACATACATACATACATACATACTCCACACATTCTACTTTATAATATAGACTAGCCTGGCATTACCCGCGGCCTGCGGGTCTAAGTTTGTGTTTACTAATGGATTGGATTTAGATGTATGTTAAACTTAGCTAATGATCCTTTCACGTTATTTCTCTTTCGCTACGAAAATAAAATTAGTTTTGCGAAAATGGGTTTACCCGAAGTCGATACATTCATATCTATTAAAAACGAAAAGAGCGATAGCTTTGTTAAATGAATGGGATTATAAAGTGAACAATTAAACGAAATAATTTTTAGTACGCGATTCATGAATGAATATAGATCTAGGCCTATCTCAACTCGGCTTTGCAGCTTTTGTAAACGAATGTAGTCTCTTAAAAATAATGCTTTAGAAAACCAAATTTGAATGTTTATTTGATCAAAATATGAAATGAATGGACTCTAATTAGTATGTTCATGTGTTAAAGTATAAAACTATCTGTGCGAAGAGAAGTTTTATCATCTTAGAGTTGAATTAGAGTTTTAGATCTAGGGATGGGATTATAAAGTAAACAATTAAACGAATTAATTTTTAGTAAGCGATTCATTACGGTATTGTCTAATGAAAGAAAGTTTGTCAGGAAATCTGCAGTCACAGATATAACGAACTAATTAATTTAAAAAATGCTTTTGAAACACAAAATTGAAGGTTAATTTTATTATATAATAAAATCAATGGATCTTCTTTTGTATTTTCATGTGTCAAAGTAAAAAACTATCTGCGCAAAGTGTATTTCTAAAAATTAGATCTAGGTCTAAATCCTTTCGATCTTTTCTATGTCAACATTGTAGACATGGCCTAAATCCATAAAATACTATAGCTGTAATAGAGTCGGACAACTTTATTTTTTTTTTAGGGTCTTAAGTTTGTTTTAGGGCTACAATAGATACACTAAGGTCTAAGTTGGTACCCAAGAAACATTCCTGCCAAGTTTTATCAAGATTGGTGAAGCGGTTTTGATGTCTATAAGTAACATACATACACCTCACATTCTACTTTATAGTATACTAGACATATGTTACCCGCGACCCGCGGGTCTTTATTTGCGCATTACTGTCGATATAGTCACTGAGAGTGTTTTGTAAACAATTAAACGAAATAATAATGTAATAAGTAAAGCGAATGTGTCAATGTAAAAATAGTGTGAATGAAGCTATCAAATCAAAATAGCTAATAGGCTTAATTAAATCCATTTTTTTTTTTCAAATTAAAACATTTGCTTGTAGGCCTACATATATTTGATTAAAATTTGAGATGAATAGACTAAATTTTGTATGTTCATGTGTATAAAGTATAAAGTAGATCTTGAGGTAGACATAGATCTAAATCTACACTAATCTAGAGTTCTGTGCTGCGCATGCGTGAACTTTTTTTCATGAATGAATATAGGCCTATCTCAACACGGCTACGCAGCTTTAACGAACATCGAACGAATGTATTAAAATGCTTTAGAAAAACAAATTTGAATGTTAATTTGATTAAAATATGAAATGAATGGACAATAATTAGTATGTTTATGTGTTAAAGCATAAAACTATCTTTGCGAAAAGAAGTTTTATCATCTTAGAGTTCAGTAAGAGTTTTAGACCTAGGCCTAGGAATAGACTCAGACCTCAGAAGAGAGATGTGTTAATGTGTAACCATTTGGTAATGTCTAATGAAAGAATGTTCGCCAGGAAATCTGTAGATATCAGGAACTAATTTATGTAAAAAATGCTTTTGAATAATCTAGTGGATTGGATTTAGATGTATGTTAAACGTAGCTAATGATCCTTTCACGTTATTTCTCTTTCGCTACGAAAATAAAATTAGGTTTGCGAAAATGGGTTTACCCGAAGTCGATACATTCTTATCTATTAAAAACGAAAAGAGCGATAGCTTTGTTAAATGAATGGGATTATAAAGTGAACAATTAAACGAAATTATATTTAGTACGCGATTCATGAATGAATATAGATCTAGGCCTATCTCAACTCGGTTTCGCAGCTTTCGTAGGCGAATGTAGCTTTAGAAAACCAAATTTGAATGTTTATTTGATCAAAATATGAAATGAATGGACTTTAATTAATATGTTTATGTGTTAAAGTATAAAACTATCTGTGCGAAGAGAAGTTTTATCATCTTAGAGTTGAATTAGAGTTTTAGATCTAGGGATGGGATTATAAAGTAAACAATTAAACGAATTAATATTTAGTACGCGATTCATTACGGAATTGTCTAATGAAAGAATGTTCGTCAGGAAATCTGTAATCACAGATATAAGGAACTAATTAATGTAAAAAATGCTTTTGAAACACAAAATTGAAGGTTAATTTTATTATATAATGAAATCAATGGATCTTCTTTTGTCTTTTCATGTGTCAAAGTAAAAAACTATCTGCGCAAAGTGTATTTCTTAAAATTAGATCTAGGTCTAAATCCTTTCTATCTTTTCTCATGTCAACATTGTAGACATGGCCTAGATCCATAAAATACTATAGCTGTAATAGAGTCGGACAACTTTTTTTTTTTTTTGAGGGTCTTACATTTGTTTTAGGGCTACAATACATTCACTAAGGTCTAAGTTGGTACCCAAGGAACATTCCTGCCTAGTTTTATCAAGATTGGTCAAGCGGTTTTGATGTCTATAAGTAACATACATACATACATACATACATACTCCACACATTCTACTTTATAATATAGACTAGCCTGGCATTACCCGCGGCCTGCGGGTCTAAGTTTGTGTTTACTAATGGATTGGATTTAGATGTATGTTAAACTTAGCTAATGATCCTTTCACGTTATTTCTCTTTCGCTACGAAAATAAAATTAGTTTTGCGAAAATGGGTTTACCCGAAGTCGATACATTCATATCTATTAAAAACGAAAAGAGCGATAGCTTTGTTAAATGAATGGGATTATAAAGTGAACAATTAAACGAAATAATTTTTAGTACGCGATTCATGAATGAATATAGATCTAGGCCTATCTCAACTCGGCTTTGCAGCTTTTGTAAACGAATGTAGTCTCTTAAAAATAATGCTTTAGAAAACCAAATTTGAATGTTTATTTGATCAAAATATGAAATGAATGGACTCTAATTAGTATGTTCATGTGTTAAAGTATAAAACTATCTGTGCGAAGAGAAGTTTTATCATCTTAGAGTTGAATTAGAGTTTTAGATCTAGGGATGGGATTATAAAGTAAACAATTAAACGAATTAATTTTTAGTAAGCGATTCATTACGGTATTGTCTAATGAAAGAAAGTTTGTCAGGAAATCTGCAGTCACAGATATAACGAACTAATTAATTTAAAAAATGCTTTTGAAACACAAAATTGAAGGTTAATTTTATTATATAATAAAATCAATGGATCTTCTTTTGTATTTTCATGTGTCAAAGTAAAAAACTATCTGCGCAAAGTGTATTTCTAAAAATTAGATCTAGGTCTAAATCCTTTCGATCTTTTCTATGTCAACATTGTAGACATGGCCTAAATCCATAAAATACTATAGCTGTAATAGAGTCGGACAACTTTATTTTTTTTTTAGGGTCTTAAGTTTGTTTTAGGGCTACAATAGATACACTAAGGTCTAAGTTGGTACCCAAGAAACATTCCTGCCAAGTTTTATCAAGATTGGTGAAGCGGTTTTGATGTCTATAAGTAACATACATACACCTCACATTCTACTTTATAGTATACTAGACATATGTTACCCGCGACCCGCGGGTCTTTATTTGCGCATTACTGTCGATATAGTCACTGAGAGTGTTTTGTAAACAATTAAACGAAATAATAATGTAATAAGTAAAGCGAATGTGTCAATGTAAAAATAGTGTGAATGAAGCTATCAAATCAAAATAGCTAATAGGCTTAATTAAATCCATTTTTTTTTTCAAATTAAAACATTTGCTTGTAGGCCTACATATATTTGATTAAAATTTGAGATGAATAGACTAAATTTTGTATGTTCATGTGTATAAAGTATAAAGTAGATCTTGAGGTAGACATAGATCTAAATCTACACTAATCTAGAGTTCTGTGCTGCGCATGCGTGAACTTTTTTTCATGAATGAATATAGGCCTATCTCAACACGGCTACGCAGCTTTAACGAACATCGAACGAATGTATTAAAATGCTTTAGAAAAACAAATTTGAATGTTAATTTGATTAAAATATGAAATGAATGGACAATAATTAGTATGTTTATGTGTTAAAGCATAAAACTATCTTTGCGAAAAGAAGTTTTATCATCTTAGAGTTCAGTAAGAGTTTTAGACCTAGGCCTAGGAATAGACTCAGACCTCAGAAGAGAGATGTGTTAATGTGTAACCATTTGGTAATGTCTAATGAAAGAATGTTCGCCAGGAAATCTGTAGATATCAGGAACTAATTTATGTAAAAAATGCTTTTGAATAATCTAGTGGATTGGATTTAGATGTATGTTAAACGTAGCTAATGATCCTTTCACGTTATTTCTCTTTCGCTACGAAAATAAAATTAGGTTTGCGAAAATGGGTTTACCCGAAGTCGATACATTCTTATCTATTAAAAACGAAAAGAGCGATAGCTTTGTTAAATGAATGGGATTATAAAGTGAACAATTAAACGAAATTATATTTAGTACGCGATTCATGAATGAATATAGATCTAGGCCTATCTCAACTCGGTTTCGCAGCTTTCGTAGGCGAATGTAGCTTTAGAAAACCAAATTTGAATGTTTATTTGATCAAAATATGAAATGAATGGACTTTAATTAATATGTTTATGTGTTAAAGTATAAAACTATCTGTGCGAAGAGAAGTTTTATCATCTTAGAGTTGAATTAGAGTTTTAGATCTAGGGATGGGATTATAAAGTAAAAAATTAAACGAATTAATATTTAGTACGCGATTCATTACGGAATTGTCTAATGAAAGAATGTTCGTCAGGAAATCTGTAATCACAGATATAAGGAACTAATTAATGTAAAAAATGCTTTTGAAACACAAAATTGAAGGTTAATTTTATTATATAATGAAATCAATGGATCTTCTTTTGTCTTTTCATGTGTCAAAGTAAAAAACTATCTGCGCAAAGTGTATTTCTTAAAATTAGATCTAGGTCTAAATCCTTTCTATCTTTTCTCATGTCAACATTGTAGACATGGCCTAGATCCATAAAATACTATAGCTGTAATAGAGTCGGACAACTTTATTTTTTTTTTGAGGGTCTTACATTTGTTTTAGGGCTACAATACATTCACTAAGGTCTAAGTTGGTACCCAAGGAACATTCCTGCCTAGTTTTATCAAGATTGGTCAAGCGGTTTTGATGTCTATAAGTAACATACATACATACATACATACTCCACACATTCTACTTTATAATATAGACTAGCCTGGCATTACCCGCGGCCTGCGGGTCTAAGTTTGTGTTTACTAATGGATTGGATTTAGATGTATGTTAAACTTAGCTAATGATCCTTTCACGTTATTTCTCTTTCGCTACGAAAATAAAATTAGTTTTGCGAAAATGGGTTTACCCGAAGTCGATACATTCATATCTATTAAAAACGAAAAGAGCGATAGCTTTGTTAAATGAATGGGATTATAAAGTGAACAATTAAACGAAATAATTTTTAGTACGCGATTCATGAATGAATATAGATCTAGGCCTATCTCAACTCGGCTTTGCAGCTTTTGTAAACGAATGTAGTCTCTTAAAAATAATGCTTTAGAAAACCAAATTTGAATGTTTATTTGATCAAAATATGAAATGAATGGACTCTAATTAGTATGTTCATGTGTTAAAGTATAAAACTATCTGTGCGAAGAGAAGTTTTATCATCTTAGAGTTGAATTAGAGTTTTAGATCTAGGGATGGGATTATAAAGTAAACAATTAAACGAATTAATTTTTAGTAAGCGATTCATTACGGTATTGTCTAATGAAAGAAAGTTTGTCAGGAAATCTGCAGTCACAGATATAACGAACTAATTAATTTAAAAAATGCTTTTGAAACACAAAATTGAAGGTTAATTTTATTATATAATAAAATCAATGGATCTTCTTTTGTATTTTCATGTGTCAAAGTAAAAAACTATCTGCGCAAAGTGTATTTCTAAAAATTAGATCTAGGTCTAAATCCTTTCGATCTTTTCTATGTCAACATTGTAGACATGACCTAAATCCATAAAATACTATAGCTGTAATAGAGTCGGACAACTTTATTTTTTTTTTAGGGTCTTAAGTTTGTTTTAGGGCTACAATAGATACACTAAGGTCTAAGTTGGTACCCAAGAAACATTCCTGCCAAGTTTTATCAAGATTGGTGAAGCGGTTTTGATGTCTATAAGTAACATACATACACCTCACATTCTACTTTATAGTATACTAGACATATGTTACCCGCGACCCGCGGGTCTTTATTTGCGCATTACTGTCGATATAGTCACTGAGAGTGTTTTGTAAACAATTAAACGAAATAATAATGTAATAAGTAAAGCGAATGTGTCAATGTAAAAATAGTGTGAATGAAGCTATCAAATCAAAATAGCTAATAGGCTTAATTAAATCCATTTTTTTTTTTCAAATTAAAACATTTGCTTGTAGGCCTACATATATTTGATTAAAATTTGAGATGAATAGACTAAATTTTGTATGTTCATGTGTATAAAGTATAAAGTAGATCTTGAGGTAGACATAGATCTAAATCTACACTAATCTAGAGTTCTGTGCTGCGCATGCGTGAACTTTTTTTCATGAATGAATATAGGCCTATCTCAACACGGCTACGCAGCTTTAACGAACATCGAACGAATGTATTAAAATGCTTTAGAAAAACAAATTTGAATGTTAATTTGATTAAAATATGAAATGAATGGACAATAATTAGTATGTTTATGTGTTAAAGCATAAAACTATCTTTGCGAAAAGAAGTTTTATCATCTTAGAGTTCAGTAAGAGTTTTAGACCTAGGCCTAGGAATAGACTCAGACCTCAGAAGAGAGATGTGTTAATGTGTAACCATTTGGTAATGTCTAATGAAAGAATGTTCGCCAGGAAATCTGTAGATATCAGGAACTAATTTATGTAAAAAATGCTTTTGAATAATCTAGTGGATTGGATTTAGATGTATGTTAAACGTAGCTAATGATCCTTTCACGTTATTTCTCTTTCGCTACGAAAATAAAATTAGGTTTGCGAAAATGGGTTTACCCGAAGTCGATACATTCTTATCTATTAAAAACGAAAAGAGCGATAGCTTTGTTAAATGAATGGGATTATAAAGTGAACAATTAAACGAAATTATATTTAGTACGCGATTCATGAATGAATATAGATCTAGGCCTATCTCAACTCGGTTTCGCAGCTTTCGTAGGCGAATGTAGCTTTAGAAAACCAAATTTGAATGTTTATTTGATCAAAATATGAAATGAATGGACTTTAATTAATATGTTTATGTGTTAAAGTATAAAACTATCTGTGCGAAGAGAAGTTTTATCATCTTAGAGTTGAATTAGAGTTTTAGATCTAGGGATGGGATTATAAAGTAAACAATTAAACGAATTAATATTTAGTACGCGATTCATTACGGAATTGTCTAATGAAAGAATGTTCGTCAGGAAATCTGTAATCACAGATATAAGGAACTAATTAATGTAAAAAATGCTTTTGAAACACAAAATTGAAGGTTAATTTTATTATATAATGAAATCAATGGATCTTCTTTTGTCTTTTCATGTGTCAAAGTAAAAAACTATCTGCGCAAAGTGTATTTCTTAAAATTAGATCTAGGTCTAAATCCTTTCTATCTTTTCTCATGTCAACATTGTAGACATGGCCTAGATCCATAAAATACTATAGCTGTAATAGAGTCGGACAACTTTATTTTTTTTTTGAGGGTCTTACATTTGTTTTAGGGCTACAATACATTCACTAAGGTCTAAGTTGGTACCCAAGGAACATTCCTGCCTAGTTTTATCAAGATTGGTCAAGCGGTTTTGATGTCTATAAGTAACATACATACATACATACATACTCCACACATTCTACTTTATAATATAGACTAGCCTGGCATTACCCGCGGCCTGCGGGTCTAAGTTTGTGTTTACTAATGGATTGGATTTAGATGTATGTTAAACTTAGCTAATGATCCTTTCACGTTATTTCTCTTTCGCTACGAAAATAAAATTAGTTTTGCGAAAATGGGTTTACCCGAAGTCGATACATTCATATCTATTAAAAACGAAAAGAGCGATAGCTTTGTTAAATGAATGGGATTATAAAGTGAACAATTAAACGAAATAATTTTTAGTACGCGATTCATGAATGAATATAGATCTAGGCCTATCTCAACTCGGCTTTGCAGCTTTTGTAAACGAATGTAGTCTCTTAAAAATAATGCTTTAGAAAACCAAATTTGAATGTTTATTTGATCAAAATATGAAATGAATGGACTCTAATTAGTATGTTCATGTGTTAAAGTATAAAACTATCTGTGCGAAGAGAAGTTTTATCATCTTAGAGTTGAATTAGAGTTTTAGATCTAGGGATGGGATTATAAAGTAAACAATTAAACGAATTAATTTTTAGTAAGCGATTCATTACGGTATTGTCTAATGAAAGAAAGTTTGTCAGGAAATCTGCAGTCACAGATATAACGAACTAATTAATTTAAAAAATGCTTTTGAAACACAAAATTGAAGGTTAATTTTATTATATAATAAAATCAATGGATCTTCTTTTGTATTTTCATGTGTCAAAGTAAAAAACTATCTGCGCAAAGTGTATTTCTAAAAATTAGATCTAGGTCTAAATCCTTTCGATCTTTTCTATGTCAACATTGTAGACATGGCCTAAATCCATAAAATACTATAGCTGTAATAGAGTCGGACAACTTTATTTTTTTTTTAGGGTCTTAAGTTTGTTTTAGGGCTACAATAGATACACTAAGGTCTAAGTTGGTACCCAAGAAACATTCCTGCCAAGTTTTATCAAGATTGGTGAAGCGGTTTTGATGTCTATAAGTAACATACATACACCTCACATTCTACTTTATAGTATACTAGACATATGTTACCCGCGACCCGCGGGTCTTTATTTGCGCATTACTGTCGATATAGTCACTGAGAGTGTTTTGTAAACAATTAAACGAAATAATAATGTAATAAGTAAAGCGAATGTGTCAATGTAAAAATAGTGTGAATGAAGCTATCAAATCAAAATAGCTAATAGGCTTAATTAAATCCATTTTTTTTTTCAAATTAAAACATTTGCTTGTAGGCCTACATATATTTGATTAAAATTTGAGATGAATAGACTAAATTTTGTATGTTCATGTGTATAAAGTATAAAGTAGATCTTGAGGTAGACATAGATCTAAATCTACACTAATCTAGAGTTCTGTGCTGCGCATGCGTGAACTTTTTTTCATGAATGAATATAGGCCTATCTCAACACGGCTACGCAGCTTTAACGAACATCGAACGAATGTATTAAAATGCTTTAGAAAAACAAATTTGAATGTTAATTTGATTAAAATATGAAATGAATGGACAATAATTAGTATGTTTATGTGTTAAAGCATAAAACTATCTTTGCGAAAAGAAGTTTTATCATCTTAGAGTTCAGTAAGAGTTTTAGACCTAGGCCTAGGAATAGACTCAGACCTCAGAAGAGAGATGTGTTAATGTGTAACCATTTGGTAATGTCTAATGAAAGAATGTTCGCCAGGAAATCTGTAGATATCAGGAACTAATTTATGTAAAAAATGCTTTTGAATAATCTAGTGGATTGGATTTAGATGTATGTTAAACGTAGCTAATGATCCTTTCACGTTATTTCTCTTTCGCTACGAAAATAAAATTAGGTTTGCGAAAATGGGTTTACCCGAAGTCGATACATTCTTATCTATTAAAAACGAAAAGAGCGATAGCTTTGTTAAATGAATGGGATTATAAAGTGAACAATTAAACGAAATTATATTTAGTACGCGATTCATGAATGAATATAGATCTAGGCCTATCTCAACTCGGTTTCGCAGCTTTCGTAGGCGAATGTAGCTTTAGAAAACCAAATTTGAATGTTTATTTGATCAATATATGAAATGAATGGACTTAAATTAATATATTTATGTGTTAAAGTATAAAACTATCTGTGCGAAGAGAAGTTTTATCATCTTAGAGTTGGATTAGAGTTTTAGATCTAGGGATGGGATTATAAAGTAAACAATTAAACGAATTAATATTTAGTACGCGATTCATTACGGTATTGTCTAATGAAAAAATGTTCGTCAGGAAATCTGTAGTCACAGATATCAGGAACTAATTTATGTAAAAAATGCTTTTGAAACACAAAATTGAAGGTTAATTTTATTACATAATGAAATCAATGAATCTTCTTTTGTATTTTCACGTGTCAAAGTAAAAAACTATCTGCGCAAAGTGTATTTCTTAAAATTAAATCTAGGTCTAAATCCTTTCTATCTTTTCTCATGTCAACATTGTAGACATGGCCTAGATCCATAAAATACTATAGCTGTAATAGAGTCGGACAACTATATTTTTTTTGAGGGTCTTAAGTTTGTTTTAGGGCTACAATACATACACTACGGTCTAAGTTGGTACCCAAGGAACATTCCTGCCTAGTTTTATCAAGATTGGTCAAGCGGTTTTGATGTCTATAAGTAACATACATACATACCCCTCACATTCTACTTTATAATATATATATATATATATATATATATATATATATATATATATATATATATATATATATATATATATATATATATTAGCTGGCACAGACTGGGGAGCTAAACACAACATCCTAAAAAAGACCAATACCAGTTACATAAGACCTGTTCTAGAGTATGGTGCCACAGCATGGGGCTCAGCCCAAACCTAACTAAGAAAAATAGACAAGGTTCAAAACATTGGTCTAAAGATGATGACAGAAGCAATCAAAACAACACCTATAACAGCTAAGGAGGAAACTGCTGCCCTGGTCTCTCTGGATGAAAGAAGAGATACAAATCCTTTCCCAATTCACTAAATTGGAGGTCTTGGAGAGGCACCCGATAAGGACTTAGATCCACAAAGCTGGTACTAGAAACCGTCTCAAAAGGACTAATGTCATACAGGAATCTCTAAACCTAAAAAAGAAACACCAACTTGAAAAAATAACTCTGGAATCCGCAATACATCATAATGAATCTCCACCCTGGGACGAAAGCTCTCTTCCTACTATAAGAGACCATATTGAAAATATAACGAAAAAATCTGACTACATTCCAGCAGAGCTCAAGGAAATAGTGAACTCTTTTCTACAAACTCATTATTCTAGCAATCTGTGGATCAGAGTTTACATGGTTGGCTCATGTCATAAAGCCACCATAAATGTAGGAACTGGAATACTCATCGAATGACCCGATGGAGAAAAACTAGAAAAATACATTGCAACTGGAGAGCTCTCTGACAGCCTCAGAGCAGAAAGGGAAGCACCAGAATTAGCTGCTACCATGCTCGCAAATCATCCAAGTACCCCACACAGTCAGATTGTCTTTTTAACCGTTGCGAAAACAATCCTCCAAAGCTTGGAAAACTGTTTTCTATGGATACCAGCACAAATAGAACTAGAAGGAAATGAGAAGGCTGACACACTCGCCAAGAATGTTAGAACAAACTCACAATTAAACATTGCACTCTATCCAGAAGAAATGAAAAAAACTGATAGTAAATAAAATAAATGAGAAATGGACAAGCTCTCATCCAAATCCCAAGAAAGACGAAGCCTATTATAAGCTTTCGACTCAGGACCGGACAGAACAGAATGAGACAACATATGTACCGGATGCTCAAAATTGGAACCAGTGAAATCAGCCCATGTGGAGTATCACCAGAGAATGCTGATCATATCCTTCAAAACTGTTCTCTTTACCATGAAGCCCGTACAAGACACTGGCCCCAAAACACCCCAATAGAAAGAAAACTATACGGATACGGAGGGCTCTGATTTGGATGTATGTTTTTATAAGCTAAAGAGATTTGAGCAGTTCATGTAATTTAAGTCCTGACGATTCAGTTACGTCATATCCCCACTGTGGACACTGCGTTGAAATCGCCCGCGATGACATTCTGAGAATTGATATTTGTGCTGTCAATTTCTAGGCCGATTTCATGCTGGGGGGGGGATGTTATACAGATTACTTACCTTAAATTTTCGCCCTTGTTTGTGAATCTCGAGGGTGATCACTGATGGCGTCGGTACGCCCATGCACTCGTGGACAGAGCACGATATGGCCTAAATTGTGCCGATGTGCCAAAAACTAAAAACTCAAATTTTTATACCATATTTAGGTGTTAGGATGTCGTTTTCCTTAAAAATCGGAACATAATATTAACGATAATTAGATTCTAAAACGTTTAGCTAGAAAATTAAATGTAATATACGACAAAAGTGCAATTTTACATAAATAGAGTTAAAATGTTTTTCATACAAATCCGGAACAACCGATATTCGATATACAAATGAGAAGAACATTATTTGTTTTATTTATTAGAAAAGGGATTTCAAACAGTTATTTGTGTTAGTAGATTTTTCATACAAAATTTGGAACAATTTTGGCGACGATTTGTAAGAAAATGTAAGTAATGTAGGTTGATTTCTTTTTCAAAACCAAATCCGGAACATTCTTTACAGATAAAAAAAAAACAAAAAAACTACTGTTATGTTACAGCTAGAAAATTCAATGTAAAGTAAGTCTAAAAAGTGTTTTTCAATAATCGTTTCTAGTAAATTACTTTCTTATTTTAAATTCCTGAACAACCTATTGTCGATATTTTTTAAACAAAAAAAAGTCATTTGACATAAATTTGTTTTAAGTTGAAAATACGGAACAATTTGATATCGATATAATTAAACTATAGTGACTTATTGTCCAAGAATATAAGGGTAATGTAAGTCAATGATGCTATTTCAAATAATCATTTGACATACATTTTTTTAATAAAACAACTTCCGGAACAACTTCATAGTTCTTCATAGTTCACAGTTTACATGTAATATAAGTTAGAAGAGCAAACAAAAATTCGTTGGCATTGATTTGTTTTTCACAAAAACATTCGGAACAATCTATTATAGGTACTTAAAACTATTGCAATTTTTTGGAAGGAACATTGAAGGTTAAATCAATAGCGTTTAGTGTTGTTTTTTATGTAAACGTGACGGACAGACAAAACGCACAAAAAAAGCGGCTTTTATCCTGATCGGGGCGCTAAACAAAAAATAAATAAAATCTGATTATTTTTTTTTTTTAAGGAATTAGTTTAGCACCATATCATGCCGCGTCGTTACGCTACTGCACGAAAGTCGCTGCATAAAAAGTCCATTTTAAAAATTGTGCGTGATATTTAGAGTAGTTTATTTATTCCGGACATTACATGAATTTGGACAACTTGCCGTGTTGTTGATTTTACCTCGTTTTGACGCGATTTATTTGCAAAAGTGAGGGTTTGTGCACTGCACATGTCTATTTTCGATCATTTCGTTTTCGACATTTTCCAGACAGGATACAACGTTAGCCATGTCCAAAGCCCTCAACAAAGAACGTAAAAGAGGAAGCCAGATGAGCCTGAAAGCCAAGCAACGTGCAATGCGCCCTTCTGTCGTGCTGAGCTGGACAGAGCGATTGCTAAGTGTAAGAAACGAAAAGCTCCGGGGCCAGACAAGGTTACCCCTGAGATGGTAAAACACCTCGGGGGCATTGCGAGAGGTAAACCCTGGATTTTATGAATCGAACCTGGGCAGAGTCCAGACTGCCCGGGGCCTGGAAACGTGCAATCATTGTACCAGTCCTCAAGAAGGGCAAAGACCCATTTCACTAACCTCAACCCTTGGCAAAATTGCTGAGCGCATGGATAACGAGCGGCTTGTATGGTCCTTTGAGAGTGCCGGTATGCTAGCGCCAGAGCAGGCCGGCTTTAGGCAGGCTTGAACCCGATTGACCAGGTCACGATATTCGCTTAGGAGGTGGCCGATGGGTTTCAGAGGTTCGAAAGCACATATGCAGTATTTATAGACTTAAAACAGGCTTATGACCCCGTGTGGGAGCAAGGCCTCTATCTTAAACTTAGAGCCATGGGTGTGCGGGGAAAGATATACAATTGGATACAATCCTTTCTGTCTGGGAGGAGCACACGTACAAAATACCAGCACTCCCTTAGCAAGCCAAAACAACAACTTAATGGCCTGCCCCAACCCCCTGTTCTGCACACTTTTCATGGCCTATCTTAATGATTTGTTCAGCTTACTGCGGTCCAAAAAACTGCTTTATGCGGATGACATTGTCCTCTGGTCAACCGGGAAGAAAGCCGACCATATTCAGGTGGCATTACAAGCAGACCTCCAAACCATCTCCTCGTATTGCGACAAATGGCAGATTCAGATAAACGTTGCCCAAACGACCTGGTCCCTGTTCAGCCTAGAAATCGACATTCTTAAGGCTCCATTCGAGCTTCAACTCGGTGGGCTGCGACTCCAACGTGAAAATACACCAAAATATCTAGGGGTGACCCTGGATAGAAAACTGTCAATGCTCCAGCATATCCAGGATGTTGAAAGGAAAGCCTCGGAGAAGTTAGAGTTACTAAGAAAGCTGGCCAGCACAAAGTGGGGTTCCAAAGCTGACATGCAACGCACATTGTACTTAGGGGCAGTCAGATCACAAATTAAGTATAGCTATAAAGTTCAAGTATTTAAATCAAATAATTTAAAATTTCTTCCTTGCTTTCTGTGAAGCACATTTTTTAATGAGCGATTCTAAATCGAGTGATTCACTTATCAGGTGTTCTATTGATATCTCTAGCGCCGATAGTCCTTCTTTTGACATTGTTGATCTTAGGTAATTTTTATCAGTTTTAATTTTGAAAATGACCTTTCGCAGGACAGTTACTAAATTTGAGCAGGTTGAGGATAAATTATTTTTATTATTTACAAATATATTCAAGTACTTTAACATGACCCATTTCAGAGTTTAAATAATTTTCGATTGCTCTTAGTTCTTTATACAGCTCTTTCCATTTCTATCAGTTTGGTTTGTCGAAGGATCAGTTAGTTTCAACTGCAGATTAGAACAATGTTTTTGTAAATCATCGTTGCTCATATTTTTAATGTTACTTATTTTATATACAGTTAAAAAATGTCTGTATGATCTTTCAACATCTCAAATCTGTCATTTAATGCATTTATCGTTGTATCAAGTATGGCATAGAAATAGAACATTTTAAAATTGTTTTCAGGGTCATTAACACTTTCATCACAATACTTGTCATTAACACTTTCATCACAATACTTGTCATTAACACTTTCATCACAATAATTGTCATTAACACTTTCATCACAATACTTGTCATTAACACTTTCATCACAATACTTGTCATTAACACTTTCATCACAATACTTGTCATTAACACTTTCATCACAATACTTGTCATTGAACATACGTTTTCTTTTTCTTATCCGAGAAATTTGTGATCGCGAAAATTCTGTATCAGAGTCTATTACAGAAGCCAGTTCTCTTGCTTCCAACGTAATTTTAACCAAATTTTCATCAGATCTTAGGTCTATAAAATAATTTTTTACTTTTTCAATGCTTCCAATGCTGATAAAAAATTCAATTTAGTCTGCTGCAACAATTTACTGACGATGTTGATTCGATTTAACAATAGTATTCCATATAACAACATAACAGATATATTTGAAATCCTTTAGTTTAGTGCCAAGACAATTCGCCAAAGCTATAGTATTCATGTCTTTCGAGTCATCTTCACTAACCTACACCAATGTATCATAAATTTCACCAATTTGTGTTTTGAGAGGAATTATTGCCTCTATTCGACTTTCCCATCGTGTTATAGATAAAGGTTTCAAAGTGAATTTTGATAATTTTGTTGTCAAAGCGTTGCATCTTGAATTGGAAGTAGAGAAAAACACACATAGCTTTTGAACAATGTAAAAAAAAATACGGTTGCAAATGATATTTTTGCGGCATCATTAACTACTAAGTTAAGACTGTGAGATGAACATGGTACAAAAAAACGCCCTAGGATTTAAATCCCAAATTTTCTTTTGTAGACCATTCTTTTTTTCCATTTCATATTCGAGCCGTTATCGTATCCCTGTCCTCTTAGATTTTTTATTTCCAGTTTTAAGTTTGCAATTGTTTCTATTATGTAGTCACAATGTCCTTCTCCACTTGTATCATTAATTGGGCAAAACCCTAGAAAATGTTCATGTATTTCTACATGAGGTGTACAAGAAACAGAACGAATACTAATTGTAAACTATT
Source organism: Biomphalaria glabrata (assembly GCF_947242115.1). Classification (NCBI taxonomy): domain Eukaryota; kingdom Metazoa; phylum Mollusca; class Gastropoda; family Planorbidae; genus Biomphalaria; species Biomphalaria glabrata. The sequence goes on from NC_074716.1 coordinate 37,247,274, forward strand.
CGGTATGAGACACATCTGGTGTACAATTTAATATTATGGAAAAGTATTTGGATTCTCGCACGATTTAAATGATTTTATTTTCCATTTCACTTGCTATTAATAAAATAATTTCATTTTTGTATTTCTGATCCAATATAATGAGGTACATTTTTATAGCTGGAATGTTGAATACGTCGAAGATGTTCTGCCATAATAGTATCAAATTTTGAAATATTCTGTATTAATTGCAAACAATTTCCATTGTTTTTTTTCGGTGTCAAATAAACGATTGGAGGATCCTTTTCAAGCGAGACATTGCCGAGACAGATACCGGGACTTAATTACTGAATAATTCGTTCTATAACAGATTTCCAATGCTGCTTTTCAGTATCACAACGTTTACTGAGTTGCATCTATTGTTGTTTTATTTTCTAGAGCAAGTAATAGTTCTGTTATTTTTTAAACTTTTATTATATGATCTGCATTGTATTCGTGTCTTTTCAAAATTAATGAAACATGGCCCCAATAATTTACTCCTTTTGTACCCGCAATGTCATCTTTATTTATTTTTTCCTCAATAACCAACATTGGCCACAGAACATAGAATTAAGTGACTCTGAATACAAAAGTCATTGACTGTATACTTTTTCCAGTTCATTACTGAGAAAGCACAAAGCACCAGGCGCAGAACAGATGACAGAGAAAGAAAGCGTTACCGTATGAAAACAAAACATGTGGTATGGATGTAATGGAACCAAAAGAAATAATAAGAAAATAAAGAGGAAGATTTTGAAATAAAAAAAACAAAACACAAATAATGTCAATGTCGCCATATTGAAATATCGCTCAAATAGGACATATTAGAAGCAAAAATATTACAAAAATCTAAAGACGATCTAACAGTACATTTTTTTTGTACATATAGTTTAGATTTTTGAGCATAATTTTGTCACTGCGTTTTCGCCAATCATTTCGTGAACACACTCACATAGGTGAGCAATATTAACAAATGAACTTCACATTTTCGCATGCTGTTATTAGTTGTTTTGTCAAAAACAATAACAACCTTTCCTTTCATTGTTTCTCTTTGCACTTCAGTCCGATTGAGAGAGGATGTCATGCGAACAGTGCGTACCACGTCATTGACAGCTTTTGTTGAGCTTTCTCTCTCTCTCTCCTCATTGATTTCCATTTCTAAAAAAGGGAAAGGGAAATTTTTCGTGTCTCTCCGCATGAAGGGCTGGGTGTGGTTGGAGAACTGATGAATCATGCACTGCTGATGCCTTTCAGCGAGTTTATATCATTTTAATTGGTGTTATATCAGAGTTAACACCATATATATTTATATTTTTAATTGTTTCCAGAGCATCCTCTTTTTTTTTTTTTTTTTGATTTCTAATAGTCGGGCCACATTTTAACATATCCCTTAACATACTTTTTAGTCCGTGAATTATGAAAATATTAAACCTCCTGCTTTGTTTCTATGTCCTTTTCTCTCCCCCCCCCCTTTTTTTTTCTCTCTCTCTGGAAGTCCTCCCTCTTTTATTTTTTACCATGTGCATCGTAATTTCCTAACATGACTTTGATTTCGAACGCCCTGACACACACATGCACACATATTTTTGGCCCTTAAATTCTAATATTATTTTTACAAAGCTTTTATCAACTCACTCTGTGTGGTAAAAAGTTATTACACATTATTTCTCCGTCACCCAACCTCGGATCATGCTGGAATTTTGCAGTTATTTCTTTTACCTGACAACACAATCTTCTTAATAATCAGTGCTTTTTTTCTGACGGTACGCACCGGTACGGCGTACCGGCACCTTTTTCAATGTGGAGGAAAATTATTACTTTTCTTGCATTTTAACATTAATTATTAATTTATTAGTAGTTAAAATTAGGCAATCCATTACTGAGTACCGGCACCTATTTTTTTTTTACAAAAAAAAAAAAGCAATGTTAATAATAATAAAAATAATATACGCTCGTATCTCCATATCATGTTTTATCATGAATCATGTCTTCGGAAGTTGTCGTGGTCTGTCGGTCTAACAATAAAATAATGTTTGCAAAACTATCGATACGTTCACGTCTTTTTGTATTGTCGGAGATAGGCTTGTGGTAGTTGAGAGTTTTTTATTCATAGCTTGATATTTTTGCTGAAAATATTGAAAGCCGCCTTTTTACCTGCCTGGGTGGACCACTTCGGTGGCCGATTGTGAGTTTGTGATTCCACACAAACTATCTTTGTAACATTGCTTTGTTTAGAGCGCATCTAAAAAGAAGCGGAAAAGACATACAAGAAAGAAAGAATTTGCTTTAAAAATACAGATGATATTTCTATTTATGCTTTGGCTTGTCTTCGAGTCCGAAGATTGTTGAGTGAAGTATTTCATGTGTTTACGAATACCCATATGCGACCGACATATTTTGCCACATCCACCGCAGACATAACCATTGTCTTGCAGGTGGTCGATTTAGATTCTTTTACCGTCTACGTCTGTCCTCATCAATAGATTTTCTTTTGGTCTAAAATATGTATCTCCAGCTGTCTTGTTCCGAATCTGCCTCTTTTAGGTCAGTTAAATTTAATGGAGCCCAAGCTGGTCTTTAAAACGTTTCTATCGGGCACCTCTGTTACGCCGACCACCTTACAGTTCATGGAAGAGAGTAGACCTTCAAATGAAATTTTTAAAAGTAATTTCGGCTCTCCAGTCAATTGTTCGTTCACAGCTTCGTTATGTCGTGTGTCAGTACAATGCGTTGAAAGCATGTACACTAAATCCTTGATGATCTATGATGCCTTTTATGCTGTAAAGGAGAAGTACCACTACCATCACATGATACTTTTCAGTTCTAAACAACTTGTTTCCAACGGTCTTAATATTAAGCATCCATAAAGGTTTTTCTGAATTAAAAACACTTTCAAAAATCCTATCGCCATTTTCGAAACTAAAATCTAAAATTCTTTAAAGGGAAGCTCTGATGGTTTTTCAAATTTGAGTTGTTAACATATTTAAATTCTGCGTAAAAAGTTGTAATAGTAAACATTTTACCATTTTTTATTTAAATGCTTAGAAACATTTATATTTAATAAATTATACAGTAAATTCTTGACATCCAAAAAAAAAAAAGAAAGGGGGTTCTTTGAGATTTTGTTTTTAGGTTAGGCATACGTCATTTCTCTCAACAATACTGAAAAGGAAACTAAATTTAACCAATCGTATCGCTTCATTCTTACAGTAGCAGTTAGGCTTAGTGACGGCCTAGTCCAGAGCTATGGTACAGTTATATATAGATAGATCTAAAAGCATTAGGATAACCAACTCGAGAAAAAAAAGTAATATTTTCATCTAAGCCTCTCTTTGCCACAAGAAGTAAATAGATCGTGTGTCTGACTGATTAGAACAAACTGGTCAGTGTAAGGCTAGCCTAGACTACGTGTAGTCAGTCATGACAAGAAAACTAAGCGATAGTGTTTATAGTGCCGTTGTTAGTCAAGCATGTAAATCTACTTTTAACACCCTATTTTCTTTGCTTACAAGATCTGGATCTAACTGCATAGACAAAGATATATTTCTTTTACGAGAATGTAAACTTTACTGTATGGTTTTCCGTTATACAGTAAGTCAATAGATTAAATTGATAGGTCTGTGTGACATCACATAGAAACCCGGTGAAAGTCTGACCGTTTTGGCTGCGCAGGAAAATTACGTCAGAAAAACATCAATTACTAATTTATTATTGCAAATAAAATAAAAGAATTATATATTCATTATCTGTAAATCAAAACACAAATTATATAAAAAAAAAATAGTCAAAACCATCGGAGTTTCCCGTTAAGCTCTCTTTACTCTTTTGAACTATAGCGTAAGTGGTGACCCGACAAAATAGCGCAGAACAAATATTTAAATTGTATCATTATTTCCCCTTCATTTTACTTTAAAACACTTCAGATATCAATAGAATCAGCAAAAATGAATAATTATATATTACATATATATATATATATTATACCTAAACCGGACAGGAAATCTATAACATTAAACAAAAATGTTATATTTATTTCTATTCCAAAAATGCCCTTCGAAAACACACAGGCATGCTTCCATACTTGTCTGATTTACAAACATTAAAAACATTAAAAATACATTGAAAAAAAAAACAAAGCTTGTATTAAGTGTAATTATATCAATTAGTTTGGATCAGTCATGTAATTATATGTATGATTGAACTAGACAATAAATCTTTTCGATTTTATCAATTGTTTTTTGTTTAGCTTTTATCTTTCTCATTGCGCTATGATCCTGTCACTTGTCTGGACCAGTTGGGCATGGGGGAGGGAAGAAGGGGTATCTTGGTGAATGTTTTCATGATCGTTTTTTTAAATACATAAAAAAAAAAATATGTAAACATAGGGCTTAAGAGTCCTCAAGGGGACTTATTTAACTTATACTACCACATCTGTCAAGTACAATTTCTTTCCCTTGTTCAATATACCAAACAATATAATTGATTACTAATAGTTAATTAACTAATTTTTCTTTTTGATCCTTGTATTGTCAGGTAAATTGTGCAAAATTTCAGGTTAATCCGAGATAGGATGTGGGAGAAATAACGTGTACAAACTATTTACCATACAGGCAGTTGATATGAGCTTTATAAAAAGGACTTTGACAAAGTCAAAATGTATGCAATGCCACGTTGAAACTCCATCAGTGGCTTGTTTCCATACATTGGCAATACATACTGTATAGCTGCAAGACGTCTGTTAAGTTGGAAGTACTTTGTCTTGTTTGTAGCTTTACTTCGTTCTCCAGCATTGCATCTAAGAATCCTCTTCTGAGTGTACTCCTGAAGTGAGTGATCAAAGTGTAGACATTATGGTGATAACCGTCAATAGACAGCTGTAATGCATGGTGCCATCCCTCATCTGACTTGTTTGTTTGTGGTAGATAATCCTGAACTCGATCTCTAACATTCCACAATGCTATCGGAAATATTGGAAATACCGGCACCTTTTTCAATGTGGGGGAAAATTAATTATCGGAAATATGATGCTGTGCATCATATAGTTCTTCGAATGCGATATTTACTTTGCAGGTGGAACTAATGAAAGGGCTAACAGCATCGTGCATTTTTATCATGGCGATATGTAGCTGCTAGATTTTCATCTTTTACGTTACACCAGAGACCTTTTGGGTGGAATACACAAACGACACCATCTGGTCTCCTGAAATACTGTGCTTAACTTACTGCATTTTGACTTGGCTTCACAAAATCTAACATCACACTCGATATGGTACAAAAGTTGGTCTTAGCCCCAACAGTTTCCTGAAGAGTCAAACATATTTGGCTTCCTGTTTAGTGCATAAGTACGGCACAGAAATCAATGAGTGCTTATACTATGAAGACCTGTATGAACAACTCAGAACCAGTGTGGATAAAGTAATAGAAGCGTCTACAAAAAAATCTGCCCAGGAATTTACTAAAATCCGGTATACATATTATAAAAAAGTCAGCGTTATTTTGTATTGCGCTGTTTTGTTCGAGTCATTTTGTCGGCTAACCGGCCGAAGTAGTTAATTTCTACTACATGCGGTCCTGTGTGGAGGCTTTTTGTTGGAATTATGGTGAGTGGTAGTTGGCAAGAGTTAGCAGCTCCTGCGTTGAAGTCTTCTTGAAATGTTATGGGGTTACTCAGTGTTTGCACACTGTGCACATTTATATCTACGCAATGATGTCTTGGACAAAATGCTGGATGAGCCTAAATCAGAGTGTGGGTTTGAATTTCTAGTTGTTTATATACATTCATCCTTTTGGATCTTTGACTTTAGTCATCAATGTAGACTATTCGGATGAATGTTACATTTCTCTCTCGTGATTCTTGTACTTTGAATATAGAAATGTTTTCATAGCTCTAGAGTTTACAAAGAAAGTAGGAGTTTAACTTATTGTTGTTGGTGATAAGTTGTAAGCAAATAGAGATTGACTTTTCTGTTTAATACATATCATGATCAAACACTTTCTCTCCTTCAATTTTTAGCGGCTCCCGTAAGGGGAAAAAGCCGCTATTAGGTTTGTGCAAAATGTCAGTCTGTCCGTCTGTCTGTCTGTCCGTCTGTCACACTCAGATCTCGAAAACTAGAAGAGATATGAAAAATATTATTAGCGGCCCCCGTAAGGGGAAAAAGCTGCTATTAGGTTTGTGCAAAATGTCTGTCTGTCCGTCTGTCACACTCAGATCTCGAAAACTAGAAGAGATAGGAAAAATATTATTTCATCATTAAATGCGGCTTGAAAAGTTTAGGTGCAACGGCTACTTTTGGTTTTCTAAAAGCAAACCGTTTAATTTATAAAATTAATTATGCAAGCGATTTTTTTCATATAAATACACCAATTCTAAAACAATTAGGTAAATGTAAGGGAGGCAATGTTACAATATGCTAGCAAAGATACACATTTTTTGTGTATTTTCAGTATCACTAAGTCAAATATATTTATAAATGTACAGGAAATGTTTACAATAAATATAAATAATGGTTAAAGATGTTTTTTCTGGTCAACTAGCTGCTAAAATTAAAAGAAAACATTTCTGTTTGTTTATAAAGGCTAATAATGCACTTTGTATGTAAATATCATGCACATTTTTGTAAATGGACTTTTTATGCAGCGATTTTCGTGCAGTAGCGTAACGTCGCAACATGATCAGGTGCTAAACCAATTCCTTAAACTTTAAAAAAAAATCAGATTTTATTTATTTTTGTTTAGTGCCCCCATCCGAATAAAAGAAGATTATTTTTGTGTGTTTTGTCTGTTGGTCGGTCTGTCCGTCACGATTAGATTAACAAATAACACTAGAGGCTATTGTAATTCTGATTTAACCTTTACTTTTTAATTCAGAAATATTGCAATAGTTTTAAGTATCTATAATAGATTGTTCTGGATGTTTTGTGAAAAACAAATCAATGCCAATAAATATTTGTTTGCTGTTCTAACTTATATTAGATTTTATTTCCATGCTTAAACGTTGCAAGAAACACATGATCTTTAATATATCATTCCGGTTTTGTAATGTAAATAGCATATAAATGCTAAATAAAAATATCTATACTGATTTTTATTGCAATAACTATAAAGTTGTTCCGGATCTTGTTTTATAAAAAATAAATTATGTCAAATGATTGTTTGAAATCGCATAATTGACTAATATTACACTTATATTCTTTGACACTACGTCACTATAGTTTATTTATCAATATCAATTGTTGTGAATTTATAACTTAAAACAAATGTATGTCAAATAATTTTATTTTTTTCAAAAATATCGACAATAGGTTATTTAGGATTTTAAAATAAGAAAGTAATTTACTAGAAATGATTATTGAAAATCAATTTTTAGACTTATTTTACAGTTAATTTTCTTGCCGAAACATAATAAAAGTAATTAAATCGGTAAATAATGTTCCGGATTTTGTTTCGAACAAGAAATCGACCTACATTACCTTAATTTTCTTACAAATCGTCGCCAAAAATTATCCAAATTTTAGCTGAAAAATCTAATAACGCTAATATATGTTTGAAATCCCTCTTCTAATAAAAACAAATAATTTTCTCATTTACAAAAATTGGTTGTTAAGGATTTTTATGAAAAATAGTTTAACTCTATTTATGTAAAATCGCACTTCTCTCTTACACTACATTTAACTTTCTAACTAAAACGTTAGAAAAACGTATATATATTAAGTCTAACTAGCCCATCAAATGAAATGCTAAAAGAACAAACTTGGTGCACCAATGTCTATGATCCCTCGAGAAGCTTCTAAGCTTCTCGTATAGATGACATTTTTAGTCTAACTAGGACGTGTGACGTAATGGAACTTTTTTCCTTTGACGTCATATGGAGTTAATTCTTTAAATGAAATGCTAAAAGATCTCACTCAGTGCACCAATGTCTATGAACACTCGACAAGCTGCTCGTATAGATGACATTTTTTAGTCTAACTAGGCCGTGTGACATAATGGAATTTTTTTCCTTTGATGTCATATGGAGTTAATTCTTTAAATGAAACGCTAAAAGATCTTACTCGGTGCACCAATGTCTATGAACACTTGACAAGCTGCTCGTATAGATGACATTTTTTAGTCTAACTAGGCCGTGTGACGTAATGGATTTTTGTCCTTTGACGTCATATGGAATAAATTCTTTTAATGCTAAAACAACTCGGTATAGTAATGTTTATTCAACCTCGTAATGTGACTCGCATTTTAAAGACATCTAGTTTTAGATCTAATCTAGATTTTTTGCACTAGATCTAGATTTTTTTTTACACTAGAGCTAGATTTCTTACACTAGATTTAGATTTTTTTTTCTTACACTAGAGCTAGATTTTTTAAACTAGATTTAGATTTAAGTTCTAATTAAAATCATTATAAAATCTAGATCTAGAATTTCTTGGTCTAGTTTAGAATGTTTGTTGTTTTACATGGACGACGGGGGATAGGAACGGCTACCGTGGGCACACGTGTACTGCGGGCAGAGCTTATCTGCCGTGGGCAGCGTAGTTAGCAGGATAAGTACAGTGAGTTGCAGAGATCTTGCGGAGCTATGATGTCTCGCACAGAAACGTGGTCTATATGGACGTTGTACCTATTAAGTTGACAGGTGGGCTGTCGAATAGGCAGGCAAGTAGAGCCGATAGCGCCAAGTAGTAGAGCCAAATAGGCAGGTAGGCCAATAGGCAGGTAAATAGTAGAGCCGAAAAGGCAATTGAATAGGTTGACGAGTGGTTGTCAACCAATGCCGAATAAGTAGGCAGGTGATTCAAACAAATAGTTGAGCAGATCCCGGTAGGCAGGAGATGATACTCAATAGCAAATAGGCAGACACCTGAGGTAGGCACCAGGTATTCCTCTAAGAGTAAGAATAAATGAAATAGTCCAGACTCGATTGCCAGTGAGAGAGAAATGAGCGTGTATGTCCCGCCTTATCCTACCTTATAAAGGTCCGGAAGAGGTGGGCGGAAACAGGAAATGTCCTAGGCTAAAGATAATCTCTCACGTGGGTGAATTTGACTCGAGATGGGAGTCGCACCTTGGAGTGTTGAGGGGCGTGTTGATCTGAGTGATCTCTTTGATCAAAGAGAGACGTGGAAGAGGGGGGGGGGAGAAAGAGTGATTTGTATTCCACCCGAAGTGGAGTCAACTGCGACCGTCAGACATCCGGCGGGTAAGGCCAAATAGACTGTGTGTTTATCTTTTCCTGATCAAGGGGAGATAAGTGAAAGCCGTGGCCTAGTTGCTGCCAAGGTGGTGGACTCAGTCTAGTGAGAAGAGGAAAAGGTGGGGCGAGTGAAGAAATTATTTCCTCAAACAGGGAAATAATTAAAATAAAATAAATAAATAATAATTAATGCTGTGATAAAATTGAGTGACTCTGACAGCAAGCTTTTGATTTGTCACAGTCATATACTACTATTTGGACATTTTGCTCCATGCTCCATACAGCTAGACAGACACCAAATTCCAACTACAGTTTTACATAGGTTGTGTCATTAATACACTTTAAAAAATATAGTTTTTATACCACAAAATCTAGTTGTAAGCTTAACTTTTTTTCCTACATATAGATATCTACAGATTCTTTCCTGGGAGTAGAGGCAGTGTGTACATTCTTTACCGCTCAAGTCCTCGCAATGGAGCAAGCCATCCAGCTGACCCCCAGAGACAAGTGGAAACACAGGGGCACGTGAGGGCCCCCAAATTTCAGGTGCTGTGGCAAGGCATGTACCTGATGGCCGCTTTATCCACCTACGAAAACGGCAGCAAGAAACACGGTTGTGCACACGGGGTTCAGGAGTGCAGAAGGGGCCACCTTAGTAACGTGGTCACCAATCTTGGTAGCTGTGGTGCAATGTCCGATTTCGAACTGCTGGAGATAGACGAAAATGATAACAGCTTCCCATGGGGGCTAATCCACCACAATGAGCTGGCACACATGTTAAACAACGGTCTAGGCAAGGTAAGTTTTTTATAGATCTTTTTCATAATTGTTGGTTGTATCTTAGCTGCTAGCCAACTAAAATACTGCACTCTGCCTTAAAAAAAATATTTATTATAGATACACTCTTTTGTGTTGTTATGCCAAAGACGTATTGGTTTTATTAATTGTTAGCATATATCAGTTAGGTATAAGCAAATAGCCTGAACTGTGGGAAAAAAAATGTGTAGTCCAAGTAAACTACTAGTTCCATGTTTAAGAGATGGTGGGTTTAAACAATCCCTTCTACTTGAAATGTGAAATGGCTGCATCACCCTTTTTTTTTACAGATGTCAAGGAACGATAATTTGATATTTGCCAAATATGACATAATCAAAATAGAATTAATCCAAACTAAAAAGTGTGAGATTCACTGGCGCATTACCTACTATTCCTAAGACTTTGCGCACATGTTTTTTTTTACTTAAACTAGTCGACCGGCGGCGTAGCATACGCCGCTATTTTGCAGGGCCGACCTTAGGCCATTGCAGCCTATGCGACCGCAGTGGCCCCGCACTTTTATAGGACCCGCGCTAATTTTAGGTGTATAAATTATTAAATTAAACCATTTGATAACTTATAACAGATTTCCCGCGGCCTCCTGTCGATTTAACAGGAGGTCCTGGAAATCTCCTGAAATTGCAATATATACGAAAAAGTCCTGGAAATATTCGGAAATTATTAAAATCTTTTGAAAACTCATACAAATCTCCTGAAATATATAGTCGAAAATTGTCATTTTGGGATGTCATTCAATATGGAAAACGTTAATCCTACGCACGATAAAAAAAACGGCATTATGCAATACCCGCAATTGTAGAATCTAGTGAAAGAAGCTTCTCGCGCCTCAAACTAATGAAGAATTACTTTAGATCAACAATTCTCGTAGATAGATTGAAACATTTGGTAATTCTTGCTATTGAGCGTAATCTATGTAGGAAATAGAATTTTTATGATGTACTGTATGATTTCGCTATACGCAAGGCTCGGCTCGTTAAGTAAATCTGTACGTAGTAAAGAATAAATAAAATGCAAAGATGAATTTATTTTATAATACAAACTCTTAATTTTCACTTATTTTCCGTATGCCTGCCCAAATCTGGCTCCGCGAAATCCGTTTCGCATAGGGCTCTACAATGGTTACGTCTGGCCCTGCAATTTAGTGACGGATGAATACTACTCCCCCCCGCCCCTCTTTTTTTTTTTCACCTCTTAAATTACCTAGGATAACTCCCTCCGTTTGAGTTGCAAAAATAAAAGAGTGATCTTTCCAAGGTGTCCAAACTATTGAGCGTGTTCTGTCGCCTCGATAGTTACTACAGAGTAGATTACTCCCCCCCCCTCTTTTTTTTTAAACGTGAGGTAGAAATAAAAAAAAGAGTGATATTTTTTGGTTACAACGGTCCGGCCCTGCTTTTTTGTGACTATGTGTTCTCCTCCCCCCCCCCCTTGTTTTCTTTTGGACTAACTGCAGAAATAAGAGAGTGATCTTTCCTTTACTTCTTCTTCTCGTTTAAACTGTTGAGGGAAGAAGAGAATTATATATATGTAGATAGTTTTTGTGTTTGAATTTTAATTCTAATATGACATTGGTCATGATCTAGAGTTTGGACTTTTGGGAATGTCGTTAAATTTGATAAGGTTGGGCGTTTAAAACAATTTTGATTTTTCGTATTTGCGTACTTTTGACTTTCGACCAGGGATGAGCAAACTGCGGACGTCACGCAACTCGACGGAGTATAATGTAAGGTCTGTCACCACGTTCAAGATTCGACATACGTAAGTTTTGTTTGCTCAGAATTCTCGCTGAATTCTGAAAGTTTGATTCGAAACCACGCTACAGACCATTGTCACGAAGTTGTTGTATTTGTGCCAGCATGTTTCATTGTCTGTTGTTGTTTTTTTAGTTGGATTGGTATTTAAAACGAATTTCAGCAGCACTACGAGAAAACGTTCACATAGCTTTTAATGCCGTAGTAAACAAACACAAAAAGTAAGTTAAGTAGATTCGGCTTTGAGAACGTAGAGATTGGGGCATTTTTGTCTTTTATTTTACGACACTAACAATGCATTGTGTATAAGAAATTGTCACGAGTTGGTTACAAAATTTTAAGAAACAGCAACTTGTATAAACCAAACAATTCAAGAAGCTGAATACTATGCCAGATAGTGCTGTTCCTCAAAATTGACAAACCTTTTTCTGATAGCGAGTTAATTATAATTAAAAAATGCTTGTCAAGATGCAGCAACATAATTGCGCCCAGAATAAATGACAGCATTTCTTTATCAAGAAAAACCTTTAGCCAGACCAATTAGCAAAATACGTGACCATTCGACTGACTTCAGTGTGCAAGCAATGACATTTTGTGATAGTTTTCTTCAGCTAAATTGTTGTTATTTAGGCAGAGATTAAGTAGTTACTGTGCTAGTGTGGAGCGATTCAAGTAAACATCTGGTAGACAGCGTGATGTGACACCCCTAAAATAATAATAAAAAATGAAGACTGCACTGTTGAATTTGAAAAAAAAAATCATCCATCTCCATAACTATTACATTTGCTAATAAGCCCAAATGTCATGTGGTCAAACGAAAGATCGAAGATAAGGTTTAGATGTGTTCTTTTGTCTGAAACGGAAAATTATTATAGTAAAATGGCTGATATATACGACTGAATGGGATACCTTTGTTATAGAATTAGAATTGAACAAGGTCTCTAATTACAATTAAAAAGCCCCGGAAAACACATTTTCGGTTATTTTACCTACAGTAAGAAGTTCTGCTAAATTGTAGTGTCTCTTTACATAAAGCGGCATATTCACAAAAACATACAAGTTCTGCAGTTTCAGGTGCAAAACTAATTGCGCAAAGTTTCAACTAGATCCGATTACGTGTTCAAACTTTTTATATATATATATGTATGTAAAAGGATTAAAGACGCTTTTTTTTTGTTTTGTCTGTCAGTCTGTCTGTCCGTTATGTAAATAGCGAGAAAAAAAAAAAGACTAATAGCTATTGAAAATCTGATTAAAATGTAATTTCCCTTCTGAAACATCGGATTAGTTTTAAGTTTCTATAATAGATTGTTCCGGATGTTTATATATTTATAGTGAGAGAAAATAAGAATTCCAGATTAATCAAATGCCGTTAATTAAATTTGTGGGATGGTCTGTTATGAAAATTAGATGTACCATAGCCTTATGGAGATTGTTTTAAACCATACTTTGGTGTTAGGAAGTTGTTTTCCTTAATAATCGGACCATAATATTAACGATAATTAGATTTTCTAACGTTTTAGCTAGAAAGTTAAATGTAGTGTAAGAGAGAAGTGCGATTTTACATAAATAGAGTTAAACTATTTTTCATAAAAAATCCGGAACAACCAATTTTCGTAAATGAGAAAATTATTTGTTTTATTTATTAGAAGAGGGATTTCAAACATTTATTAGCGTTATTAGATTTTCATATAAAATTCGGATCATTTTTGGCAACGATTTGTAAGAAATTAAGGTAATGTAGGTCAATTTCTTTTTCGAAACAAAATCCGGAACATTATTTACCGATTAAACAACTTTTATTATGTTTCGGCAAGAAAATTAACTGTAAAATAAGTCTAAAAATTGATTTTCAATAATCGTTTCTAGTAAATTACTTTCTTATTTTAAAATCCTGACTAACCTATTGTCGATATTTTTGAAAAAAAAAAAATTATTTGACATAAATTTGTTTTAAATAAAAAATTCGGAACAATTGACATTGATAAATAACCTATAGTGACGTAGTGTCAAAGAATATAAATGTAATATTAGAATTATGCGATTTCAAACAATCATTTTTTTTTATAAAATAATATCCGGAACAACTTTATAGTAAATGAAATATAAATCAGTATAGATATTTTTATTTAGCATTTATATTTACATTTATTTACATTACAAAACCGGAACAATATATTAAAGATCATGTGTATCTTGCAACGTTTAAGCATGGAAATAAAATCTTATATAAGTTAGAAGAGCAAAGAAATATTCATTGGCATTGATTTGTTTTTCACAAAACATCCAGAACAATCTATTATAGATACTTAAAACTATTGCTATATTTCTGAATGAAAAATTAAAGGTTAAATCAGAATTACAATAGCCTCTAGTGTTATTAGTTAATCTTATCATGACGGACAGACTGACCAACAGACAAAACGCACAAAAATAATCTTCTTTTATTCGGATGGGGACACTAAACAAAAAATAAATAAAATCTTGATTTTTTAAAAAAGTTTAAGGAATTGGTTTAGCACCTGATCATGTTGCGACGTTACGCTACTGCACGAAAGTCGCTGCATAAAAAGTCTCTCTCTCTCTCTCACTCTCTCTCTCTCTCTCTCTCCCCCTCTCCCTCCCTCCCTCTCTCTCTCTCTCCCTCTCCCTCCCTCACTCCCTCTCCCTCTCCCTCCCTCCCTCCCTCCCTCTCTCTCTCTCTCTCTCTCTCTCTCTCTATATATATATATATATATATATATATATATAATCATCTCTCTCTCTCTCTCTCTCTCTATATATATATATATATATATATATATATATATATATATAATCATCTCTCTCTCTCTCTCTCTCTATATATATATATATATATATATATATATATATATATATATATACATACATATCTGTCAATCTATCTATCTGTATATATAGTTGTTTATCTGTTTGTCCGTCTTCTTCCGTTCGTGAGCATGTTTTTCATGACTGTCCATAGGTCGTTTGATTTGAAAATGGAAGCGAGTACCCCAGTGGTACAGGTTGAGATGTGAGGAGAGATTGATTGTACTTCTCCTTGGTCTTGGGGACAAACTTATCAGCAAATAAAAAAAAAAGATAAAAACTCAAGAAGCTAACTCACTGTGCGAACAATTTGAGAGGGGGGGGGGGAGGAGTCTGACAGTGGGGAAGTTAATTCAATGTATTTAGTTCATAGGCGACACACACATACACATGTTGTGACGAAGGTCACGGCCGACTCCGAGAATGAGTCACCCTCAACCCTTCTTTTTTTTTTTACCTCCCTTGTACCGTAAACACTTGTTTGATATAAAATCACTAATTTTTGTTTTCCACCTTTTTTTCGCCGCCTCTTTTCTCTCTCTAGTACGCTCTCGCTATCTTCTTTTGCAATTTGTTAGCCCATGTGTTTGTTGAATTGTTTGGCCACCCTTGTGTCCGAGCAATGAGTAAGGTGGTGGTCAGGAGTAAGGACTTTTCAGGATTCAACTTCTCTATGTTCGAAAATATTTATTTGGATCCATTTCCGTGCATTGACCCATGAGTCATGGGGATAGCTCGCCGAGTCATTCATTAGTCTTCACCTCCCAACAAGCTCTCTCTCTCTCTCTTTCTCGCTCTCTCTTCCACATCTGTCACAGTTTAGAGTTTTATCTATCCACTAAAATATCTAGGTAATTGTGGTGCTGTCATTTGAAACCGAATGGTATGGTTATCTTTGACGAAATCATTTCCAACACCGATAAACACTTATTTTCTAAATTATTTTTTTTTTTTATAAAAAAGAAGATTACAGTGATATGTCATACGCGTATTCATATGCAATGTCTTTCCTGTTAATTAGAGATTTAAATTCTATCCAATCATTTTTTTTTCTTGTCAATCAAGGCAACCCGTTCCATTCTTCATAGGAATATTCTCCTAGATATGGACTAAGAAATATACTTTTAATCCTACTAGCCAATAATGCACAATTGTAAAACATTTCTTCACGGATAATAAAGATGACATATCATTGTTATAATTCTAAATAGAAGTAACTATTCGCAAAACAGCTCAGACAGTACTCGCTTTGGTTGTGCGTTTACATTCGTCTCGGTTTTCTTTTATTGACATTTTAGGATTCAATTCACGTCCTTTTGCTTTACAAAATAGAGAAGTATCATTTTGTTTTTTAAGCTTATCTTTCAAATTAGTTGAAACCAAAAGGCATTTCTTTGTTGTTAAGGCACCAGAGTGTGGCCACTTTGTAGTCGATTGTTGCATTGACAGTGGGCTGAGTGTACGCATTTACAGTGGGTTACCTGAGGGTACGCATTTACAGTGGGTTACCTGAGGGTACGCATTTACAGTGGGTTACCTGAGTGTACGCATTTACAGTGGGTTACCTGAGGGTACGCATTTACAGTGGGTTACCTGAGGGTACGCATTTACAGTGGGTTACTTGAGTGTACGCATTTACAGTGGGTTACCCGAGGGTACGCATTTACGAAATTTCAGTTAAATATGATAATGAAACTGTTTGGACTAAAACCAAAGTGTGAGTAGTAGTGGGATAGTAGGAACTGAAGCAAACAAAAAAGGAATATAAAGAAATTTCAACTTAACTAGAGTTCTATTCGTCACATCAATTAGAGTTGTATTCGTCAATTAAATTTGAGTTGCATTCGTCACCTAAATTAGAGTTGCATTTGTCACCTAAATTTAGAGTTGCATTCGTCACCTAGATTAGAGTTGCATTCGTCACCTAAATTAGAGTTGCATTCGTCACCTAAATTAGAGTTGCATTCGTCACCTAAATTAGAGTTGCATTCGTCACCTAAATTAGAGTTGCATTCGTCACCTAAATTAGAGTTGCATTCGTCACCTAAATTAGAGTTGCATTCGTCACCTAAATTAGAGTTGCATTCGTCACCTAAATTAGAGATGCATTCGTCACATAAATTAGAGTTGCATTCGTCACCTAAATTAGAGTTGCATTCGTCACATAAATTAGAGTTGCATTCGTCACCTAAATTAGAGTTGCATTCGTCACATAAATTAGAGTTGCATTCGTCACCTAAATTAGAGTTGCATTCGTCACATAAATTAGAGTTGCATTCGTCACATAAATTTAGAGTTGCATTTGTCACCTAAATTAGAGTTGTATTCGTCACATAAATTAGTTGCATTCGTCACATAAATTTCAGTTAAATATGATAATGAATAATGAGTTGTATTCCTTTTGATGACCAGCCTTGAAGAGGGGTTGGGCTTTTAACCGCGGCATCTGTGAAGTATGGAGAAATTCCCTATGTTGCTGGCATGAACTCTTCCTAAGAGTGAAGATGTTTACTCACATCACGTCGTACATGAACTTGTTTGAACAATCTGTTACTGTTTTCTAATCCATCGACTAGTTGTGTATCTGACAACAGTTTTACCTTATGACCTTTTGACAATGCTGTCATATTGTACACATCACACATTTATTGTAATTCTAGACCTGTATGTTGTCATCCAATCTTGCCTTCACAACCTCCACTCTTGTCCTATCAACCCTAACCGTTCTCCAGTCTTTATCTTCACAGCCTCAGCTCTTGTCCTATCAACCCTAACCGTTCTCCAGTCTTTATCTTCACAGCCTCAGCTCTTGTCCTATCAACCCTATCTACCTATCGGAATTTAGTGACTGATTTTTTGCTTTGATTTTGTTTATTTTAGGTGAGATTTTAATACTAAACCATCACTTGCCCCAGGACAACCAAAGGGGTTTTGAGTTTAAAACACCCTCCCAGGGGAGTTCGAGTTTAAAAACCCCTACCAGGGGGGGGGGGGTTGAGTTTAAAACCCCTACCAGAGGGATTCGAGTTAAAAACCCCCTAACAGGGGTTTTGAGTTTAAAACCCCCTACCTGGGGTTTTTGCAGTTAACTCCCCCTCTTCTATAAAACAAAACAAAAAAAAAAAATGCAAACGAAAATCCCCTAATTGCAAGAGCACAGTTAAGGAAGATTTTGATTTTAAAACCCCCTCTAAAATTTACGATAAACCCCCTCTTCAACATAAAAAAAAAAGCTAATTACGCACTCAAAATGTTATGAGCGTAGCTAAATGGGTTTTGACTCAGTTTTGAGTTTAAATTCCACCTCAGCGGGGTTTGAAGGTAAAAAAATACCTCTTTAATAATAAAAACAAAGCAAATTATACACTCAAAATGTTATGAGTGTAATCAAAGGGGTTTTGAGTTTAAACTCTCCTCCAGTGGAGTTTGAAGCTACAAGTACCTCTTTAATATAAATAAAAGCAAATTACTCACTCTAAAATCTATGAGCGTAGCCAAAGGGGTTTTGAGTTTAAACCCCCCGCCAGGGGGGGGTTTGAGGTTAAAAAATACATCTTCAGTGTAAGAAAAAAAGCCAATCACGCACTCAAAATGCTATGAGCGTTGCCAAAAGGGGTTTTGAGTTTTAACCCCCATTCAGAGGGTTAAAAAATACATCTTCAGTGTAAGAAAAAAAGCCAATCACGCACTCAAAATGCTATGAGCGTTGCCAAAAGGGGTTTTGAGTTTTAACCCCCATTCAGAGGGGTTTGATGCAAAAAATACCTCTTCAATATAAAAAAAAGCAAATTACACACTAAAATTATTTGAGCGTAGCCAATCCAATCGGGGGTTTTGAGTTTAAACCCCTCTTCTACAGATGGCTTTTTTTTTTAAGTTTAAAACCCCTCCAGATGGTTTTGAGTTTAAGATCCCCCTACAGAGCATTTTGAAGTGGAAAACCCCCAACAGATGATTTTGACGATAAAACTTCTCTTTTCGATATAAAATCTAAAGCAAACTACAGTCACTTAATTCCAAGAGCGTATTCAAGAGAGGATACACATTTTTACCAGTGGCAGAGCTCCATTAATAAACTGCAGTGAATAGTCATCTGCCGAAATTGAAAAACACTAAATGTGGCTCAACAAAGATGGCTAAGACAGATTTTAGGAGTCAGTTATAGAGATCGGGTCTAAATCAAGGAAATCCTATGCCGAAATGGGAGTCGACCCCTTAGTAAGATTGTGAGAGAGCGACGCATGAGGTTTGCGGGACATGTTCTCCAACAAAATGAATTACGCATAAGAAGAGTAATATCCTAGTACAACTTGACGCCACTCATTCATGGAGGTCCTCATGGCAGGTGGGAAGGGGCTTCAGACATTACCAGTGACAGTTTTTATAAAAACAGCTTTACGGCAAATGCGCTGAACGGCGCGGGAGGTTCTAAGCCAGTGAGAATAGCACATAAGGTTTTTGAAATAAAACTTTTTAATAGCAGGAAAATGCACTGTAGATACCTCAGAATATGCATTTTGTTGGCTTTCAATACCAGAAATAGTGCTTGGCGGCGGGGCTTAGCCCCGCGCTGGGGGAGCTCATTGCGCTCCCCCAGACCCCCTTGCTAGTAATGTCGGGGAGTCTACTACAATTTTATGGAAACAGCTTGACGGCAAATGCGTCGAACGGCGCGGGAGGATCTAAGTCAGTAAGAATAGCACATTAGGTTTTTTTTTTAATAGCAGGAAAATGCACTATAGATACCTCAGAATATGCATTTTGTTGGCTTTCAATATCAGAAATAGTGCTTGGCGGCGGGGCTTCGCCCCGCGCTGGGAGAGCTCCTAGCGCTTCCCCAGACCCCATTGCTAATAATGGCGGGGAATCTACAATTTTTCCACTAACTCATGGAAGAATCTATTCTAGGGCACAATAAACGTCTTCCGAAAGAATGAAGGGTCAGAATGTAATAAAGATTATGTACACACACACACACACACACACATTTTTTTTCCGCGGGGGAGGGTCGGGGGGGGGGGGGGGAAGAAAAAAAATCCCCCCCCCCCCCGAAAAAAAATCCTGGCTACGCCCATGCTTAAGATCATAAACTTTTGTCCATAAAACACAATTTCACGTCATAAAAACACAAATTCTCATCATAAACTCCATAAACTCTTGTCATAAAATCCTAAACTTTTATAAAAACACAATTTCTTGCCATGACAACATAAGCTCATGTCAGCCTCCACTCGGACAGTTTCTAGAAATGTTTGCTTTTAAGTTTCTCTAAAACACGCAACAGACATGACTACTAAATTACATGCTCGCTCTCTCTCTCTCTTGCTTGTACTTTTGATTTAACACTTTTACAAAACATTTATGAATGGGTGAAGTAGTTGATTGAATGACGTACGCAGTTGGTGACACATCGACCTATATTGATTTCTTCTGTGTACACGTCATTTTTTAGTTAACCTCTTTTTCTATCTCTATCTATCTATCTATCTATCTATCTATCTATCTATCTATCTATCTATCTATCTATCTATCTATCTATCTATCTATCTGTCTGTCTGTCTGTCTGTCTGTCTGTCTGTCTGTCTCTTTATCTATCTATCTTTCTTTGAATGTTCTATTAATTTCCCTATACCCCCTCCCCCAAATCAGATATATTTATTTAGGTGTAAGTACACTAGCTTCATCTGGCAAACTGCTGATGATTTTCCGTTAGGAGGAGAAAATGGGTTGTAAATTGTCAAATCTGATTTGTTGATGAATGTTTCAATACCTTGAGGTAGGTGGTGACTAGGAATGTCAAATGACTCACGTTTCTTTTATTTCATATTGGCATCTTAAATTGATGCAAATTTACCCATTTCTCCTTTACTCCTTGGAAACTGTTTTCATCTGTTGTGGCTTGTGTGGCCTGCACTGTACATAATCATTATTTTTTACAAGCTTTCACTGTAAACTTGACTCATGTTCTTAATGTCACAATCAATTTTTAATCCATTTTTATTGAACTGTTCATATTCATTTTTTTTAAACCCCAGGTCTCAGTCATTCAGTAGTAAAATACATATGTTTAAATTCAGTCAACACAAGATTACAGAGTTTAGGTTTTCACCCATGGGTCATCTGTTTGGTAAGAAATGCAGGTCTTAATAAATCCTGCACCAATACATGAAGTACAAATGATCAATAACCTCATTCTTGCCTCCCTCCATACAAAAAAAAGAAGTGTGCTTGGAGAAAGGCTTGCTGTCCTCATTGCCTAGTTTCATAGCCGACATTTTACCAAGTTTATATCAACTCACTTTGTCTGGTAAAAGGTTTAGGTTTTTATTTCTCCCACACCCAATCTCAATAGAGAGACAGACCCCTATAAATCATTTTTTGTTGATCAGACTAAAGCGTTGGCCTCCATTTGGGGGGGGGGGGGTAAATGCCTCTTGGGGGACAATTTCATGAAAATGGGAGCACTGGGAGCCTAAGGGGAAGTAGGGAGCATTAGGAACAAAAGTGTGTCCTAGGGAGGATTGGGTTTAAAAGGGTCATGCAGAAATGAAAAAAGAAATTGGAGGTACTCTGAAACTAATTAAATTTCTTCAAAATTAGATTAGACACATTTTAATTATTTTTCATCAAATTTAAGAACAGAAACAATAGTAGATATTCCTTTCAATTTGGCTCCAGAGATTCCTTTTTCTGTTATCTGTTTTTTAACAAAGCTTATATCAACTTACTCTGTCTGTGTATCTGTCTGGCGAAAAGTTTTTGTCACGTTATTTCTCCCACACGCAAGCTCGAATTAAGCTGAAATTTGCACAATTATTTCTTTTACCTGACAACGCCAAAATCAATGCAAGAAAAATTGAACAATGAATTAATTAACAATTGGTAATTAATTTGTTTAGCATCTTGAACAATGGAAAGAAATCACACTTGACAGATGTGGTGGTATAAGTTGAGTTAGTCCCTATGAGGACTGTTTAGCCCTGAGTGAACATTTTTTTGTATACATTTAAGAAACGATCATTCACTAAAAGCTAAACAAACAAAAATTGGTAAAAATATTTTTTATTGCACAGATTTATGTCTAGGTCTGTCTTTTAAATAATTACATGACTGATCCAAACTAATTAATGTAAAGAATTTTTTTATGTTTTTCTAGTTGTTTGTGAATGTGGCAATAATAATAGTTATGTTATATTATAAAACTTAAACAGGGTTCCAATGATAGTCCTATACATCTAGACTTGTAAGACAATGCGCAAAATGTTCCTAAACATTAATTTATTGATGTTCTTGAATGAATGCAAAAATACGCAAAGAAAAGATATTTTCTAGTACTCTAACCAAGTTTAAATACTTTATACTTCGAAAAATCATAACTGTCAAATTTAGAGTTTTTCCTGCGTGGACAATGAACTAGTAATTTTTTTCCAAATGATATACATCAACATTAGGGCAATTTTCAATAATTGTGTCCACCCACCTAGAAGGTTTTTGCCTACCAGCTCATTCCAAATGTGCAACTTCCAGAGAAGTATTGAAAAAAATGTGTCAAAGTTTTGTTTTTATATCAGTGATCTTTTAAAAAAACAACAACTTTATTTCGATAGTCAATGGGGGAAAAAAAGTCCTGAAGAAATAGATTACATGACTAGAGAATGCTCAATAAAATATACATAGCTATTGTGTTATGGTAGTGTCAGAAGTTAGACTGTATAACTGCTATACAAATATTTATTCTAAAATTGTAAAAAAAAAAAAGAACTAAACAGTTTAAAAGTGATTAGTACTATTATTTTCTCTTTAAACTTTCAGACAATGGTGATAGACAGCCGTTCTTTTTTAGAATTCAACACTAGCAACATCCACCAGTCTATCAATGTCTGTTGTTCAAAACTTGTCAAAAGAAGACTTCAGCAAGATAAAGTTTGTATTGATATTTTTTTTAAAGTTATGTACCAGGTTTATTTGTATAAATAAATTTGATGACTGATCCAGACCAATGGATTCAGGATTTTCTGATAATAATAATTCTGTAATAATAATATATATGACACTAAATCAACACAAATAACTGTAAACTCAGTTGTACCTCAAGGAACAGTATTAGGTCCACTACTATTTCTAATTTACATAAATGATTTACCAAATTGCATTAGTTCAGAAACAAAAGTCAGATTATTTGCAGACAATAGAAAATACAATAAACATGCATATAGGTAACCCTGTCAGACCAAGTAAAAACAGGACATTTAAGTTACAAGGCCTTCATTAGCTACAAAACAAACAAAAAAAGACACTTAATTAACACAAAATAGGCTTAAGTTAACTTATCTGTCTGATGTTGTTCTCTATCGAGGCAGAAAAGAAAAAAGCTATAGATCGCAAGGTCTGAAAGGGGAACTTTACTTTTCTTTCTCCATATGCTAGGACAAATTTGTACAAATGCTCCTTCTTCCCTAGTGCTATTAGAGCATGAAATGGGTTGCCTCAATCAACCAGGAAAACAACTTGGCAGAATTTTAAAAAGTTTAAGTCATTGACTAACATGCATGACTAGATTGACCTAGGGACACGCATAGGACATAATCATCTTTTTTTGAAATGAAGTCTGTATTATATAAGGTAAGATAATGAGATTTTAGTTTTCTAAAATATTCTGGCTATAACATAATGAATGAATGATTTGTTATCCAACATTGTAAGAAGTGCAACAATTAAGAGACAAAATCTTGATATAAAAGATTACTATGGATAAAATTATTTGTCTTCAAATTATTTATTATTGATATGAGCAAGATGATATAAATAAATATATATGTATATACATAAATAAATGTGCCTTTGAGTATTAGTATTGAAATGTTTGTGTTATATAGCATAATACTAACTTGTTCATTGCACACATTTTGTTTCAGGTTCATGTAATGGACCTATTGAACCAGGCGTGCAATGTTGATGTTGACTCTTCTTGGGATGTTATTGTGTATGATCAGTGCACAGAAGATCCCTCTCAACTGACCTCTGATAACTTTGTTCAAGTCTTGCTGAACAAGTTAAGCACAACATTCAACAGTGTAGCCTTTCTGAAGGGTTAGACAATTGATATTACTTCAAACTAAACTTGCTTGCATCCATTCTTTAATAGTCTTTGAATGTTGTTCACTTTTTAAACTATTGATATTTTTTTTTTTAAATACTGCCTTCACACACACGTAGACTACTATCCCTCCATACACACATACACACAAACTGTAACATAGTCTTAAACTAAGTATTATAACTAAGAATTCTTTTAGTGAAATTCTAACTTTGTTAAATTTCCTTCTTATGCAGGTGGTTTCTTAGCATTCCAGGCTTCCCATCCTGGACTGACAGAGAATAAATCTGGATCTCATCGCTGCTCAACATTGACCTCTCTTTCACAGCCCTGCATGCCAGTCAGCAATATTGGCCCAACTCGTATATTGCCTTTCCTATATCTTGGTAGCCAGCAGGATTCCCTAAATCAAGAAGTGTCACAGGTGATCTCTCTGTTTTAACTTTGTAATTAATATATGTCAATTATTTGGAGATAAGAGTATAAGGACTGACCAAATCAAAAGTTATTTACCTTTGTGTTTATCACTAGCAGGACACTATTTTGCCTTCTTTAGATTGTTGATACATTTTAAACTCAAATGTGTATAACTAGGGGTGCACTGGATAGTACTTTTTGATATTTGGCAAGAGCTGAATATGACCGGATAGTAAAATATGATATTCGGCCGGAGTCGAATACCTAGATGTCTTGTAAATAGCTTGTTACTGAGCATTTCGCAAAAACTGTTTAATAACATACCTATATTCATAATAATTGTTTTCCTTTTATTTACCTTATTGCTTTAAACTCTGTTAATGATTGATGAATTAAAGCTTAACAGTATTTATAAACAGATTAGCCTATCACAAACTAATCTGTGTAGTTTGAGTATGTATTATGTACGAGTCCACCAACTGTAAAGGGGGTGGGGGGGGGGGTGGCATGGTCAATGTAAAATACGTAAATATATATTTAACTAGTTACTAATGTAAATCTCTCAAAGGTAAAGTGCAATCTGACTTGTATAGTGGGTGAATGTATGTGTTCATGAATTTCAGATCAACAACTGGTCATTAGGCTTGTAATTTAAAGTCCAAGGACTGCTTCTGGCTTCAATGGCTTAATACTGATAGTAGCTGTTTATTAATAGTTGGAATCTGAAGCGTCCTAGGTCAATATTTATTGTTTTAGATTAATTCATTTGCGGTAAATGATATTTTATTAACATCAATTATACCTAAAAAATAACACATTGACATGTATCAGGCCTGCTTGCTATAAGCATGTAGATAAATTATACCTGTACACTATTTACAGAGTTTAAGTTTTTCTTAACTCTCCAACACATTTTTTCTTTGTTTGCTAGATCTAATTGCAGCGCTTTGCAATAAAATGTCACGTAGTAGGTCTATGGGTGTCAAGTGTGTAAAAAGTCATCCTGGTTTGATACATGCTGGTTAAGTATGCATTGTAATTAAAAAAAAAACTACTAACAAGGAGTTATTTGACTATCTCAAATTATTAAGAATATGGTTATCTAATCAAGACACTTAACGCAGGAGTAATATTCAATTTAACATGTTAGGAAAAGTAATCAACCTTTTTTATTTAATTACAGTGTAGTATACTTTCTTAGCACGTTGTGTTTTTCCATTCTACAAAATAATTAGTTACTGGCTTACTGGGTTATGAAATCGGTTTGTTCTCTGTATAGCAAAAGGTCCCTTGTTTAGCTGTGAGATCTTTAGTCCAGCTTACTAATTGAGATTTATATCCAAGTAAGCAAACTAGGCATTCGTGAAGAGGAGTGGCGTAGCATCCATGGCGCGAAGGGGGTTCAATGAACCTGGGCCCACGACCCTTAGGGGCCCACAGTCCAACGTTCCAACCATGGCGCAAAGGGATTTATTGCGTTTGGGCCCATGACTCATGAGCAGTTGGGTCCCACATGAGACCTTGAGGATGACACCAAACTGGAATACATAATTGCACTTTCGTAAAGGCGATTCTTCTTCTTCTTCTAGCCAGCTTTTTGCTGCTGAGCTGTCAGCTCTTTTGCAGACTGTGCCAAGGAAAAAAAGTGTGCTGTTTTCTTCAGTTGTTCAGCACTGCCGTACAGGGTGTTGGTTATGTTGGGCTGTAGTGGAAGTAGTGTCTGCCTAAGGTGGATTAGGGAGGGGCATTCAAAGAGGATATGGTTTACGGTTTCAAAGGGGT
The DNA here is from genome assembly GCF_947242115.1 of Biomphalaria glabrata. Taxonomy (NCBI): domain Eukaryota; kingdom Metazoa; phylum Mollusca; class Gastropoda; family Planorbidae; genus Biomphalaria; species Biomphalaria glabrata. Next base: position 37,273,192 of record NC_074716.1, read on the forward strand.
GGGCGCAGTGTCTGCAAAGGGGGAGTTGTGTGGAGTTTATTTTGTTCAGGTGGTAATTTAATAGTGGTGTGTGTCCTGTTCTTAGTTGGAAAATTGTAGATTGTTCTTTGCGGGGGAGGAAGTTAATACTGTCCAGTTTGTTAGGCGTAGTCATTTCTTTGTACATGGCTCTGCCTGTGTTTCATGATGCCCATTGGTTGAGCCACTCCTCTTTGTGATTGTTGACTAACATTGACCTTAGAGTGAGGTAGTTAACAGGTCTATCTGGTTGTTCCATAGATGAACCTGCCTTTGATAGCTTATCTGCTGATTCAAAAATATAACCTTAAAAGCCTTCCCAAAATATCCTAATTCAAACGTTAGCTTCAAAACTTTAAGCTGTACTAGAGACATCTAGAATTTGTATACCAGCAGCCCAGACTGCTTTAATGTCAAGATCTGCGTCATTTTATCAGCTTTATTGTAATGGTGGCTAGCCCTAATCTTGCGTTGGTGGTGTAAATTTTTTTGCCAGCTCGCATCATTTTTACAAAGCTTATATCAACTCACTCTGTCTATCTGGTAAAAAGTTTGTACACGTTATTTATTTCTCAGACACCAATCTCGGATCAAGCTGAAATTTAGCACAATTATTTCTTTCATGACTTTGTGTGTGTGTGTGTTGTTTTTTTCTCTGAGCGAAAAACTGTCAGGTTTTCATTAAGTAAATCTGTATAATAGGAAAAATTACACATAAAACATTTGTTTGTTCATTTGAAACGCTTCAAGTCGTTTAATTCTGTTCAGAATTATTTGATGGAGTCCTAACTGATTAAATTTAATGATATTATTACTTATAAACAGGAGTAATACTCGCAATGGAATGTCGTTTTCTAAATACATTCAGATTACTCGAGTTTTTTGTCACAGACTAAATTAGTCTTATTGAGGGGGAGGGGAGCTCACCTAGTTATTCTTGAACCCGGGCCCACAGCTCCCTTGCTACGTTACTGGTGAAGAGGTGTGGCCTGTAGTCCAGCCACGTGATTGAAATTTTTCTCCAAATAAGCAAAGTCATTGTCCAGTTACCCCTGAAGAGGTGTGGCTTGAAGTCCAGCCCCTAATTAAGATTAGCTACTAAGTAAACAAACTCAGTTCCCTAGCGTGAACTCTAGATAGTACCTATGTCCATCGTATTTGACTTGTGGTACCTGTCGATCAATGAACTCAATGTGATGGACTAAACAAATAAAAGGGGGTGGGAGTTGTTCATTTCTACCCTTGTTACTTGTGTAGTGGTGCGGCTTGAAGTCCAGCCCCCTTAATAGAGATTCTTCTCCAAGTAAACAAACTCAGTTCCCTCATATTGTTTGACCTCTAGACAGTGTCAACATGTTGACATCCGGCTTAATGTGGTCACTTGTCTATCTATGAACTCAATGTTATGGATTAAACAAACAAAAGAAGGTGGGGTTAGTTCATCTTTACCTCTGGAGATATACCCACACATCTAGACAAATGTCTGGTCAGCATGACATAGTTTAGGAATATTACATGTTAACTAGCCCACTCAAAGGTCAAGACAAAAATTTAAAAACAAAATGTGCAGGCCATCGCTGCTATGTATGTAATGCGAATTTATAATGTAAAGTTTTATAGCTATTTAGATTAACACGCTTTGCCTTTGTACTAAAAGATGTTTGGTGCATAGTCATAGTTTTAAAAGCACATTCTTTTATTTGAAACATAAACGTTTATGTAATTCAGAACTGACATTATTGAATAATGTCCACTTTATGAATATTGGCAAGTTTTTGTTGACAGAGATATAGTTTGACCATATTCGACAGTTCCCTTCATTAAGTATTAAACTTCTTGTTCGACATCGTTTATCAGCGTCAACTACTCTTATATTGTTGACTTTTCACCTTATTTGTTTCGGTATTTAAGTGTTACCTCCGTTTCACGTATCTAGAAAAGACTTAGCGCGAAGGTGCCTAACGATGTTGTTATTAGATATATAGGGACTACGGTGTAGTTTTTACTATCCTTTCAACTATTCGGTAGTGATATTCGGCCAAAGCCGGAGCTTCTAGGCAACACCTATGTGTAAGTAACATAGCCCACCATGTTCTATTATTATCATTTCTGACAACCATCATATGAGACAGCCAAGGTCTTGTGCTATCCCAAAATACCCATTAGAGACTGGTTGAGCAAAAACATTGCTAACTCTTGTATATTGCTGTGCAGACCAAAGTAAATGGTGGCTAGAGCTATAAAAAAAATGAGTTATCACCACACAGGAGACAGTAACTCTTTCTTTGTGTGTCCACGATCTGCCTGTGGCCCAACATACCTAGTTGAAAGGTCTAGCAGGGAAATCTGACTGAAGCACCATTATCCCAATGACCATTGGATAGGATTTCATCCAACAGCCAGGCATGAACTGGGAGATCTTCACCCTTTAAGTCCTGTCTGAAGATTCCACAATGGTAAGGACCATTGGGGTTTTGGGTTGTACCATATACATAGCGCACAGCCTCTGTATCAGGCCTGCTTGCTATAAGTAGAAAAGGCTGCTCCAACTACTGGGAATTTTTTCATGTTCCTTTACTGTAACTGCCATGATGCCATTTAAAGACTGCCATACCAGCTTGCATATTAATGGACAGTCCACTTGTAGAATAGTGTTACAGACTTGTTGGTGTCTGTTCCAACCTCACCCCAGAAGAGATTTATAAAAACAACTCAACCAGGGTAACCTAACAGAGGCTGTGTTCACTTCTCCCATCTAGGTTCCACTACTAAACGTTTCCACTAAGGCACCATGTTGAGGCTACGGAAACTGGAATCCTGTGGCCTAACATATCGGACTAAAGTAACTCTAAGAACTTTAGACTGTCTCATCATGTTCACGTAAGACTCATCTACTCACCTGAATGACTGAGTATTATAGTCTGCTTTTTAGTATTCAAAGGCTAATCACTGAAGAGTTTCTTGCAGAAATTCTGCTGAAAATAGTGAAAGTGGAAGTTGATGATTTTCCATTACAATTAAGTTTAGACTGCAGTAGTGAAGTTAAAAAAAAAGATAAAGCACCTGGCTTTAATGATCTTCCGGCTAGTGATGCTTTGCTTCTGTCACAAAATGTCTATTGACAGATGTTTTCACTTTATGCTGGGACAAATATTCTAATCTTCATGACTTAAGCAATACCGTCTTCATATTCCCTTACAAAAAGATGATTAGCCTGATTGATCCAACTACTGTGGCATTATTCTGCTATCAGTAGCAGTAAAAATGTTTGCCAGTAGCTTTCTTGACAAACTAACCAATTCCATAGTAGATGAAGTGCTTTTGAGCTGACAGAGGTACCCTGGACATGATTATAATATTGGACTAGTAAGCTGCCTGTGTTGATCTAGCCAAAGCTTTAAGACTTTGCATTGCAATGGTTTGTGGAAGATTTTTAAGCAACTGAATGAGGGTAATCATCTAAAGCTCCTTAAACTTTTTCTACCAAAGGTGACTGCATTCTACAATGGGCAAGACTGTGCTACAAATAAACATGCTCTGCGCTCTGCTGAACACTGATGTCGACAGTGTAAAGGCACTACTTAATTGAATATTGCCCTGTGTAATACACATAACCTGTATGCGTATGATAATATTACTGTATACTAAAGGTATAGAGAGCTTTAAGCACTCAAAAGACTAATTATGGCAGGAATTTGCACTCACTAGCTTAGAGGAAAATTTCTGGCAGCTATTGGTTTCTGAAAAAGACAGCTTGGAAACTTACAAAGGTTGCGAGGCAAAAATTTGGGAAAAGAACAGAAGACAGGCACAAACAGTGAAAAAAGAATTTAGATCTCTTGCAGACGCCAAATTTGTATGCACATGTGACAAAATATGCTGGTCACAACTGGCTTTGCAAAGTCATGTGAAATATTGCACTCTTCCTTAAACTGGAATCCGTCACGAAAACCAACAACTTAGCAGATGCAACAACACGCATGATTAGATTGACACTTGAAATGCATAGGAGGTAATTATCTTCTTTTTGAAGTAGCATCTGTAATCTTTACGAAGATAAGATCTTAGGAATTGGGACTCGAGACAATGCTTTATTTTATTATTATTCTATTATAGTCATTTTAGTTAACAACCTTTAAAATTTTTATTTTATAATTCTTTGACCAATCATGTTTGTTTTGTTTTCTAAACTAATTACTTTGCCAGGATTGTTGGTTTTGTGTTCTAGTGGTTTTTTTTTCCAATAGCTCTTTTTTTCTTTCTTCATTTTCAGGTGAATGGAATTACCTATATATTAAATGTGAGTAAAACTTGTCCCCGTCCACCATACATCTTGGAGAGTCACTTCCACCGTATTCCAGTCAATGATAACTACTGTGAAAAGCTACTGCCCTACTTTGTTGAAGCCTTCCAGTTCTTGGGTAAGTTCAAATTTTTAACTAACATTGTGGATTCCAAATGTCTAGATCTATATTGCAATGTTTTAAATTTAATGTTGCTTTCAGTCTAGTCTATTGATAGATTATCTAGACTTTTTTTTTTACGTAAATGTTATCTAATGTATGCATGTATTTATTCCATAAAAAAGAATAATTTTGGAGACTAGATAATACAAATTTAAATGTAGAAAAAAAGATAGAAAAACTGACTCTATAGAATGAAGTGCATATATATTCCAAATTTCATAAAAATCCATCAATATAATTTATGAAAAGAATGTGACCAAAGCGAAAATGTAATTATCAAGAAAAACACAGTAAAAGAAGGTTTTTTTAACGATTAAAACAGTTATTTTCTATAAGTAGGGCCTACTTTCTCAGTTATTTCTCTTTCTCAGAGTTGCCTACAAGTACGCATCTTGCATATTTTGTACGCAAATGGAAACAAAAATATGCAAGTACAGTTTATCCTCTAAAAATATGCATTTCCCCATCTACAGAACCCCCCACCTCGAAAAAAAAGTAGTTATTGCTAATCCTATCAGTGCATCAATGCCTGGAAATGAACTATTCTTAATGGACGTCATTCACGAATCGTAAACAAACAACATTTAGCCCAGTGATTCTCTATCTCAGTGGTCTTCAACGTGGGCGCTATAGCCCCCTGGGGGGCGTTTTCATGAAATTGGGGGGCATTGGAAGCCAAAGGGGCGGTGGGGGTGCTGAGCATACAGGGGAAAATAAGAAACTAAAGGTGCTCTGAAATAAAAAAAAAAAAATCTGCAAAATTAAAGCTAGCAAACTATAGACAAATTATGATTAGCTTGCTTCTAATTTAAGAACAGAAACAATGTTAGAAATTGAGTTCCGTAATCCCATTTTCTATTTTTAAATTCTTACTCCGTTGCTGTAATCGGAGTGTATCTATTGTCCTTAGTAAATGTTTATGATTTGGTAAACAAACTATGTTATACGCCTTTTAGATTATGTTTTTTTATCTACATATGTTAATATATTAATTTGTAAATGTTAATTTTAAAAAAACGTTAAAGCTAGCATTCAAATAGAATAATTTTACCTTTTTTTAAAACAAAAAACATTGACAAAGTGTTGTTACAAAAAGTCGCAGGTATGTGAAGGAGTGTTGACCTGAGTTTTAGTGAATTTACACTAGATAAAAGTATTCCAATGTTTTACTTTGAATGACGGCATATTCAGTGAAACTAAGTCGGCTTCACGAACATATAGCTATATCCAAAAATAATTTAAGAATATTCATGAACAATTTTAAAATCTACTTTTTCAACAATATTAAAAACAAAACAAGAATACAAAGACAGTTTGTTCCACACAAACTTAAAATCGGCCCCCGAAGTGGTACACCCTGGCAGGTTAAAAGGCAGGTATCAATATTTTCAGAAAGAACATCAGAATTAGATTCTTTCAATGACAAAATGACAGAAAAGAATGGAGAAAGAAGCTTGACAGATCTTGTATGGTGCCCCAGCGGTCCAGCAGACCAAAGGATAGGTGAAAGTGAATGTGAAGTTAAATGTGAACCTGGCGTTGATGTCTTATAATGAATATCTAATTGATCTAATTGTTTTGTAAAGGGTCAATCTCTTATTCAAATCCTCAAAAAAAAAATCCCTTTAGTTAATGTTTCACAGCCTCAGGCTGGTGCTGTATTACACGGGATAATATGAAAAACTACTTATTTATTGTTTTTTTAAATTATGTCCTACTTATATGCATACTAAATAGATATTTTCTCTTTAAAAAAATAGTAAACATTATTTTTGAGTAAATGTAGTTGTTAGTAGGACAGAACTTACATAACTTAGCAATACAAATGTAAAAAAAAAAAAAAATTTCACAAAAAAAAATCTAAAATCATTTGCATAAATGTGTTTAAAATATGTTTGTAAAATGTTTTACATGTTTCTGATGTTCCTTCAGAGTTGAAGATAGTTTACTTCCTAGTCCAAACCTCCGCAGGATGACGGGGATGGGAGCGGGCAGGGTTTGAACCCGGGACCATCGATAAATCCGAACGACAGTCGAGCGCGCAAACCGCACGACCATGCAGCCATCCTATATGAAAAATAGTAATCTCCCCTACTAAATAGCTTGTGTTTGTTACTATTAATAGTGAATTGTTGTAATAGTGGTGTACTTTTATGAAAAAAATGCTTGCATAAGTGATTTAAAAAATTAGATTTTTCGCTTTTAGAAAAGAAAAAAGTAGCTGTTGCATCAGAACTAAAATATTATGATGTTGGATTTTCACTATCTTTTCTAGTTTACGATATCTAAACAGGATGGACAGACATATTTCACACAAAACTAATAGCGTCTTTTTCCCCTTTCGGGAGCCGCTAAAATCGACAATGCAGGATATGTTTTAGTGGCCTCTAGAAAAATACATAGCTTTTTTAAAAACTTTTAAAAGTCTTATGATATTGTTTAAAAATTGATTAAAACTAAAATTAAAATTTTTCCAAAACATATCTGTAGCACAAAAAGACTTTTTTTTTTGGTTAGTGATGAAATACTATTTCAAAATTGTCTAGTTATGTAGCTTATGATGACAAATAGGGAACCATTAGTGGTTGGACGCTACAATTGCTTCATAAGTATTATAGAATAAATAACAGATCTATCCACAATTCACCTTAAAATTTTAGCTTGCAATTTCATTTGTATTTGAATCTAATTATAAAAATTGTAAATAAAGAACAAGCCCATTCCCAAAATATGTGCATCTTTCAATAGTTTTGTGAAACAATTGATAAGCAACATGTTAAAAATTATTGTATACAGAGGTTCACTGGATTTCGAAAGGCAGTTGTTATTGCTCATTTTGCTAAGCTTTTAAATACAATTTTGAATTTTTTTTTTTTTTTGAGAAACAGGAAGATTCATCGGTTGGCGATGACTTAAAGGAGGCTAAAATAAATTGTTTTACATGGTAGGCATCTAACATAAATGAATGAAACCAGGCTCCGACTGCAAGGAAAGAAATTGACTTACATTGATCATATCATTTTCTCTTTTATTGAGATATTGAATCTATTTTAAAGGGTTTTACAATCTCACATAACTTGTTTGTTGAAAAATGAATTACTGCTTTAGGACATCGATATCTATGCAATTTATTTAACAATGCTCTATGAAGACATGATGATTCGCTTCTAGGATGAAAATGAATTTTAAAACATATATAAATGACAATTATTAAACATCTGTTACCGATGTTCAAATTGAGTTGCAGGAAAAATAGATTTACAAAATTATGTCTTCAGTAAAAAAAATGTTTACATAGGAGGCACAACAGATATATGTCTGCACTTAAATGTTTCTGTAAAATTTCAAAACTGTGGTCAAAAATGGAATTATTTGTTAGCTTTTCCATCAACATACATGGTTAAACTAGATTTAGCCTTGCTTTGGCTAATTTATAGCTTGAAATTTCTAATATTGTCAGACTGCAGGAGGCACATTAGCTTAATTTCATTTTGTACTGAATTCAGCAATAATAATGTTTTTATTACAAATAAAACTAAATTTACTATTAAACCTAAAAAAGTAGGCCCTAATATTCAGTAATTTAAAAAGGAACTATTCTTAGGATTTGAAAGAAAGTCATGACAATGAGTTAAATTTTTTTATGTAATCACTGCAAATTATTTGACATAATTTTTTATAATGATAACAATGGCAATGTCTTCGATTCCAAAGATTAAGGCTGAGTGCAGTGTTTCACATAAATATGCAAACCCAGTTGCCACCTGCATATTTTCCCGAATTTCGTGCAGACAAAGCCTTTGTCCGCAGGCGGTCTATTTAAGTTTTCTTTCCGTCTATTGGCGGCTGTCTTCAATATTTGCTTATCTTTGAGTCTCAAATGTTTGTCGCACAGCTTTTGTGAGAGCTCTCAAACTGTCTCTCTCAGAAGCCATCTGCTGCCAGGTACTTTCCTCTAAGCCAGTGAGGGGGAAATGGGGCCTGAGTTTATCTTTATAGCTCTTACAGGGGGGAACCTCTGTAACACCGTCCTCCTCTAAGCTCGCCTAAGAAGATCTCCTTTGGCACGTAGTTGTCTCCCACGCGGTATAAGTGTTATTGACAGCATAAAAATTAATAAATAAATTACAAGTTGTTCAAATTTGCTTTCTCGCGCTTCTTTTTATGTGTTTTTCTTACAGGGGGGCTTGGTGGATTTTTTAAAGGAAAAAATACGAAAAGGGGGCAGTAGGCCAAAGAAAGTTAAAAACCACTGCTCTATCTCTTCTGTGCAAATTATGTAATCCATAAGGCTGTCACGTGATAATTTTTTTTTCATTTTTAGCGGCCCCCGAAAGGGGAAAAGACGCTATTAGTTTTGTGCGAAATGGCTGACTGTCTGTCTGTCCGTCCCGTTTAGATCTCGTAAACTAGAAAAGATATTGAAAATCCGACATCACAATATTTTAGACCATTCAAAGTTCTGATGCAACAGTTACTTTTTTTTTTCTGAAAGCGAAAAATCTAATTTTTAAAATCAGTTATGCAAGCAGTTTTTTAAAGAGAAAAAGCTAATTAGTATGCATTATAAGTTGGACCTAAATTAAAACAAATAGTAATCTTGTAAACTTCATTTTCATGAACTTTTTCTTTATTGCGATTTTTTTTTTTTTTTTTTTTTTTTTTTGAGTATTCGAATAAGAAGTTGGGCCTTTTCAAAACAATTACATCAATTATAAGACTTCAGTTAGGCCAGGAGAGGCGCGGTAGCTGAGCGGTAAAGCACTTGGCTTCTGAACCGGGGGGCCCCGGGTTCGAATCCTGGTGAAGACTGGGATTTTCAACTTCAGAATCCTTAGGCGCCTCTGAGTCCACCCAGCTCCAATGGGTACCTGATATTAGTTGGGGAAAAGTAAAGGCGGTTGGTCGTTGTGCTGGCTACATGATACCCTCGTTAACCGTAGGCCACAAAACAGATGAACTTTACATCATCTGCCCTATAGACCACAAGGTCTGAAAGGGGAACTAGTTAGGCCAGGTTCACATCTAACTTTGCATTCACTTGCACCTATCCTTTGACCTGCTGTATCGTTGGGGCACTACACAAGATCTGTCAACCTTCTTTCTCCATTCTTATCTCTCATTTGTCTTTGATATAATTTCATTTGGATGTTCTTTCTGAAAATATTGAAGCCTGCCTGGGTGGACCACTTCGGGGGCCGATTTTAAGTTTGTGTTTCCACACAGTCTTTGTAATCTTGTTTATCAATATTATCATGTGGCTAAATGTTGTTTGTATATGATTGGTGAATGAGGTCCATTAATCTACCACGAGATAGTTTCACTTTTTTTTTCTCACGCACGCTGACACACGAGGATTTAAATGTTTACTAGATCTTACTGAGCGAAATAAAGCGGAGTTCCTTTCGATGTGTCAGTTTATATGAAGTCTTCAAACTGATTGGGAATTAATTGATTTATTAGTTATTGCGCTCCTTCCGGATTTCCAAAGGACAATATCATCAGCATATAGCAGCTTTTGGCATTTTAGCTGAGCCGGTAGGTCATTTATGAAGGCCGTGAAAAGGGCGCATGACAGGGCGGAGCCCTGGGGGGAGGCCGTGCTTGAGGGTCATTTCCCCTGAGACTTCTCCGTACATCCTTGTTCTTATTGTACGCTCTTGTAGGAAGTCTCTAATCCAGTAATATATCTGTCCCCGCACCCCCACGGTTCTTATCTTATGAAGCAAACCAGGCCGCCATACTTTATCATATGCCTGTTTTAAGTCAATGAAGACTGCGTATGTGCTTTCTGTCCTTTGGAATCCATCTGCTACTCTCTGCACAAAGATTTTGACCTGGTCTATAGCGGACATTCCAGCCCTGAAACCAGCCTGTTCTGGAGCTATAAGATGGGCACTCTCAAGGTACCAAACCAGACGCTCATTTACCATTTTTTCAGCCATCTTTCCCACACAAGATGTGAGTGAGATGGGTCTGTAGCCCTCAGCAGTGGAAGCATCTTTTCCCTTTTTTGGTATAGGAATAATGGTGGCATGTTTCCAGGCCCTGGGCAGATGACACGGCCCTTCCTTTCCCCCCTACATGCTTAAGCATTTCGGGGGTGATACCATCTGGCCCGGGAGCCTTTTTAAGCTGGCATTTCCTTATGGCAGCATTAAGCTCGCCTATCAAGAAGGGGGAGTTCATCGTTCCCTCAGCACTTTCGGTCTGTGGTTCCTTTCGGTCTTTTTTTTCATCAGCTTTGCGAGCTTTATCAATGGCTTTGGACATTGGGGACTTCTTGGCAGCCTTGTTGATCTTAGCAAAATATTTGTTTAACAAGATGGCAATTTTCTTCTTTGATGAAATGGTTACCCCACTCGGTGAAGATAATGGGGTTGCTGTTTTCGTACGCCCAGCATTTTCGAGATTTCTCAGAAGACTCCAGGCATTAGAGCTATCCCTTAGGTTTAACCTTGCACAGGTGTTGGTCCAACGTTCTCATTTTTCCCTGTTAACAGACGTTTTTACTAGTAGGCTGAGTCTGTTGTATTTCTGCCTGAGTGTTGGATTGTTTGGGTTCTTTTGGACCTTTTTGTATGCCCTTCTCCGAGCCTTTCATGGATTTAAAGTGTAAATATATTGACAAATGTACAAAATGTTTTATATAACCTTATGCTGTGTTAGGATTGCTACATTTCGTGTATGTTACGTGCTTGAATGAGTATATTTCTTTACATTTAGGAAAAACACATTTGCCCCTCAAAATACACATTTCCCTTTTGACATGTAGGCATCTCTGCTTTCCCTGCAAGGTTAAGCTTTACTCCTTAAGTGAAATCTGTTTTGTACAGGTTTATTTCTCTTGTAGACTGAGTTTTAAATTTCTATCATACTGACTACATACATTTACAAAAAAATGATTACATTTTATTTTGAAAAGAAAATAATCTATTTAGTATGCATATAAGTGGAATATAATTAATCAAACAATTATTAAGTAGTGTTTCATATTATACATCAGTTTGGCCAGATTCACACAGAATTTCACCTATTCCTTAGTCTGTTGGATCGATGGGGCATGACACAAAATTTGTCAACCGTCTTTCTCCATTCCTCTCTGTCCTTTGCCTTTGATAGAATTGTATTCACTGACAAGCCTGTCTATTCTTTGATGTCTTTCCATCCCTTTCTCTAACTTCTTCTTGGAACTGTTCCCTGATGGAAGGTCTTTGGGAGCCCTGAGGACATTGTAATGTGACAATAGAGTTTGAGTTTACATTTTTTTGACAGTGGTTAGCAGGTCATTGTGGGATCCAATTGCTGTATTAATCCTGTTTTTAATCTCTTCATTCATTGTGACACCTAGGATTTAACTATATCTTCATAACTATCAGTTCATTGAATAATATGAATATTAACAATGTAATAATAATAACATTAATAAATCTCTGTATCCTGTTGTATCAATGCGTTAGTCGAACTAGCAATACAATATTATCGGCAACACTTTCAACTCAAGCTTGTCTGTTCTTTCGACAGAGATAGGGTTGTAATTGTTGATAGTCTAAGTTTGTAGTTCATAGTTTCTTATATTCTTTCTGAAAATATTGAAACCTGCCTATTTTTACCTGCCTGAGCGGACCACTTCGAGTGCCGATTTTGAGTTTGTGTTTCCACACAAACTTTCTTTATAACTTTGTTTAGTTGTCATTTTTTCCAAGTTGAGGACTATGCATAGTGATGGAGAAATGTAAAAAAATTTTTTAATCATACATAATCCAGTCAAAATTGAATTCTCCAACAGAGCTAAAACTGAAAAGGTTATTCTGTTATTATTAAATGAGGTACCTTTTGTCTTGCTAAAGTTAATTTTGAGTGAATTGACTTATTTGCATTTCGGGTGGCTCCCAGAAAGCACCATTATAAGAGTATTGGATATGTTATACAAATTTTGAAGTGATTAGTTATTATTATTATCAGTTTATTTATTGTGGCATTTTACGTCTCGAGATGTGATCTTTTCCCTTTGCAGCCTCTTGTGTGGCTAAAGAGGCCAATCCTTGATACACAGCTGCGGTCACAGGTTATCAGTTATTGCTTAGCGGATAGAAGGATGTTTTTCATTGCATTTTGTGTTGGATTTTCACACCTGTTATCCTTATGCTTAATCCAGTATGAAATGTTATGGAGAGCTTTTGCAAACCTCTTACCTGTATGGATGGCAAATTATTTTTTATGACAATACCTGGCTAGGATCTATTTCTACAACTTTTACAAAGAACCTGAGGTTTCTATCAGATAAGGTTTTATGTTTCGATTGAAACTTTTTGCCTGATATTTTCCATAAAACTTCTGTTCAGCGTATTCCATCAACGAAGAATCTTAAATTAAATAATTAGCTAGTAAATACAAATGAATTATTTTTTTGTAATATTCAAAATTACAGTTTTACTTATAGTGAAATGTTTGTTTCATAACTATATCTTGGTTCTATTTTAGTAGTAATGAAAAATGTTGTACCTGTGTAGCTGAGTCTTGTTTCCAAACCTGTTTGTCAAATGTTTTACATGTTTCACTGTACAAATGTTCCTGCAGAGAAGAAGATAATCTACTTCCTAGTCCAAACTACCACAGAACCTCAGGGAATGGAGAAGGGTATGAACCTGGACTATTGAGACAACCAAACAACAGTTCAGTGTGCATACTGCTAACCAGGCAGCTAGATAGATCTAGGGCTACTAGATCTATATATAGTCTAGATCTTGTAGTTGAAATCACATTTCATATTTGTTTTTGCAAAAAGTTTGATTAGCTTTCATATTCTAAATTTATTTCCAAGTGTTGAGTGAGAGGCATTGTTATTATAGTATGGTCAGCATGGCCTTGTATGTTGGTGTATGAATCATGTTGATAGTGTTAGTCTTACTCTAAGCTCTAGGCATAGATCTAGTCTAAACTGTTCTCAGAAACTACATCCCAGATACCTACATGGCACCGCAGACCTCAAGGCCTGACCATCAGAAACATAGTGCAGTCACCTGTAAAGGAAGTGAGCAGATTTTCTTGAGTTGGTTGTAAATCTGACACAGATGCTGCATGTCTTACTCTAAGCTTTATGCATAGGTCTAGGCTGGATCTAGAATGACTAGTCAAGATCTAGACTTTGATCTAAGTCTAGTCTAGTCTATTTAGTTTTTAGGCTAAATCTTGAAATCTAAATGTTCAAACAATAATAAACACAGAGAGAATCTATAACTTTATGTATTCTTTGAATTCTAAACCACCATGTTTGTTAATGTTAATATTATCAACAAAGAGTATCCTCAATGCCAACCAATCAGAATTTCATGAAATATGCAATATATATGCCCTAGAAAAATGAAAAACAAAACATTAAATTAAAGTAAAATATAACATTTCAATATTCAAAACCTGGCTTTGACTTTTTAATTTATACATATGCATATTCTTTAATTTGTTTCTGTTTCTAGACAAAGTTAGAGAGGCCAATGGCTGTGTTCTTGTTCATTGTTTAGGAGGAGTTTCCCGCTCAGCAACCCTTGCAATCGCTTATATTATGAAATATATGAAAATGTCATCTGACGAAGCCTACAGGTTTGTTAGCATTACATTTTACCATTTCTCTTCATTGTGCACACATTATTATTGATAAGCTATTGCAACAGATTGATTTTGTATTTTAACTAAAATACTCTACAAATATAAGAGTAGCTTGGAACACTGCATTGAGTGTATTGATTATAGAAATCCTAATTTAATATAATGCTCATTACATTCCAGATATGTAAAGGATAAACGGCCAACCATCTCACCAAATTTCAACTTTCTTGGGCAACTATTAGAATATGAAAAGATCATCAGGAAAGAAGAACAGCTGGAAGAAGCTCGCAGAGAGGCTATCAAAGCCACTACTTTTGATGACAGTATATCCTGTGAAACAGAACGAGCCAGTCCAGGGTCCATGGACCTTCATACTACCAGTCCTTCTTCTCCAGGACCGCGTACTCTACGCCAGACAGTTAGCTCCTCTATGCTATTCAAACTAAATTTAACTCAGGAAACTGAACTGTTCTCAGACACTACATCCCAGATACTTGCATGGCACCGCAGACCTCAAGGCCTGGCTACCAGAAACATAGTGCAGTCACCTGTAAAGGAAGTGAGCAGATTTTCTTTAGTTGGTTGTAAATCTGACACAGATGCTGCATGTTTTAATGTGACCAGTCACCAACAAACATCAGTGGATATAATGACTAACATCTGTGATAGAAAAATTGGGTCAGAAGATTTGCTGTTTGCCCAATCTTCAGTCTGTCCCATCACTGGCTTTCCTAGCCCTGGTGAGGGGGTCAATCATGACTTACCCAAACCAACTTGTACCATAACAGGTTTTCCAGGACCTGAACAGTATGGCAGCAATCAACTTGATGTAACAGACTTTGATACAAAGACATTGTTTTTAGACAACCCTGCATATCACTCTAATGTAAGCAGCAGCACTACAACTTTAAAAACCAGTGACACCATTGTCACTAATCCCACAACTCAAAAGACTCAGAAAATGGAGCAGCAACCTAAAATAAAACAGGGATTAAGTTTTTCGTCCATTTTCTCAAACTTTCGCTGGAAATCAAGACCGCCCACACTTCCGTTAGGCTCCCCTGTGGGTGCAGTTAAAGACACTGGGCATTCTGTTAAAAAGCAGGGAGGAGATTTAAGTGGTGGAGGTGATTCCAGAGTGCAGTTGACCCCAGTGTCTGAGGCAATTGAGAACTGTGACATCATTTTAACAGATGAAATGACCAGTAATGTGTCCATTGACCATAAGGAGAATAAAAAGATGGATAATGACATTTATGTACAAACATACAATAAATCAGGCAGCAGTCATGCAACTACTTCTATAATGGCATCTAAAGTAATCAATTCATGTTTAACTCCGGGTTCATCCGAGACCACTATTTCATCTATCAACAAATCAACATCCCTTAAACTAAGTGCTAAACAGTTTACTCTAGCTCTTAGCTCTCCCACTTCAGAATTTCCTGTTTGTTTCTCATCCTCAAGTCACAAGCCTCTCTCCCCAGGTGATAACAAGAGGAAAAGTGGATTGACCAAATCTGACTTTGACAGTCCTGACAAACTGGCCAAGACAGAAGACTTTCACCAACATACTCTATCACCTCCAAAAACTTTGAACATATCCCAGGGTTCTTCTGACAAGTTACGACAGAGAACTTCAGCTAGGAGGTCCTTTGTATTACAGCTATCATCTCCAACCACAGCTATGTCAAGGCTTAACTTCAGTTCTCCTTCAGAGAAAACAGAAGAATCATTATGGGCAGCAAGAGATGAAAGTTCATTGCTTCAAACTGATTCCTTGGTACCAATGGAAATAGATAAATCAATTAGTGCATCTTTATTTACATCAAACATTTATTTTACAGATGGTGAACTAGGCAGATGTTCAGCTTCACAATCTACTTTCACTAAGTCTGATACTGGTAAAAAATCAACCCAATCCATTGAACCTAACTTTGCTGTTTTTCCATCTTCATCACAATCATCATTGTCAACTACATCTCATTCAACAGTAGATTTACCATCCATTGTACAGGAAAGTACAACTGCACCAGTAAATGATTTAGCAATTGCAGCATCTGCAGCTTTAGACAGTTTTCAGGAGCTCCCCACTACATCTCTGGATAAATTAAGCTTCACACCATGTTTTACCAAAGACATTGTTAATGAATTTAAGGCACGGAATGCTAATCTGGCCGCCAGGGAGGATCACAATGAGCCAAGATCTTCAGTGCTAGACTCACCAATGTCAATCAGTAGTGGCAGCTCTGCACCAAGTCTAGCAAGTTCCACAATTTCACCAATTGAATCCAATATGGTAAATCCATTTTCTGACAGTGAACAGAAATTATATGATGAAACTACCCCATTAATTCATTCAGAACCCCATACTTTAGGGCATGCAGTCTCAACTAGTCTAAAGCAGCCTGTTGTGTCCCCAAGTGCAGATTTCAATTTGTCTCCATCCTCTATGCCCCAGGCAACAATGTCACCAATACTACCAAGCATGACATCCCCCAACTTTTACAGCAGCACTTCTTCTCTAGAGCTACTGTCCCCAATGTCTATAACAGACAGCACCTCAGACTCTCCAAAATTACTATCAAAGAGAAGCAGCCTTTGTTCTCTAGCCCAGTCTTCTGCTAGCTCCCCAATCCTGTCATTGCCATCACCTCTTGTGTCCTCACCATCTATTTCTCCAATGGTAACCTCCCCAACTTCCAGTTCATTTCATCTTGCCAGCTGTTCTTCATCTACTTCTTGGACCAGCATGACCAAAGTGATTCGACGTGATAAAAGTAAACGAGTTATAGACAGACCATATAGCATTGCTTTCTCATCTTACCCTGCTTGTGAGTTGGTCCCCAACAGCACCAAAGATGGCAGCTCTGTTGGTCAGACTAGTCAGGATGATGCTAGTGAAGCCTATATGTCAGTCAGTAGCAAAAAATCACGTCTAAGCAAGGCCAGTGACTGTCAAGCATCCCAAGGTCGCACTTCATGGAGTGGCTACTCAGAGAGAGAAGTTTACAACAAATATAAAGAAATCACAGCTGCTATGGAAAATGCTATGATGCGAACTCAAGTATTTTCCATGCATTCATCACCAAACAGCAGGGGAGATACAACTCGAGCTACATCTAGAAAAGCTCGCAGCTTGGAAGACTTTTTAGAAAGTAATACTTCAGAAAGAGAGGAGACCTTGACCTTTAAAGGTGGTAACCAAAGGTGGAAACATTATAGAGAGTCACACTTAGAGCCCTTTTACTGTGGTATGCACAGCACCAGTGAGCCATATCATTCCAGTTCAAGCCTGTCTTCAAATGGCAGTCATGGATCCAGTCTAGAGATCATTCAGGTATCTTAATCATGGATTTTTTTGTTTACTCCTTGGTTTATTTGTAGTGTCTTTTTAGTTTGCATATGTACAAGAAACACAAACCAACCCTTGCATCTAGCAACTCCCTAAAGTTACTCACTTCTTCATAGATTTTTTAGTCATTTTAAATTTATATATAATCCTTTTTGATTTTACATTTTCACAATTACAAATAAGTTAAAGTAATTCAATAAAATTAAATAAAAAAAAAATTAAATTAAGATGGTGGCTGATAAAATTGCTAAGAGTTCTGTAAAATTCTGATTTCACTACAAATAACATTTTTAGGTGATGGTGTTCCTTATGTCAAATTAATTTTAAAGTTTGATTTAGAACTATTCAGCCTTCCCTTTTGTAATACTTTTTTTTTTATCTAAAATTATCATTAAAAGATTCTTTAAATATATTAATGCTCAATTTCTATTGTTTTCCTGTTCTATAAGGATCCAAATTGAACATGCCTTCATTATCCACTATTTGTAATTTTGTTTTAGAAAATTTTGGGCTTTTTAGTTATCTATACATATATTTTTTATTTTTTTGCATTCTACCAAAATTTGTTGGTGTTTTGGTTATTGGTTAAAGTTTTTTTTTCTCCTCTTAATTGCACACATCTTAGAAATTTTCCTTTTCTGTATTTTGGTGTTGTGCACCCTGTCAGTGGCATCACTAAAGTAGGTGTCACCCTGTGCGGATAGCTCAGCGTGTCACAGCCCACCAAGTTTCCATCCAAATTTTTGACGAAAAATTGAAACATGATCTAATTAGTTACATTATTTGATTGTTAGGAAACTGCTAAATGAGTGTTAATTCTTTTGTAAAATTTGGTTTATGACATTTTATCAATAATTATAACTTATATAAATATGAACATTCTTAAAGTTAGAAACAGGCTTTACATCAACTGAACATATTGTTTTTATTAGGCTTCTCAAACTTTTACTAGTTAACCCTCCAAGACATCTTGTAGTAGGCTCAGTAGATATTTTCATTTCTTATGTAAGAAAGCAGAAGTCTCTAGAATCCTGTTGAAATTTCATCTTTCATAGAACCTTTTGAATTGAGCTTGTTGCTAACATCATTCGTGAAAAATAAAAGTTCTACTTAGAAGATGAAACAATGTTATTTAATTTCATAATTTAATTTATTTAACTTTTGTAACAATGTCCTTTTTACTTGATTAATATTCAGATTTAGAATAACCTCCTCTACCATGCAAATACTATTGATTTTTTTCCTTAAAGCATGTAACGTTTTGGACATTTTACAAAAAAAAAAAAAAAAAAACAATAAAAAAAAAAGTCAATAAAATATATTAAAAGTTAGTTTTAACAAAGTTAAATTGTTTTCTATTTGAGTGTTATCCAGTATGGTCTCCTCTCCCCCCCCCTCCCTCCCCCCCAGTGATTGCCACTATTGTCACCTTTGTTATTTTTTCCCCTGGTAATTTAGACTAATTTATGTTTGTCATTTCTTGAAATATATATGTATTATTTTGTTAGTATATGTTTTATTCTTTTAGTTATCACTATTTGTTCTCTTCTATTTGATTGTTGTGATGTTTGAATTTGCATGAAGTTTCATTTATTACAGCATGTTGGGAAATCTCTTGTAGATTTGACATTTAGTCTGGGTTTCTTATTTACTTTATCCTTGTGAAATACATTGCAACGAAGCAATAGAATCACAAGAGGAGTTTGCTGACTTTGAGAGATCTTAGTGAGAATCTTAGATTGAGCCCTCTATTTCTTTTTCTTTCTAGTAAGTCTCATGTTCAGATTTCTGTTTCCTTATTAATGTCTTGGTGGGCAGAAGATGAATGTCACTGCTATTTTCTTTAGTAACCAAAATATTTTCATTACTATATTTTTATGTATTTTGCTGCATATTTCAATGAGGCCTTATGATCTGCTGAAATAGTCTATGAGTATTGTAGGTGCCTTACTCTAATGCCCCTCTGAGATTGTTATTGGGATATTTGAATTGTGAAATGTTTTATAGACTTTTTATTGTTGCCTTAATTAAACTAATGTACATAGTTGTTGTTTTTAACGTTTCAACAATTTATTTATTTTGTTTTGAGAGATGAGATGATCTCAGTTTTTGTTTCCACCATTTTGTCTCCAGTCAAACCTTTTGAAAAGAAAAGACAGTATTTCATTTTCTTTATTTATAGGCCAGGTTTTTGTGGAATTCACCATTAGAACCAGAGATATATTGCTTCCTATAAAATGTTTGTTGTCAATCATTCCATATCACTTGAATGTATGCTTGTTAGCCCTTCTCCGTTTGTGTAATGTAAAGTGGAGATGTTTGAATAAACTGTTTTGTTGTTTAAGTCATTTCTAAAATAAAGATTGCATTTGTTCCTTTAATACAATATTTGTGTCCTTCTTGAGCAGATAAAGTGCATAACTTGCATTGCCTCCAATGTAGCACTATTAGATTGTTGCACACTACAAACATTATTTAATTTTAATTTAATATCTTTATTCACAACAAATATTAATAACTTAAATAACGTAACATTTTCAAAGGAGGGGGTCAAGTTATTTTAGAAGGAACCTTGATTCCCAAATGATAAAGCTGCCACAAAGCTAACACCTAAAGATGACATCAGATGGAGACAATAGTTTTCAGACACAAATTTAAGATGAGCAAACCCATTTTCTCAGTGGTTGTAAAGGTGTAACACCAGCATTAAATTCTGCTTAGTTTGCCTGTAGAAAAAGATAATTGACAGACAACTCTGGTCCATGGTCTCTGGGATTTGCTTTGAAAATATAGATCTTAAATGTATTTAGACACGTCAAACCCATGCTTGTTTTTTGTTTTTTTAATCACAAAGTATGGTCCCAAAGCAACTAAATTGAGAGGTTTATATGTATTATAGAAGCAGCTCCTTATTCGTTTTGTCATATACTAAGAAGAGTAGCCATTGACAGAACAAAATTGGGATAATGGCCACATTGTTATTTAGAAGGCATAAATCTGATTTCTGGTAGCAATAAAAATAATAGTAATATGGTTTACATTGGAACTCTTCTCTCTAGACTATCTTTACTGTGTCCTTCTTTCAGAATGTGTTTTTGTACAACAGTGCAACTGCCGCTGTTTATTTCATGTATGAACTTTGACCTAACTAGCTCTAACATGTCAGCATTACTGTCATGGCCTAAGTACTAAAGCATGCCAGTATTAACACATCAAATCTAAGCATAAACATTTTGGAATCAATTGTTACCTCCTAAATATATTGGCACAACTTTCAGAGATGCCTACATACATGCATCTTGCCTGTTTTGTAAGCAAATGGAAACGAAAATACGCGAGTACGGTTTATGAACTAAAATACGCTTTTCCCCCGCAAAAGCAACAAAAAAGAAATTAAATAAACAAGTTTACAAAGACAGTTTGTGTGGAAACTCAAAATCGGCCTCCGAAGTGGTTCACCCAGGCAGGTTTCAATATTTTCAGAAAATATCAGAATGAAATTTTATCAAAGGCAAATGACAGAAGAATTGAAAAAGAAGGTTGACAGATATTGTGTGTGGTGCACCAACGGTCAGGCAGACTAAGGGATAGGTGAAATTGAAGAAGTTCAATGTGAACCTCGCCAAACTGTTGTCATATAATGATTATCTAATTGTTCTGTAAATGGTCAATCTGTTATTCATAGCCTCAAAAAAAAAAATTCTCAAGAAAAAAAAATTCTCTTAAAAAAAATAAATCTCCCCTTCTGTTCATTGTTCCATGGCTATAGCACCGCGCTGCAGTTTGCGACATAATATAAAGCACTACTTATTAAAATAATAAAGCGTGTCGTCGAGTCCGAGGATTAGTTAGGAATGCAGTATTTCTCGTGGCTGCGCAGCAATTACTAGATCTAGATCTAAAAATTAAATGATATGTTACATAGGTTAGGGTTGAAAAAAACAACAACTTGACTTCTTTGAACTACTTGACAAAACAACGCCTTGATCCAACTTTCTACACAATGTTCACGATCGATCAATAACGGATATAAGAATTTATTTCCGGTTTCCAGTCTAGATGTAATGTATAAGTCTATGGTTTAGTTCTAATTCATTGGACTTTTTATAGATCTAGTATTTCTTTAAAACGTTTTATTATGTCAGGCAGCTCGAATTTACGTAAATCTAGATTTATAATTAAGATCCAAATAAATCTAGATATAGTCTTATTATCTAAATGTGACCAGGTGTGTACTATATGTAGATCTAAATCTTGAGAGAATCAATTAGGCCTAATCTAGATCAAAGTATATCTAATTATCGATCTAGATTTAGACTACTAAGTCTAGTAGCTCTAGGATCTAGATTTAGGATATCTGTAACTAGTGCTAGATATACTCAAAAGTGCACAGCCACTTCTGCCATCTTATCATTTATGGAATCTAAAATTTAAAAATTAGCTGATCTAATTGATCTAGGTCTAGATCTAGTATCTCACATTCAGGACATCAGCTTACAATTCCGTAGGATTATTGAAATAGCTTTAAATAGCCTTTTCAAATTAAAACCAATGAACTGTTAACGAAGCTGCCTCTAGACTAGATCTAGATTCGATTTGTAAACCACCATAGTCGGAAGACCACATGGATGCATCCACGCTCAAAGCACTGGCACCTGTTGGATTACATAATAGTGAGGCAGTGTGATGTCAGGGATGTGGTGCACACTAGAGTAATGCCCAGTGCCGATTATCGTCTTGTCCGGACGAAGCTGAACATCACCATCAAGATGGTAAAAAAAAAGATGGCCTGCCTAGGGCAAAGAAGCTAAATGTGTACTACTCGAGGCTGATCTTCGAAAGCCCCAGGACGATGACCCAGTGAGTAACTGGAGCCAGCTAAAAACGATACTTCAGGACGTGACGGCCAAAGTCGTGGGATACTGCAGTAAACCCAACAGAGACTGGTTTGATGAGAACAATACCGCAATTCAAGAACTGTTAAAGAATACGCAAAAATACTATCGCTCTGTTCTTGCGAACCCTAATGACAACGCAGCCAGAACTCTCTATAAAGCTTTTTGTCACACTCTGCAGTCAAAGGTCAGGGAACTAAAAAATAATTGGTGGCTTGAGCTGTCCGTAAACATGCAGAGACATGCTGACACTGGTGACACACGCTCTTTCTATGAGTCGCTTCGATGTACCTATGGCCCAACTTACCGCTATGATCATCCGCTGGTTCTACCCTATTAACTAGCAAGGCGGACATACTAACCGAGAGGCTAACAGACTTGTTCGCTCTATGCTGGGAGAAGTGCGTGGTTCCACCTGAACTTCGAGATTCTGTTACCATATCCCTATACAAAAGGGTGACAAGTCTAACTGCTCCAACTATCGAGGCATTACACTTCTGTCAGTCGCAGGAAAGATCTTTGCTCAAGTGCTGCTCGACCAACTAACCCACTCTTTAGTGGACGAGGTCTTATCTGAAAGCCAATGAGGTTTCATAGCCGGTAGTGGTACATCTGACATGATTTTTGTTCTGCGACAATTACAAGAAAAATGTAAAAAGCAGAACCTAAACCTATACGCTGCCTTTGTGGACCTCATCAAGGCCTTCGGCACGGTCAGTCGCGATGGTTAGTGGAGGATTTTGGCTAGGCTGGGATGCCCACCTACGTTCCTATCCATTCTCAAGCAGTTTCTTGTGGGACAAAAAGGCCACATCAGACACAATGATGCCCTTACTGATCACTTCCCAATTAAAAATGGCGTGAAGCAGGGCTGTGTACGTGCTCCTACTCTATCTTCTTTGGCGTAATGCTGGGTCAAATGAGGCAGCGATTGCACGAAGGCATCTACATCTGGCTTCGTTCAGACGGCAGTGTGTTCAATCTTCAACGTCTACTATCCAATACAAAAACAAAGGAGATGGTCTAACGGAGCTTCTCTATGCCGATGATTGCGCCCTGCTAGCTCACAATGAACATGATCTCCAGAACGCGGTAAACGAATTTGCATACGCTGCCGCCTCTTTCGGTTTATCTATAAACTTCGGGAAAACAGAAGTCATGTTTCAGAAGTCACCCAATAAAACATACTCAGCCCCAAGGATCACAGTAAACGGACAGCCCCTTAACGTGGTAGACCACTTCACATATCTAGGTAGTATAGTGTCAAATGACGCTTCACTTTCAATGGAGGTTGATAACTGTCTGGCCAGGGCCAGTAGCGGTTTTGGACGCCTTCAGGCGAGAGTTTGCCTACAAAAATCAGTGTCTACCAGTCTCAACCCTTCTATATGGCTCTGAGACATGGACACTATACAGTAAAATAACTAAGACTTCTTGAGTGCTTCCACCAAAGATGCTTGCGCTGCATTATGGACATACGGTAGCAAGACCGCACTACAAACAGCGATGTCCTTGCGAACGCCGGTATGGACAATATAGAGGGACTTCTTATGGTCCGGCAGTTACGCTGGGTAGGGCACGTATCCCGTATGGGAGACGAACGTATGCCAAAGGCAGTCTTTTTTGGTGAGCTAAAAGGTGATCGACGTAACAGAGGTGCCCCACGGAAACGCTTCAAAGACCAGCTAAGGCGTCAACTTTCCTTGACTGACATAGAAGAGAGCACCTGGTTGCATGCGGCCTCAGCTGGAGGTCACTCACGAAGGCCGTAGGATACACATTTGAGACCAAAAGAAAATCCGCTGCCTAGGACAAACGCAGACGGCGAAAACAAAATCTAAATCGACCACATGCGGACAATGGTTATGCTTGCTTATGTGCAATATGTAGGTCACGGGAAATTCTGCACTCCTCACTAATCTTCGGACTCGAAGACAGGCCTTTTATTATAGTCATAAGATTAAAGCGAGAAGAAATTGTGGTTAATCTGTCTCTGAACATGACAAAGGGCATCAAACTGATTTTCCCAGACTCTAAAATTACAGAAAGTAGGCAGATCTAAAGCTACCATTACTTATGGAAGTCTTAATTCAAAGAATGAAAATAAGGGATATCGAAAACTGAGTTTGTTTACAAAAGAAAAGCCTTGCTTATGCCGAAAAAAAAGCGTTAAATTCTTGATTCCTTGCGCCCTCCTTCAACTTATCTGTTTTCTAAAAAAAAAAAAAAAAAACTTCAAGCATCAGAACCCAGAATAAAAAGCTTTATCTTACAACAGCTAGGGAGTTTATATATTCAGCAGACTCAATAGCTCAGCCCTCTATGGTAGAAAGAAGTTTCAATCAATAATAAGGATTATCTGTCTGAAAACACATCTTTAATTTTTTTTTATCAGTGATTGCAGAGGATGCCAAAGCTTTCATTGTTGACTCTGCAAAGAATGGTCTTAAAGAAGGAAATCTAAATTCTTTCAAAATGTGATAAAGTATTTCCAGTGTCTGCATACCTTGTAAAGAAATCGCGCATTTACCATTACATATGGTTTTAGTCTAAATTCACTTCTAGCATCAAGTCCCATTCTTTTAAATGAATTTTCTGTTGTGCTATTATGGCATCAGGAATGAAACACTAGAGACATCATGATCATACAATCATTGTCAAGTGACAAGAACGGCAACATTCTCATATAGTCTAGAAAACTCTATGACAAAGACTAAATGTGTAAATATTTTTCAAAATGTACAAAATGTCTTAAATATTATATTATATGTTGTGTTAATTTTTGGATTGCTGCATTTCGTGTATGTTACGTACTTGAATGATTTTAGTCTTTCCTGAATATATTTATTTATATTTACGAAAATACACATTTGCACCTAAAAATACACATTTCCATTTTGCCATGTAGGCATTTCTGAAGTTTTGAATCATCTGATCTTAAACGTGTCATTATAAAGGTAATAGGAATATTTTTAAAGTTGATAGAAATACCTTTGAAAAAGACTAACTGGATATCTTATTACCCCAGACCTTGTGCAATATTCTTTTAGCGTAATTGAGTTTTGACTTTGTGTTGACAAAATAGGATTCTCAGTTTGACTAGTTGAGTGCCAGTGACCAAAAAAAAAAAAAGGGTTTATAGATCTATGTGGATACTAATTTGAATATCTTTTGACAGCAACAAAATGTGTTACGTAATCTGTAATATTTAGAATTACCATTTACATAATAGTGATTAAAAATATCGTGATTAAAGTGATTACGTTTACTAATTAGATGATAGTACTTTTTTCGCTTGATTTTGTCTAATTTTTTTTCTTTATTCTACTCACAAGCAGCCCCGCTGAATGGTAAGTTCCTCACATATCCTGTCTTCTGTCTCTTCATTACTCCACTACAAAGGCTGTGGAGTGGGATTCAGTATTCTACAATTTTGTTAGGTCTACAACTCTGGTGTCTTCAGGATCCACATTTATGTAATGCATTTATTCCAGTTTTAACAAAAAGAAATGCATGTCAAGGACACCAAGTCTAGATTAAGAACGAAAACTTGATTTCAATGTTCAATTTGATCATTTCTAATAATTTACATCTGTAAGATTTACCCAGAAAATTGTTGTCACCATCTTTAATGATTGATTCTATGAAATGTTGAATGTTAGATGTTATTTATTAGAGACTGGGTTGAGTCTAGGTTTCCGCCATATGGCTGAGATAATTGAAGGAATCTGCATAGGTTTATTTTCTGGTTAATTCAGCCATAAGTACATTCGTAAATTGTAATAGAACACATAAACTTTTTTATTTCTAGTTAATATAATGTGTCAATGTTCCTTGGATTTGTTTAGAAGTCATCAACAGTTAACATTAACATTAACTGGTAATGTGAAAAAGAGTCTAATGTAGTCACAATGTAGGCTTAGGTTATCCTTACCTTTAGTATATAATTTAGTTTCTTTAAAATTACTTCAAGATGTTAATGCGTATTAAATAAAAAACTTACCAATGGTGAGGTGTTTTTTAAAGTTAGTTGAACTACTACCTTAGGATAAAAGTATTAGAAAAAAAAGTAAATGGATTCGGTGTAAAATAAACGGGAAAATTCTTTTTCACATTTTTCACATTTTGTCACACTGGTTCAGCGGTTCTCAGCCTGTGGGTCCCGTCCCTTTTGGGCGTTGAATGACTTTTTGCCAGCGGTCGCCTAAAACCATCGGAAATATAGATTTTCTTCGTCTTCTAACGTTTAAAAATTGACATTGTACAATTTGTTTCCAATGGTAATTAATATTTTCTTTTACTATAATTGTCCATTGAGGATAGATGCTGCAGACACTTCATCAGAATGATTTCAAACTGTTTTAACATCTATGGAATGAGTTGCGCCCAACACTGTTTTGTTGGCGCCCAACATTGTTTTGCTATTTCAAAAGTGAGATCGTTTTCAGAGGCAAAGTTGTAAAACTTGTTTTTGATCTCTGTGATGAACTACAACGGTTTTGAACCAGAAAGTAAAATGTCCTAACACGTCATAGAGATGAAAGGGAACTAACTGATGAATCTCTTTGAGTTCTTGAATAAACTCGTTGTATCTTTAGTTAAAAGTAAAAATCGTATTTATTTGTAATTTAATTCATTCTTAGAAATATATTTTACACAAAATATAAATGCATATTGTTTCGTGATTGAACACAAAGCTTTATTTATGATAGGTTATAGCTTAACAATTAAAATGCATCATGCATAGTAAATACTTATTTCCATTCTCATTTCGATTTTATAACATTTGCAAAATTACAATTACTTAGTCCTGGCAACAAAAATAATTAAAGGTTGGGGGTCGCGGAATAGTGGGGAATAGTATTAAAAGGGTTGTAGAAATATAAAGGTTGAGAACAGCTGGATTAGTGTAATCTTACCATTGCTTTATGTCAAGAGAAGTCAGTTGAGTTGCATGAGACTGGAACGAATTGACGTCAATTGAAACAATGTTTCTATGGCAATTTTAAAACTAGGATTACTTAACATTGGGACATCTCTGGGTGTTGTTTGAACTGTGAACCGCAACAAAGTTCTGACCTAAAACTTAGAGATATAGATGAAGACTCAGTTTAGTTCCATGTGCATTAATTTGATCAAAGTACTTAGTAACTGAAATAACTTTTGTAGTGTTCTATGTATTATGACTGAAAAATTACGAATAATAGAATTTCAATTATCAGCAATGTCCAAATCAATATCCGTTTTGAACCAAAGCTAAGCAAGATAACTAACACTATTTCGATTTATCCTACATTTCGACTTATCCTCAACTTTAATATCTTTTATATCCTTTTTATATGACCATCTTTATTTTAACAGCGTTTGTTATTCGTAATCTCTTGTGAGATTTAGTTATACAACAACTAATAATTAGTTGGCAATCTTCATCTGGTGTACATGTTAGTCATTATAAGTCTGTTGTCATGGAAACATAGTTGTTGTTTCTCCTAATATTCGGAGAAAAAAAAAAGTTGTATTATTACCAAAGATAAACTTTACACCAACAGCATGGACAGATTGTTAAGCTGTGGCTTTGTTATGTTTGTAAGAGAAACTTGTTGGGCTAAATAGACACAGGCCTAAAAGAAAAATAAGTAGCCTACTAATTACAAGAAAACAAATGTAAGTGATAGGTCAAAGATGAAAAAATAATCTGTAAATCTGATGATAAAAAAATCTTAAAAAAGGAACATCCAATAGTTGAATAACATTGATTGCTCAAACTGTGTAAGTAGTAGATTGAAATGCATACATTATTAGGTATATATATATATATGGTCTTTTTCTGTTCTATAATGTAAGCAAATCATTTTTGTTCTTCATTAGTGCTGAGAGTTGTTCCGACTCTTGTGGATGCTGTGTATTATTATTATAGGGCAGCATTGTATGAGACATTTTTGTTTTGTAACTTGCCAAGGCTGAACTGAATGTGTTAGTAGCTCTAAGGCTATTGTGTAAGTTATCGTTTAAGTAGAAAAAGTCCTGAGTCAATGTGTTTTGAAGGTTAAATGTCCTGAGCTGTTTCTATAGTGCTGGAAGAAACTGATTTCTAATTGATTATCTATTTATTTTGTTTAGATGAATGTATAACTTTGTTGTTGTCTAGACCAAAGGCACTGAGCGCCTTCCTTACACAGCCACTGAGTGCTACCTAAATGTGTACATGTAGAACTATGGTAAAGTGTGTCACTTGAATACAAGATCATTGAATTCCAAGATTTGAGGTGATTGGGAAAATAAATGTGTATTTCTAAATGCAGCGTCGGCACTTAATAAAACAGTGTATCTGAAGTAGAAAAATTATCGAAAGTTTTTGCATTATATAATCACCATCTTCTGACTTTAATAATGTATTATAAAATGAAAAACAGGTTTTAAACACAACTTTTGTATTTTAAAAGTGCATTTTCTTTAGATTGATACCTGATACATTGACTGGTGGATAGTAAGATTTATTGTTAGACCTACATAGTAAATCCTTATGGTTTCGGTTCAAAGCTTTCCAGACATATAAAGGATTTAAGAAGAAATGTCTGTGTACCGCATCAGTGCCTATGTTGTTGTCTGCTTAGGTTCATTATGATCATGTGATCTCCATCTATTGCCTTCATGAACCAGTCTGTTGTAACCAAAAGACATTGCAGAAATGTTTTTACTGTTTGACTTGAAAATTACAAAATAAAGAAGTCCTTTGCTTCTATTAGGAGATGACAAAATATCGCCAGCCGCCATGCAAACAACTTGTTCGTATCTCACTGTTAGAATCAAACTCCATTCAGCACAAAGTTATTCCAGTAGTTGAGGTGTAAGACTTAACTATTCAGCACAGAGCGGATTCAAAGGTGATGTTGTAGTCAGCAGTGCTATAAATAAGAAGTTTGTATAGTTCCCCCAATTGGAGACCTCAGTGCTATAAATAAGATGTTTGTATAGTTCCCCCATTTGGAGACCTCAGTGCTATAAATAAGATGTTTGTATAGTGCCCCCAATTGGAGACCTCAGTGCTATAAATAAGAAGTTTGTATAGTTCCCCCAATTGGAGACCTCAGTGCTATAAATAAGATGTTTGTATAGTGCCCCCATTTGGAGACCTCAGTGCTATAAATAAGATGTTTGTATAGTGCCCCCAATTGGAGACCTCAGTGCTATAAATAAGATGTTTGTATAGTGCCCCCAATTGGAGACCTCAGTGCTATAAATAAGATGTTTGTATAGTGCCCCCAATAGGAGCCCTCATGTCCATTGACAGTTTTAACAGAGTAATTTTAAAAAATGTAACTATAGATAGACTTTACAATTAATTCATGTAGTAGAATTGAATTCTGTACTCTCTACGTTTGCTTATGAACGATTTAAGCGCAGTCAAACTTAGGTTAAAGTGCCCCAACAGGATCTGTTGAAATAAACATTGATGTTGGGATTGTATGTAGTTGTTTTTTTCATGTGATTTTCTGAAAGAAATAACAATGGATTAAAAACTCCAACTCTAAGCCTTCACTCCTGGTGGGGTAAGGGTTCTGTCCTCTCCAGGGTGTTCTCTTATCTGTGTCAACCTTTCCTATTGTTTTCAGTGTTTGCACCAATGTCGGGCGTCTATCATTTCGAGTGCTCCAATGCAACAAACAAACAAAAAAAGTCTTTTAATTTAAAGATTTCGACAATGGGAATCCATATCTTTGCCCCTAAAGGTAATGATTCTAATCAAAGGCGTCTTTAGCTAACGCTACATGTGTTAACTATCCCCTCACCAATCCAAAAATAAACTTTCTTTCTAAAACCTGTTGTTAGTTTATTGTAAATGTTGAAACCTAATAAAAAGATCTAGTTACCCACATTCATAATCACAACTGTGGGCGTAGATTTTCAATAATTACATTTTCCTAACAGTTTATTACTTTGATGTCTACCCCCCCCCCCCCCACATTACGATCTCTCCCTGTGCAGAACCGCACCTCTAACACCCCAGCACTAACAACACCACTGATTCTGAAGAATTATTCTTTCAAAGTTACTGATTCATTTTCTTCTGTCTTCAAGATGATACGATTTAAAAAAAAATATTTTGTTTAGCCAATAATAAAAGTTGAAAACTGATTATTGTTAGACTTCTCTTGTTTTTTTTTCATTTTTTGTTTAAGCAGATCTGTAATCTGATCCTTGCTGTGTCTTGATAAATGATACTCCTGATACTCTTTGATTACAATGTAGCTTTCTTTTTGTATCTCGTTCAACTTTAAAATGTAGCCATGAAGTCTAGTAGCGCTAGAACAGGTCGATAGTTTGTTTGAACGGCAATTGAAGTCAACAAAAAGAAACACTTTGACAGAAACTACTGCAGACGTGTGATTAGGATGGCATGGTCTTAGCATTATGGGATTATTGCATTTCCCTTTGGGGATGTTTGTTTCTAGAGCACCTCTTTGTGTTACTGATATGTATTAGTGTTACTCTCTGCAATTGGAAATTATATAATGTTATCTGTATGTTTTGAATATGAACCTCATATTCTGTAAACCAAGTAGCCTACATCTATACTATATTTACCTATAGAGATGGATACTTATATATTATATCCCTTTGGGTTTGTGGGCCTGTCTTGTGATTTGTAAAGATTTAGCATTTTTTATTCATTTTTTGTCCAAAGCTATTTAAGAAGACAAAACCCAATTTTTTTCTCTTGTCATTCCTCCCATGAAATGTGTCCTTGTTTCTTGCACAAGTTGATTGTAAACATTGGAACTAATCTGTTGGAATACCACTAGCATAGAATGTGATTTACTTGTCTTTTTCTTTATTCATACATCTTCATATATTGACTTATATTTCTATATTTATACATATACATATCTACCCCTCCCTCTCATCTTGTGATAAGTGTTAAGTTGACTCATTGTTAGAGTGAATACATTGTACATAGTTGTTGTCATTGTCTATTTAGATTGGCGCGAATCAAACACGTGACTGTAAGAAAACGAACAAGAAGCTCATTGTGCATTTTTTGTTTTCTTTCAGGCTTTCTTTTCAAATATTTAGTTGCAGCAATATTAAACTACACAAAATATTTCAGTAGAAAGTCCGGCATCTGATAGAATGCTTAGACATGCCTAGAGCGTGTGAGACTTCAGGCAAAGTATAATACGTAAATGAACATTTTTTGTATTAGTAACTTATCTTCTTATTCTATATAATACAGACGTTACTTCAAAAAAGAAGATGCTTATGTCCTACAACTTGCTTCTCAGAATATTTATATTCCCCTGTCTTCTAATCAGTTTTGGCGTGTTCTTAAAAATGTGCAATTGATTTTATTTCCAAGTATATAGAAACTAGGTGCCACACTTTATTGTGCTGTGCAGTTTGCTCTAAAGCAGCTATCCAATATTGTCTTAGGTGAAAAATTAAGGAAGAGTTTTGCAAACTGCGTGCAGGATATCAGGATAATTGTGACATGGGAACATGTTTCAATTAAAAAAAAAACTTCTTTGTAGTTCAACGCTGCTAAAAATTGTTATGCTAACATAATTCTTGTCCAAACTGTGAATTAATGATGTTCCCAAGGCTAATCGACAATTGTGATGGAACCACGTAACTATAAACTGATAACGTTCATTATTATTATAGTGGAACTTCAAATAAACTATCGAGTTATTGAAAACAAAAAATGGACATAATTCACCAAACTCATGAGACCAATTGCTATTGACAGCAAGTCAGTTTAGTGTGGAAAAACTAAACAATGTCTTAATGCCCGCAAGAGGGGGAAAACTGACAGTTTCGGATGTGTGGCTGAGTGACATGAATCGCTTGCCTGCCTGAGGTTTGAATTTAAATTATGACTCGAGCCAAGACCAATCGTCATAAAAGGCCTGATCACTGAAGTCAACGTTGTCACAGGTCTTTACGACGAGGCAACGAGCTATTGGTCTCCACTGACCAAAGATTGCGACGTAGCAGGTCAGTGTTGAGGCCTACTATAACTCGAGCTGAGTTAGGATTGCTGAGCGCTGTCAGAACGGAAACCTACGCCCACTAAAGAGATTGTACCATAGCGCACTGTGCATTCTATAACAGTCTGACACCTACGCCCACTAAAGAGATTGTACCATAGCGCACTGTGCATTCTATAACAGTCTGACACCTACGCCCACTAAAGAGATTGTACCATAGCGCACTGTGCATTCTATAACAGTCTGACACCTACGTCCACTAAAGAGATTGGACCATAGCGCACTGTGCATTCTATAACAGTCTGACACCTACGTCCACTAAAGAGATTGGACCATAGCGCACTGTGCATTCTATAACAGTCTGACACCTACGCCCACTAAAGAGATTGGACCATAGCGCACTGTGCATTCTATAACAGTCTGACACCTACGCCCACTAAAGAGATTGGACCATAGCGCACTGTGCATTCTATAACAGGAACGATGCGCTAGAAAAAAGTAATTAAAAAAATATATATTAAAAAAAAAGGAATTTCATTCTGAGAGAACTGACGGACTATTTTTGATCAGATATCCAATTTTTCCTATTGATTTTTGTTCAGCATTATATGTCTCTCTCATAAGGGCATTTTATATTTTGCCTGAAGTGGTTCTAGTCTAAGGCTTCCATAGAATGCCGGAATTTTCTACTCTATGGTGTGGGTGTGTTCTAAATGTGTTCTCCCTTCGTATAAGTTAAGACACTCATTCTGTCCTACCAGATGCTTGGTTCAACACACACACACACACACACACAAATCTGCACTCTTTCTAACGCTGTTTTTATTTAGCTATTTTTTTCTCTTCAAAAAAGCCCACTAAACTTAGAAGCATTGCCCATTCTCACTCACGTCAACGACTTTAGGTAGGTCTTCATACATATCAAACATCCAAACCTCAGATATTTTGTTTGATAGTAAGACATATAATTATATAATAAAGTAAAAGTAAATAAAGTAAGTGGTATTTAAACAGAGTCAAGGTAGACATTTGATATTTGAATACATTCAAGGTATACGTTTGATATTTGAATACATTCAAGGTATACATTTGATATTTGAATACATTCAAGGTATACATTTGATATTTGAATACATTCAAGGTATACATTTGATATTTGAATACATTCAAGGTATACATTTGATATTTGAATACATTCAAGGTATACATTTGATATTTGAATACATTCAAGGTATACGTTTGATATTTTAATACATTCAAGGTATACATTTGATATTTGAATACATTAAAGGTATACGTTTGATATTTGAATACATTCAAGGTATACGTTTGATATTTGAATACATTCAAGGTATACATTTGATATTTGAATACATTAAAGGTATTGCCTACATTTGGTATTAGAATACATTAAAAGTATACGTTTGATATTTGGATACATTAAATGTTTACATTTGGTGTTTCAGCACATTCAAAGTATAAATATGATATATAAACATATTATAGGTATACTTTTAGGATTCTGAATAAATTACCATTCTAGTTTATTTTGATTTTTAATTAAATAAATATGAGTTTAGTTTTGAAAGTTTATCAGCAATCTTGAAAACCATTCTCTGTCTCACACGCAATCTTAGAACCCATTCTCTGTCTCACATGTAAAATTAGAACCCATTCTCTGTCTTACATGCAATCTTAGAACCCATTCTCTGTCTTACATGCAATCTTAGAACCCATTCTCTGTCTCACATGTAAAATTAGAACCCATTCTCTGTCTTACATGCAATCTTAGAACCCATTCTCTGTCTCACATGTAAAATTAGAACCCATTCTCTGTCTCACATGCAATCTTAGAACCCATTCTCTGTCTCACATGTAAAATTAGAACCCATTCTCTGTCTCACATGTAAAATTAGAACCCATTCTCTGTCTCACATGTAAAATTAGAACCCATTCTCTGTCTTACATGCAATCTTAGAACCCATTCTCTGTCTCACATGTAAAATTAGAACCCATTCTCTGTCTTACATGCAATCTTAGAACCCTTTCTCTGTCTCACATGTAAAATTAGAACCCATTCTCTGTCTTACATGCAATCTTAGAACCCATTCTCTGTCTCACATGTAAAATTAGAACCCATTCTCTGTCTTACATGTAAAATTAGAACACATTCTCTGTCTCACATGTAAAATTAGAACCCATTCTGTCTTACATGCAATCTTAGAACCCATTCTCTGTCTCACATGTAAAATCAGAACTCATTCTCTGTCTCACTTGCAGCCTACTACTCTCATTTGCTCCTGCCACCAATCTATTGTTTAAAGATTTATTGAACCCTGCACACTAAGTCTCTCATTTAATGTTTGTATTTGATTGTCTAGTTGGTCACATGGCTAGTGACTTAGCACCTAAGTTCAATGCTGTACCCAGAAGATACCATCAGATGAAGTTTGACCTATTCAACTTAATACATTTTTTGAAGTCATGGGATGATTTTTTACGTTCATTTTTTACAATTTATACATTTTGTGTTGGACTCCAAGTGTGTTGTACATGTACCAATAAAAGAAATAAGTTACTATTGAAAGAAAAATCTGTGTTGATGGACTTTTTTTAAATTTCGTATTTTTTTCTTACATAATCACACAATCCAACTCAATGGACTATGTTTCTATTGTATATGTCTCAGAAGCAATTTTTAGATGCATAATCTAAAAAGATCTAGGCAATCAATTTATTTAAATGTACATAAGATGACTAAAATCAATACACATGAATTATTTCGATCTAGGATTTTCGAAACATTATCTTAATAGAAACTAACAAGAAATGTCTTTATTTCGTGAATTTGCGTGAATATATAGTTCTGTCATTAATATATATATATAGGTCTATGAGTTGATCAATCGCGGATAAGAATTTGTTTCCGTTTTCCAGTCTAGATACAATATATATATAGGTCTGTGAACACACATTTTTAGTAAAAGAAGTTACAAACGTTATTTTCCTATGAAGAAATTATTAAATATAAAACTACAGACCTATATATAATACAATATATATATTGCGAAAGAGGATCTGGATATAATTTCTTCTGGAGCGGTAGAAGCACTGAAGTACGACGTGAATCGGGAGTCGGCTTTGCCATAAAAACATCATTAGTATCTAAACTAGTCGGACCTCCTAAAGAATTAGTGACAGGCTCATGACCCTAAAGCTGCCTTTACAAAACGGAAAGAAACACTTTTCCATTGTTAGTTGTTACGCACCCACCATGACCAACCCAGATGATGTTATAGCAAAGTTTTACGAAGAACTTAACTCCACCATACTTGATATTCCAAAAACAGAAAAGCTACTCATTCTCGGTGACTTCAACGCAAGAGTCGGCTCTGACCATCACATCTGGAAAGGAGTGTTAGGCAAATTCGGGATAGGTCAGTGCAACAGCAACGGATTATTACTATTCCAGACCTGTGCTGAACACAAGCTGCTCATA
Source organism: Biomphalaria glabrata (assembly GCF_947242115.1). NCBI lineage: Eukaryota > Metazoa > Mollusca > Gastropoda > Planorbidae > Biomphalaria > Biomphalaria glabrata. The sequence continues at coordinate 37,309,020 of NC_074716.1, forward strand.
TCAAACACAATATTCAGTACCCAATGAGAAAAAGAACTTCCTGGATGCATCCCCGCTCAAGACACTGGCACCTCATAGACTACGTCATCACCAGACAATCTGACCGTCAGGACATAAGTGTCACCAAATCTTGCTGTGGTGCTGAATGTGGAACAGACCACCGCCTCATTGTCACAAAACTAAACATTCGTATTCAACTAAAGAGACGTCCGCAAAAATCTAAACCCCTTAAAAGGCTAAACACGGCCAGACTAGCTGATGACAAAATTGAAAAGTCGCTTGCAGATGCGATAGAGAACTGCCTCAAGTCCACCCCTCTAGCTGAATCAAATGAAGATAAAAGCTGGGAATGCTTCAAAGAAGCTATCCATAGCACAGCATTAAGCATACTTGGACCTATGGAGAGAAAGCATCAGGACTGGTTTGATGAAAACAGTACTGAGATCAGAAAACTTTTAGATGAAAAGCACAAGCTCCATACATTGTATCTGAACAACCCAAACTCCCAGTCCAGTAAAGATGCATTCACAAACATCCACAAAAATGTGCGAAAACAGTTGCGCCAAATGCAAGATACCTGGCTAAGCAAGAAAGTGGAAACAATATAGGAATTTGCTGACAAGCACGACATGAAGAACTTATTCCATGCCATAAACGAAGACTATGGACCCACAAAGTCAGGCTCATCCCCTCTACTAACTGCTGATGGGACAATCCTATTGTGACAAGTGGGGAAATGTGACGTGTGTTTGACGCGTTTAATGTCTAGGGGATGATTATTTTTAAGGCTATCACACACCAACCTATCAGCATATGAATCGGGAGCAGACACGCAACTAGACAAGCAATGAAAGATAGATACAAAAGTTAAAAATGAAGAATATTTATTTACATAAATATACATATAAGAATAAAAAGGGGGAGGGTTTGTATCTATCTCTGAATAATACTAGATTTAATCATCACTCTTGCACCTAATAAGAGAGTATGTCACTTTGTCCTCTGACTTAGCTGGTTGTCCTGTTGATGTCGCAGCTGGCTGTGTCCTGGCTTGAGGTTCTGCAGCTGGGGGTGGCGCTCTAGCGGATAGAGGGACGCCGGTGATATAGTTCTTGTGGAGTCTCAATCCCAGGCTCTAATATCTGTAGTGGGCACAGTAGGGCGGGTGGCCGGCTACCGTGGGCACAAGGTTACTGCGGGCAGAGCTGATTTGCCGTGGGCAGCGTAGTTGACAGGATATGTCCAGTGAGTTGCAGAGGGTTGGCGTAGCTATGACGTCTCGCACAGACCTGAGTCCATAGGGACGTCGCACCTAATAGGTTGACAGGTGGGTTGTCGATTAGGCGGGCAAGGCCGATAGAGCCAAGTAGTAGAGTTGAGTAGTTCTCAGTAGGCAAGTGCAGTGCTGAATAGCACTCAGCACATAAATAGGCAGGTAAATAGTTGAGTAGTGCCGAGTAGACACTGAACAGCAAATAGGCAGACACCTGAGGGAGGCTGCGGATAAATAAAGACAAGTTAGGATATGTCTCTCATGCATCTTATCGATGCCCTCGACTGAGGTGCATTCGTCAGATTGGTGAAATGGCTTTAGAGCACAATATGGAGATGATGACAAATGGTATGGGGGAAAAATAGATGGCTGATAGTAGCAATATAAAAATGTACATAAAAGGGAAAGTAATAATATAAAATGTATATAGAAGGGGAAATAATAATCTCAAATAAACAACAAAGGTGGATAGAGAAAGAAAAGGGGGGGGGGTTGAATCGGGCGGTGGTCAGCGACCAAGACGGTTTGTTTACATATGACCGTCGGTCGAGAACAATGGAGCGCGCTTGAATGGAGAGGGTGTCCGTTCAAGCGGTGCAACTCTCGTTAGAGTGAAATGACTACAGGGGAGATAATTCAACTAAAATAAAGAAAGAAAGAAAAATAATAATTAATGCTGTGATAAATTTGAGTGACTCTGACAGCGAGTTTTTGACTTGTCACACCTATGACAGACAAGGAAGAAATCCTAAAACGCTGGGCCGAGCACTTCGAAAAGGTTCTAAATACACCTACCATTATAAATGAAGCGGCCATAGGCTACAACAAGTACCAATAAATGAAAAAAAGGATGATCTCCCTACGCAAAAGGATCTTGCCATTCAACAGCTCGCAAGCGGAAAAGTCCCAGGATCTGACTCCATTCCTGCAGAGGTCTACAAAAAAAGTGGTTTAGCCCTGATTGAAAGACTTCATGAGCTGTTTTTAATTATTTGGGAACAAGAGTCAATACCACAAGACTTTAAAGATGCAACTATTGTCCATTTATACAAGCGAAAAGGAAACCTCCAAATCTGCGACAACCACAGAGGAATATCTCTTCTCTCTATTGCTGAGAAAATCCTTGCATGCATCCTACTAAATCGGCTCATGCAACACATAGAACATGGTCTACTTCCAGAAAGCCAGTGCGGCTTCAGAAAAGAGCGTGGTACCATTGACATGATCTTTGCGGCAAGGCAGCTCCAGGAAAAATGTCAAGAACAAAATGCTGACCTATTCTCAATATATGTCGACCTAACAAAGGCATTCGACACTGTTAGCAGAGAAGGACTCTGAAAGATTATGTCAAAGTCCACGAAAATGCATAACCATGGTGAGACTATTTCATGATGGCATGAAGGCTCGTGTCCAAGAAAGTGGAGAACCATCGAAGTATCAAACGGGGTAAAACAAGGCTGTGTCCCTAGCACCTACACTGTTCAGTATCATGTTCTCTGCTATGCAGACAGATGCATTCACAGATAGAGAAAACATCGGGATAAATAAAACATACAAATTCGATGGTGGCCTATTGAACCCGAGGCGGCTCAAAGCAAAATAAAAAACAAATTCAGCAGTAATCATGAACTTGCTATTTGCTGATGACTGTGCCCTAAATGCCAGCTCTGAAAATGATCTGCAGAGCATCGTCAGTGACTTCTCAAGAGCATGCTCAGACTTTGGCCTTACCATTAACCACAATAAGACTGAAGTCTTATATTTACCTGCTCCTGAGAAAGCCTACTCGGATCCATGCATCAAGATAAATGGACATGATATAAACGATGTGGACAGAAACGGAAAGATTGCTAATGAAATCGATCTGCGTATCGCCAAGGCCAGTGCATCCTATGGCAGACTGACTAAAAATGTCTGGAACAGACGTGGTATCACTACAAATACAAAGCTAGGGATCTATCGAGCCGTAATCCTCCCTACATTGCTCTATGCCTCAGAAACGTGGACAGTGTACAGAAAACATGCAAAGAAACTGAATCACTTCCACATGACATGTCTAAGAAAAATACGGAATGTCAAATGGCAAGACAAAATACCAGATACTGAAGTCCTTCGAAGAGCGGGTCTGCAAAGCATCCATACAACCCTGATGCAGTCTCAGCTGCGATGTGCAGGACACGTCTGCAGAATGGAAGACCACCGCATCCCTAAACGACTCTTGTATGGCCAACTAAGCGAAGGAAAGCGCTCGCAAGGTGGTCAAAGAAATCGCTTCAGGGACACCCTCAAAGCTTCTCTGAAGGCGTTCAGCATAGACCCAGCCACCTGGGAAACAGAGGCACATGACAGAGCATCATGGCGTCGCGCTGTGAAAACTGGCGCACAGGTTGCTGAGGAAAAGAGAACCAGGCTGGCAGAAGAAAAATGCCAGAGAAAAAAAGCAAGGCCCATGACACTAGCTCCAACTGGAATAACCTGCCCAGTGTGCGGCCGAACATTCCGGGCTCACATAGGTCTCAATGCCACATGAGGAGGCATAAAACCCCAGTGCAAAGCCCTCAGCCCTCTGGATGACAAAGTGGCCATCATCGAACCACGTTGGACGAACTATATATATATATATATATATATATATATATATATATATATATGATTTCTAGATAACAATTTATATTGGTGGGTGCTGTTTTACCATTACACACAAAGTATCAAAATTTGTTTGTAAAAAAAAACTAGGTTCGTTTCTTGTGTAAAGCTATCCGCTAACACAGTAAAGATCTAAAATTCTCTATAAGTATATTTAGCCTATATATAGATCTAGAACCTGATACTAAAGATACCTACACATTATAGATGAGATTATCAGATTTAAAGTAATAAGTTAACTAATAAGTAGAAATATAATGGAATTTTATAATCTAAATCTACACATTTTCTAACAATATTAGGAGCAAAAGCGAAGGACGTAAATGAGGGTCTAGAATCTGAGAAAGGAAAAGAAAGATGGAAGAAATAGTGAACAAATTTGACTTTTTTTTTAAATTGGAAAAACGAATGAAACTGAGCCCTATTTTTTTTTTCAATTCTCGTGAACAGAAAGATGGGGAGGGCATTAAAAAGTACATTACAAATCTGAGAAGACTAGTAAATACATGTAGGTTTGAACGCTTCGAAGATAGCTTAAGACTGAGTAATTCTCGGAGCTAGGCATGAATGCCTCAAAATGAAATTATTACAAGATAGTAATGTAGCGTTGGAAAGGTGCAGATATTTTTGCAGAGCTAATGAGACTGCCAGCAAACAGAAAGACAGATACAGGCTGACCCTTCAATCATTGAGAAAGTAGCAACACCTTCAAAGTCAAATGTTCGGAAAGGAAAATGCAGGTACTGTGGAAAGATTCACGAATAAAGTGCCCTACTTGGGGTAAAAGGTGCTTAACGTGTAAGGGGAAATGTGCAAATATAAAATTCAGCAGGTATCAAGGAGTACGTGTCACAATGAAAGATAGCTACAGTCAGACACAGTGGAAAATGAAGTCTTGATGATCGAAAACAAATGGGTTGATGTCCTTAATGAACCCCAGAACGAAAGGATGACAGCAGTTAGGACAGCTAATTGTCACCAGGTAAGGTTTCAGATGGATGTAAATACCATACAGGAGAGAGAGACGTCAATAAGGATCAGAAAGAAAAGGCAACGCAAAGACTACTTTGTTTTGGTCGGATGACTCGAACATTGATACCCAGTACAGAAGTAACGTTAAGATTTCTTTAGATCATGAGAACATCACCAGCATAAAAACGTCTTAGGGTAAGAGGGCAAGAAATAGGTGTCCAAGTGCTTTTTGTTAGTTGCCTGTGACCTTACTAGCAACATTTACAATTTTATAAAATTTTCCTTATTGAATGACCCCCCCAAAATGATAATTTTGTATATTTTTCAGGAGATTTATATCAATTTTCAGATTTTCAGTCATTTCAGGAGCTCCTGGAAAATCGAGAGATCACTGGAAGTTATAATGGTTTAATTTAATAATTTACACCTAGAATTAGCGCGGGGCCGCATAGGTTGCAGTGGCCTGAGACCGGCCCTGCTGTGACCGCAGCTGTGTATCAAGGAATGGCCTCTATAGTTACACAAGAAGTTGCAAAGGGAAAAAATCGTCCCTCGAGACATAAAATGCCACAGAGATGATGTTTGGGTCTGAATTGAGTCGCCGAACGGGCCACTTTGAATGACAATAAGAACCGTAAATTGATTGACATTCTTTTACTTTTCATATGAGAGCTTTACAGCCTTTAATGTGTTATACTAAACACACTCTCATAATGGAATCATCGAGATCTATATCCATATACCATGCTATTGTAGGTTTACAATCCACTTTATACACTTATCAATTTTAACAACAAATTTTATTTTATTTTGTATGGTCATGTAGAAGCATTAGTTTGAACATAGGCCCTACTACGATAAATCTAGAACGAGACGCTGAGTTTATAAATTGGTCTCGATTTTCCCGTTATAATGATATGGTATTGTAAACAATAATTCACTGTTACCAAAATTGATTCAAAGAAAATTAAATGTGCATTATATTATTGTGTTGGTTAGTCGAAAGAGCCCCACTCTGAAATCTTTCACAAATCAAAATTTTAGGCAGTTAGGGTGTCAAGAGCGTGGGTGTGTAAGATGTGAGATTGTGTGTGTGTTTGTTTATTTTATTAGTTGGTGTGTGAATTGTTTTTATCACGGGATTTTCAAGGGGGGACAATTAGGTTTCTAGCGGTCAGTCTAGCAGTTGGAGAGCTGACCTGGTCTGAGTAGGGTGCTGGTGTTTTGTGTATTTCATAGGAGTGATATAATTGTGTGCTTTATTAAGTATTAAAGATTATCGATATTCATGAATATAAGGAGTTAGAGTTGATGTATACTAAGTGTTCGTATTTGAGTTAAGCAAGTATTGACAAGTGTAATTGAGAATCATACCCTAGATTATCGAGCCATATGTAAGTGGTAAAGAATTCACCCGAGTTCCCTTACAGTTGGGGGCTCTTGTGAAAGAAAACCAGGACCTCTCGTCGCATAAATTGTATAAGTAGAGCAGTTATAAATTGTTATTGATGTACTTAAACTTACAAATATTGTTCTACATGTTATATTGCTGTTAACTTGACACTCATTCTATTTTAAAACATTTTCCTCATGTTATTGATGTACTTAAACTTACAAATATTGTTCTACATGTTATATTGTTGTTAATTTGACACTCATTGTATTTTAAAACATTTTTCCTCATGTGTTATGCCCCTTGATTTGGCCTGAGGAACGGCGGTGGTTTGAAGTACCAGTACAGAGAGGACAGCGACAGCCCGAAGTTGCATCACGAGGACAGGTTGGATCACGTGCAGGGAGTGGAAGTTAAGTGATTTGTGTTACCTCTCGTGTAGCTGAACCCTCTACTCTCTAGCCTCTATTTTCTTGCTCTATTATAATTTGTTTCAATTTGACTATCATATATTTTCCTTTTTTTTTTCTTTGCTGTCATACTAGCCTCTCAATTTAAGGCTTCAGTCATTTCTTTCTGATTTTATCGTTGCCAATTTTTGCTATAAAAGCAAGAGTCTTTAAATCAACGTATTCTAACTTCCTATCGGAATCTAATAATCTGATCATTATTTCAATTTGTATTTTTCTGTCTTGATCATTTACTTGCCTAGTTAGTCTTTCTAATCTATTGTATAACTAAAAATATTCTGCAAAATTAGGATTGATTTTATTTTCTTATTGTATGTATAATAGAGCACTATAACTATTCTTAAGGTAGTAATTTAAGGTAAAAGAAATACTAGGACTGTTATTTTAACATTTTCTGTAAACTTAGTGTAGCAAACGTACTGAGTGCTGTGTATTATAAGGATTAGAAAGTAAAACATGGAAAAAGAAAGTGAGGCAGAGAAACAAAGAAGAGAAAGATCTGAGAGGGTGGAGGAAAGAGAAATGTCCAAGCTGCAACAGATGATAAGATTAAAAGAACTGGAATTGGAGGAAAAAGAGAAAGACAGACAGGAAAGGGATAAAGAAAGACAGGAAAAGAAAGAGCAGAGAGAACATGAGGAAAAAATGAAGAAACTTGATTTACAAATCGCACAGGAAAAAAATAAAACACAATCAAGCGCGACAACCGGAGTCACGGCCCAGAGACCAAGACTGAGTAAAGGTTTCCCTGCCATGACAACAGAAGATCTACCTTGTTACCTCGACATGTTCGAAATGGCAGCTAGGAGAGACAAGGTTCTAGAAGAAGACTGGGTGGCACAGCTGCAGGAGAAAATAACACCTAAACTAAGGCAATTCCTGACACAGAGAAGATTAGTGGACTGCACTGACTACGAGAAGATAAAAAAAGAGCTCTTAGACTATGTGGGAATGACGGAGGAAGCCTGCAGGAAAAGATGGCATGAGACGGTCCCAATTGAAGATGGCCCAAGAGAATTTTTTGTGGCATTACAAAAGAACTTCCGACAGTGGTGCGAGGCGGCGAAAATAGAAAGGAACTTTGATCAGCTGGAGGAGTTAATATTGAAAGACTCTATACTCAGTGCCCTAAACGAGGAGGTAAGAGAAGAGATCCTAGATAAAGAACCTGAGTCGTTGGACAAGCTAGTTGATTTGTTGGAGAACAGAAAGATTATCTTCTCGAGCAAAAGCATTTTCAAGAAATCGAGAAATTATCAGGCCAACGCAGTGAGTGACAGAAGAGATTTGAATAGGCAAAATTACCGCTACCAAACCAGTCCTAGCAGCGCAAACTATATCAGGCCAAACATTGAATACCATGAGCCCAGAAGGAATTTCATCAGACCCCGCTATAGCAATTCTTACAACAGAGCAAGAGGGCGATGGAGTAGGCCAAATTACACATTGAGCAACCAAGTTAACAACAGAAGAAACAACTATGGAAATGGAATGTACCAGAATAACCAAGGAAGGTATAGGAATGAGACAAGAAGGAACTACTCCAATCAAGCCGAATGTGCCGTGGTGCAATTGCCTGAAAGACAAGGGACTTGCAATCTGATTTACCATAATCCAGAAAGTGTGGCTAACTTCATTATGAATGACAAGTCTATTGGATCGCTAAACATAGAAGAAGGAAAGCTGAATGGAAGAAAGGCGTCGATCCTGAGAGATAGCGGCTGTAGCGTTATCGCCGTAAGAGAGACACTTGTCAATGAAAAAGATATTTTGCCAGAGAAATGCTCCTTGTGCTTAGCAGACGGGCAAGTATTTATATACAAAACCGCAAAAGCAATGCTTGACACACCTTACCTGAAAGGAGAATTCATCGTTGTGCTATTTCCTGAGCCGGTCGCTGATGTGTTAATAGGCAATGTGAAAGGTCTGTTTGTGTCAGCCGTAGAGACGAGAGGAATGAAGGACAGAGAAAGGGAAGAAACTCAAGTAAAGTCTCCGGTCATAGGAACAATTATAGAAGGGAGTCTAGAGAAGGCACAAGAAGAAGATGAAACTCTGGCACCACTATGGAGAAAATGTACCGAGCAAACAACACAAGTGACTAAAGAAGCATGTATTACGTTTGTCAGGAAGAAGAGTTTGCTTTACAAGAGAGTTACGTCCCTTACGGAACCTCAAGTTGTTAAAGATCTTTTAGTTGTTCCTAAGGGCAGGCGTAAGTTAATACTGGAAAACGCCCACAGCTCACCACTGGCAGGGCATATGTCTGTAAAGAAAACAAAACTTCGTATCTACTCTGAATTTTATTGGCCAGGAGTTGATAAAGATGTAAAACACTTAGTAAGATGCTGCGACCCATGTCAGAGAGCAAAAGTGCCAGGGAGAGCTGGTAAAGCAGTGCTGGGGAAGATGGACAGACAAGGTGTACCCTTTAAGAAAATCGCAATAGACCTGGTTGGACCTCTTCCTATGACAGAAAGTAAACATAGATACATCCTAACTATAATAGACACATTCTCCAGATGGCCTGAAGCTGTACCGTTGAGAAACATAGAGACAACTACTGTGATAGAAGCTTTATATTCGGTCTGCACTAGGATTGGTTTTCCAGAGGCCATTCTCTCTGACAATGGTTCTCAATATAATTCAGATTTATACACAGAAGTCTGCAAATTCTTCAATGTGAAGATAATCAAGTCCTCGCTATACCACCCGGCCTCGAATGGATGCGTAGAACGCCTACATGGTTCACTTAAGAGCATATTAAGAAAGCTGTGTTCTGAACGATCTAAAGATTGGGACAAATACTTAGCCTCGGCATTATTCGCTATAAGAGAACTGCCCAACGATACAACAGGATTTTCACCCTACGAACTTGTATTTGGAAGAAAAATTAGAGGGCCTATGGCAATTTTGAAGAAACTTATGACCAAAGAAAAAGAAGTTGACACTAATTACACTAACTTGTTTGAATATCTTGAGGAATTAAAAGAAAGACTACAAAGTACAGCTAAGATTGCATGTGATAATGAAGACATAGCGAGGCAAGAACAAAAACGACTATATGATAGAAACACTGTAAAAAAAAGTTTTGATACAGGAGAAATGGTATTAGTGTTGAAACCAAAAAAGGGAGATAAGCTCAAATTATATTGGGAAGGCCCGTACAAGATAGAAAAGAGGTTATCAGACTTAAATTACATAGTAAAGAAAGGAAACAAATCAAAGATATTTCATGTAAACAGATTAATCAAATATTACACCCCAGTTGAAGCATCAAGTAACAATGTTGCCAACAGTAGCTGTAAGAGTAACATTTTGTCTGCTGCATTTATTGGAGTCATTGATGAATATGACCATGATGAAACAGGGCAAATCATTGATAATGAAATAGAGGAATTAAAACTACCGGAAATGATCCATAGAAATGGAGAAATAAACCAAAGGGCAATAACCATTAATAAAGACTTAAACCAAACTCAGAAAAATGAAGTTGAAAAACTCCTTGAAGACTTTGCACAAGTAATATCAGATGTACCAGGAAAAGCGAAAGTGGAGCCCTTTAAAATAATTCAAACATCGGATAAGCCTGTCAATTTAAAACCTTATAACGTACCAATGGCATTGAGACAAAGGCTACAAGAAGAAATTGAGTCGATGATTAACATGAATATTATTGAAGAGAGTGAATCGCCTTATGCATCTCCTATGATCTTAATCAAAAAGAAAGATGGAACCTTGAGACCAGTTGTTGATTATAGGCAATTAAATTCCATAACAAAATTTGATGCAGAAGTCATACCAGATCAAGAAGAACTATTTATCACACTAAGGAAAGCTAAATATTTTAGTAAATTAGACCTAACGAAAGGTTACTGGCAGGTACCATTAGAAGAGAGTAGTAAGCAGTACACAGCGTTCAAAGTACCTAATGCACACTATCAATTCAAATATCTCCCATTTGGTTTAAAAAACAGTCCTAGTTTCTTTAACAGAACAATGCGTAGAGTGCTAAAAGGTTTAGAACAAGTTGTTTGTTATTTTGATGATCTTTGTGTGTACAACGCTGATTGGCAGAGTCACATGTTCTCATTGAGACGGGTGCTTGAGAGGTTAGGAGAATTCAATATTACTGTTAAGCCTAACAAGTTACTAATTGGGTTCCAAACTATTACATTCCTAGGCCATAAGATTGGCCAAGGCTTTCTTCAGCCTGAAAATTCTAATGTCAGTAAGATTCTGCAGCTACGGTACCCTAAAACAAAGAAGGAAACCCGATCATTATTAGGTCTGCTCAATTATTATCGCTCCTTCATTCCAAACTTTTCAAGCTTGTTGTCTCCCTTTACTGAAATTCTTAAAAAAGGGCACCCTTCTAAAGTTGCTAAGACTGTGGAGGGGGAGGTTGCATTGGAGCGTATACAAAGATACTTGACTTCTCACCCCATTTTAATGTTGCCTGATCCGGATAAATGTTTTTATCTACAGTGTGATGCTTCGGACAAGGCTGTTGCAGTTGCTGCTCTACAGTACGTGGGAAACAAATTGCATCCTGTCCGTTTCCTCAGCAGAAAATTACTCCCACGTGAATGTAAATACAGCATAATGGAGCGTGAGTTGTTAGCATTAACATGGGGAATTAAGAAGTTGGAACACTTCTTGTATTCACGTAAGTTCATTGTTTGGACTGATCACCTGAATCTCAAGTATCTCAAGTCTGCAACCACCAATGCTCGTATTGCTAGATGGATATTATACCTTATGGACTTTGACTTTGAAATACAGCACATTAAAGGTACAGACAACTTTTGGGCTGACCCATTGTCTAGGCTGACAGTTTGAACTCACATTATTGTCTCTGTCAGAAGCATACCTGGTATTGTAACGTTTTCAGACTGTGCACGTCTCAGCAATCCAGTATGTACGTTGAACTTTTTCAACTATGATCGTCTCGTCAGAGAAGTTACTACTATTACTACTACTACTATTATTATTATTGCTCAATTAAATTGACTGAACTGTTCATCTCTTTGTGTTTTAATTGTACTTTGCACAACACGCGTCGTCTCATCCAGTATTGAGAAGCATCGGAAGTCAAGTCTTAAGCTCTATATTCACAAACAATAAACAGTAGCCTACATTGTAACCTGACGTCACAAGAGAAGGAACTGGACAAGTGGAACAGATGAAGATTAGTTTAGTTATATTATTAGTTTTATTATTATATATGCATTATTATTGATGAACTTGTTTTGTTTGGAAATGGAAAGATAATTCATGTATTTTATTAATGTTGATGCATAGAAACGAAGTATTCATTATTTCATACTTAAACTCATGGGTGTAGTTTGTTGAATTGAAACAAATTACTTGTGTAAACATAGTAAGATGTACTGTGTATTTTTGAGTAGTATTTCTTTTAACCATGTTGTACTTCAACAATGTCATTAATAATTTTTTTTAGTGTACATAATATAGACTTAGATTTTCAGGGAAAATCTAGGGGAAGTAAGGGGGAGATGTCAAGAGCGTGGGTGTGTAAGATGTGAGATTGTGTGTGTGTTTGTTTATTTTATTAGTTGGTGTGTGAATTGTTTTTATCACGGGATTTTCAAGGGGGGACAATTAGGTTTCTAGCGGTCAGTCTAGCAGTTGGAGAGCTGACCTGGTCTGAGTAGGGTGCTGGTGTTTTGTGTATTTCATAGGAGTGATATAATTGTGTGCTTTATTAAGTATTAAAGATTATCGATATTCATGAATATAAGGAGTTAGAGTTGATGTATACTAAGTGTTCGTATTTGAGTTAAGCAAGTATTGACAAGTGTAATTGAGAATCATACCCTAGATTATCGAGCCATATGTAAGTGGTAAAGAATTCACCCGAGTTCCCTTACATAGGGGAAGAGAAAAAGTGAAGGAGAAGAATAATTGAGATACAAATTACTGGAATTCTCTGCTAAGGAATGTAATAAAATGACTGATTTCCTCACCAGTTTGGTACAACCGATTCAAGAACTTTTGTATATATATATAGGCCTATATACTAGCCTGACATTACCAACGGCCTGCGGGTCTAAGTTTGTGTTTACTAATCTAGTGGATTGGATTTAGATGTATGTTAAACACATTCTACTTTATAATATAGACTAGACATATGTTACCCGCGACCCGCGGGTCTTTATTTGCGCATTACTGTCGATATAGTCACCTAGAGTGTTTTGTAAACAATTAAACGAAATAATAATGTAATAAGTAAAGCGAATGTGTCAATGTAAAAATAGCTAATAGGCTTAAATCCATTTTTTTAAAAATTAAAACATTTGCTTTTGAATAATCTAGTGGATTGGATTTAGATGTATGTTAAACGTAGCTAATGATCCTTTCAAGTTTTTTTTCTTTTTCGCTACGAAAATAAAATTAATTTTGCGAAAATGGGTTTACCCGAAGCCGATACATTCATATCTATTAAAAACGAAAAGAGTGTTAAATGAATGGGATTATAAAGTAGACAATAAAACGAAATAATTTTTAGTACGCGATTCATGAATGAATATAGATCTAGGCCTAGCTCAACTCGGCTTCGCAGCTTTCGTAAACGAATGTATTAAAATGCTTTAGAAAATCAAATTTGAATGTTAATTTGATCAAAATATGAAATGAATGGACTATAATTAGTATGTTCATGTGTTAAACTATAAAACTATCTGTGCGAAAAGAAGTTTTATCATCTTAGAGTTTTAGACCTAGGCATGGAAAGATGTGTAACTTTACGGTATTGTCTAATGAAAGAATGTTCGTCAGGAAATCTGTAGTCACAGATATAAGGAACTAATTTATGTAAAAAAATGGTTTTGTAACACAAATTTGAAGGTTAATTTTATTATATAATGAAATCAATGGACCTTCTTTTGTATTTTCATGTGTCAAAGTAAAAAACTATCTGCACAAAAAGTGCATTTCTTAAAATTATATCTAGATCTAATTCCCTTCGATCTTTTCTCATGTCAACGTTGTAAACATGGCCTAGATCCATAAATAATATAGCTTTAATAGAGACGGACAAATTTTTTTTTTGAGGGTCTTAAGTTTGTTTTAGGGCTACAATACGTACACTACGGACTAAGTAACGAAGGAACATTCCTGCCAAGTTTTATCATGATTGGTCAAGCGGTTTTGATTTCTATTCGTCACATACATACATACATACATACATACATACATACATACATACATACATACATACATACATACATACATACATACGCCTTACTTTCTACTTTATAGTATAAAGATATATATATATATATATATATATATATATATATATATATATATATATATGGCTCCTTTTGTCTCGAAACGCAAATGAGTCACTGGTTTTGGCTTAATCTTGAGACGGCTATATATATATATATATATATATATATATATATATATATATATATATATATATATATATATATATATATAATATATACATATATTGTTATGACTTTGCCATGCGCACCGCCATCCAAGATAGTGCAGAAAGAAGGTGCGCACTATCAGTGACCAGACAAGTCGGATGTTGACATAAGAGACTAACGAATTCCGCCCAAGTCTAGAGCCAATATGGAGATGTTGTACTAAAGTCAGACGTTACTAAGTGTTTGTGATGTCCTCGTGTAAATAAACATCTATGTCCTCGTTGAGTTGCCTCACTTAAGTTATTACAATATATATATATATATATATATATATATATATATATATATATATATATATATATATATATATATATATATATATAGAGAGAGAGAGAGAGAGAGAGAGAGAGAGAGATAGGTAGATAGATAGATAGATAGATAGATAGATAGATAGATAGATAGATAGATAGATAGATAGATAGATAGATAGATAGATAGATAGATAGATAGATAGAGATATACATATATATAATATATATAGACTAGACATATGTTACCCGCGACCCGCGGGTCTTTATTTGCGCATTACTTTCGATATAGTCACTGAGAGTGTTTTGTAAACAATTAAACGAAATAATAATGTAATAAGTAAAGCGAATGTGCCAATGTAAAAATAGTGTGAATGAAGCTATCAAATCAAAATAGCTAATAGGGTTAAATCCTTTTTTTTTTTAAAAATTAAAACATTTGCTTGTAGGCCTACATATATTTGATTAAAATTTGAGATGAATAGACTAAATTTTGTATGTTCATGTATATAAAGTATAAAGTAGATCTTGAGGTAGACATAGATCTAAATCTACACTAATCTAGAGTTCTGTGCTGCGCATGTGTGAACTTTTTTTCATGAAGGAATATAAGCCTATCTCAACACGGCTACGCAGCTTTAGCGAACAGCGAACGAATGTATTAAAAATGCTTTAGAAAAACAAATTTGAATGTTAATTTGATTAAAATATCAAATGAATGGACAATAATTAGTATGTTTATGTGTTAAAGCATAAAACTATCTTTGCGAAAAGAAGTTTTATCTTCTTAGAGTTCAGTAAGAGTTTTAGACCTAGGCCTAGGAATAGACTCAGACCTCAGAAGAGAGATGTGTTAATGTGTAACCATTTGGTATTGATCAAATGAATGGACAATAATTAATATGTTTATGTGTTAAAGCATAAAACTATCTTTGCGAAAAGAAGTTTTATCTTCTTGAGTTCAGTAAGAGTTTTAGACCTAGGCCTAGGAATAGACTCAGACCTCAGAAGAGAGATGTGTTAATGTGTAACCATTTGGTAATGTCTAATGAAAGAATGTTCGCCAGGAAATCTGTAGATATCAGGAACTAATTTATGTAAAAAATGCTTTTGAATAATCTAGTGGATTGGATTTATATGTATGTTAAACGTAGCTAATGATCCTTTCACGTTATTTCTCTTTCGCTACGAAAATAAAATTAGGTTTGCGAAAATGGGTTTACCCGAAGTCGATACATTCTTATCTATTAAAAACGAAAAGAGCGATAGCTTTGTTAAATGAATGGGATTATAAAGTAACAATAAAACGAAATAATTTTTAGTACGCGATTCATGAATGAATATAGATCTAGGCCTTTAACTCGGCTTCGCAGCTTTCCTAAACGAATGTAGCTTTAGAAAACCAAATTTGAATGTTTATTTGATCAAAATATGAAATGAATGGACTTTAATTAATATGTTTATGTGTTAAAGTATAAAACTATCTGTGTGAAGAGAAGTTTTATCATCTTAGAGTTGAATTAGAGTTTTAGATCTAGGGATGGGATTATAAAGTAAACAATTAAACGAATTAATATTTAGTACGCGATTCATTACTGAATTGTCTAATGAAAGAATGTTCGTCAGGAAATCTGTAATCACAGATATAAGGAACTAATTAATGTAAAAAATGCTTTTGAAAAACAAAATTGAAGGTTAATTTTATTATTTAATGAAATCAAAAGATCTTCTTTTGTATTTTCATGTGTCAAAGTAAAAAACTATCTGCGCAAAGTCTATTTCTTAAAATTAGATCTAGGTCTAAATCCTATCTTTTTTCATGTCAACATTGTAGACATGGCCTAGATCCATAAAATATTATAGCTGTAATAGAGTCGGACAACTTTATTTTTTTTTAGGGTCTTAAGTTTGTTTTAGGGCTACAATACATACACTACGGTCTAAGTTGGTACCCAAGGAACATTCCTGCCTAGTTTTATCAAGATTGGTCAAGCGGTTTTGATGTCTATAAGTAACATACATACATACATACACCACACATTCTACTTTATAATATAGACTAGACATATGTTACCCGCGACCCGCGGGTCTTTATTTGCGCATTACTGTCGATATAGTCACCTAGAGTGTTTTGTAAACAATTAAACGAAATAATAATGTAATAAGTAAAGCGAATGTGTCAATGTAAAAATAGCTAATAGGCTTAAATCCATTTTTTTAAAAATTAAAACATTTGCTTTTGAATAATCTAGTGGATTGGATTTAGATGTATGTTAAACGTAGCTAATGATCCTTTCACGTTATTTCTCTTTCGCTACGAAAATAAAATTAGTTTTGCGAAAATGGTTTACCCGAAGTCGATACATTCTTATCTATTAAAAACGAAAAGAGCGATAGCTTTGTTAAATAAATGGGATTATAAAGTGAACAATTAAACGAAATAATTTTTAGTACGCGAGTCATGAATGAATAGGCTATAGATCTAGGCCTATCTCAACTCGGCTTCGCAGCTTTCGTAAACGAATGTAGCTTTAGAAAACCAAATTTGAATGTTTATTTGATCAAAATATGAAATGAATGGACTTTAATTAATATGTTTATGTGTTAAAGTATAAGACTATCTGTGCGAAGAGAAGTTTTATCATCTTAGTGTTGAATTAGAGTTTTAGATCTAGGGATGGGATTATAAAGTAAACAATTAAACGAATTAATATGTAGTACGCGATTCATTACTGAATTGTCTAATGAAAGAATGTTCGTCAGGAAATCTGTAATCACAGATATAAGGAACTAATTAATGTAAAAAATGCTTTTGAAACACAAAATTGAAGGTTAATTTTATTATATAATGAAATCAATGGATCTTCTTTTGTCTTTTCATGTGTCAAAGTAAAAAACTATCTGCGCAAAGTGTATTTCTTAAAATTAGATCTAGGTCTAAATCCTTTCTATCTTTTCTCATGTCAACATTGTAGACATGGCCTAGATCCATAAAATACTATAGCTGTAATAGAGTCGGACTACAATACATACACTACAATACATACACTACGGTCTAAGTTGGTACCCAACATTCCTGCCTAGTTTTATCAAGATTGGTCAAGCGGTTTTGATGTCTATAAGTAACATACATACATACATACATACATACATACATACATACATACCCCTCACATTCTACTTTATAATATAGATAGATAGATAGATAGATAGATAGATAGATAGATAGATAGATAGATAGATAGATAGATAGATAGATAGATAGATAGATAGATATAGATATAGATATATATAGATATACATAGATATATATAGATATGAATTTTAAAAAAATATTTTAAAAAAGCAGTGGTTCTTAACCTTCGTGAAAAAAAACACCAGTTGGTGGCCTTTCTCTTGACAAAAACTAATGAGCTTTTTTCAAATATATATGCTTTATGTGCAATAGGGTTAGGGTTTACTGGGCGTTAGGGTTTGGGTTTAGAAAAAATTGCCCCCCCCCCCAAAGTTCTGGATTCTCTAGTGACTAGAATGAGGATGTTGATCTACATAAACTAAACTTCTGATTTAGCACTCTTAAGATCTATATCTACTAGATCTAGATATGAAATATAAATATGGAATTATTTAGATTTTGATAAGATTTATCTAATACAAATGCTTGATAATATATCAATAGACTGAATGCAACATTAATTTTAATAATAGTGTGACAAGTCAAAAGCTTGCTGTCAGAGTCACTCATTTTTATCACAGCATTAATTATTATTTATTATTATTTATTCATTTATTTTAATTATTTCCCCGTCCTATCCCCAATTTCATCACCCGCCTCACCTTTTCCTCTTCAGGCTAGAATATCTTGGTGGGCCCCCCTCCAACCGATAAGACAAATTTAGCGAGTGACAAAAAATGGTAATGTAAATGTAAAGACAAGCCAATGTAAAGATCGTACCTTTAAAAAAAAAGTAATTATGTCATAACGTTTGAATCAGTTAGGACTGCATAAAAGTAATAATGACTTAAAAGTCAATGTTTTTACAACTTCTTAACAGAGTTAAACGACTTTATAATGTTGCAAATGAACAAACAAATGTTCTACCTAAGTTGTGGGCGCCAACTGGCCTTGAGTCATGGGCCCAAGCGTAATGAATCCCTTCGCGCCATGGTTGCTACGCCACAGCTGTGGGCTCCTATTGGTCGTGGGCCCTGATTCATTAAACCCCTTCGCGCCATGGATGCTACGCCACTGACTAATAGGATACTGCGCAGACTGTGACGTTGGTCTTCAAGATCTGTGCAGAAGAGAGATAGACAGAGGCAGACAGAGAAAGTCCATCGTAGCCAAGTATTAATGTCTCAGGATTTACTATATTCTAATTCTGGAATCACATAAGTTAAAGAAACACTTTATAATATTATTATTACTATTTTTGTTACATATTATAGTCCCTACTGTAGTATGAAGCGTTTGCTAACTTGATATATTAATAAACATCCACTTACTTCTATTTAATTATTTTCAATGTTGGTGGTTAACGCCTAGTTCTAGATCAATATATCAATTTCAAATGTGTGTCCGGAGTGTTAGATAAGAGTGAATACAATTATTAACTATTGTGTTTCTTGACTTTATTGTCCTCTTTAATATTAGCTTTAGATGTAAGGCGTCTGTATGTAGGTCCCGTATAGAAATCTAAACCGTTTGACCAATCTTGATAAAAATTTGGCATAAATGTTCCTTGGGTACTAACAGGAACCGTAACGCATGTATTGTAGCCCTAAAACAAACATAAGACCCTCAAAAAAAAAAAAAAGTTGCCAACTCTAAGAAAGTGTTACTATTTTATGAATCAAGGTCATGTTTACCATGTTTAGATCGAAAGGATCTAGATCTAGATCTAATTTTTTAAAGCACAGATAGTTTTTTTTACTTTGACACATGAAAATATGAAATATAGTCTATTGATTTAATTATTTAATGAAATTAGCCGTCAAATTTGTGTTTCAAAAGCATTTTTACATAAATTCGTTCCTTATATCTGCGAATTTAGACGTCCTGGCATACTTTATAATCCCATTCGTTTAACAAATCGGGTAAACCCGTTTTAATTGTATTTTATATCCTATTCATCTCGTGTTCCTTTTGTTTTTAATAGACATGAATGTTTCGTCTTAACGGGTAAACCCATTTTCGCAAAACTATTTTTATTTTCATGGCGAAAGAGAAAAACTTGAAAGGATCATTAGCAAGGTTTAACATACATCTAAATCCAACCAATCCACTAGATTAGTAAATACAAACTAAGGCCCGCATGCCGCGGGTAATGTCCGGCTAGTACATTATATTAGTCGAAGTATTGAGAACCACTCTAGCCAACAAGAGCTGGTATCTAGTGATGGGAACTAAACTAAATTTTTTTAGTTAAACTAAAACTAAGTTTGAACTAAAAAAAAGTAATTAAACTTTTAGTTAATCACAAATTGAAAAAATTAGTTAAACTAAACTAAGAAACTTTAGTTAAACTTTTACAAACTATTTTGACCTTTTTTAAGGACGACACAGCCAAACATGAAAAATATAAAACACAACCAATCTCTTTAGCAAAATGTAATAAACATTTATTTGTGCACATGAAAAAAGATTTAAATGTCTTTATGGGATAGATGTAGATCTTAATAGAATCACTAGAATGATACTATTATAGAAAGAAATTAGAAGTAATTGTCCAAGTTCTAATATAAGTTACCTTTAGATTTACTTTAGAAGTAATGATAAAACTGCATGTTGACTCTATAACTAACTCTATATTCTACTAGACCTAGATCAAATAATTAATATTTTAATCTAAAACTAATCTAAGAAATACTAGTTACTACTACTACTACTAGATCTAAAATCTAGATAGAGTCTAGATCTAGTAGATATCTTAGTAACTCTAGATCTAGAGATTTTAGATTATTATAATTATGATTATAACTAGATGTGGTGACACGGTTACTGTGTGGTCAACCGTGACACACGGTCAAGTGTTGAGTATCGAGAGTTAGGGGACTTGGGGGAAGTGACTAGTGTGTAAACACGAGAGAGAGAAAAAGAAAGGTCAGCGAGTGAAGCAAGAGATCTGTACATAACGTTGTCGTGTAGATATGTTTTGTTAAAATGATCCACAATTAAAAGACACTTTTAAACGTAAAAGGACTTGTTTCTTCACAACTGGCGACCCCGACGAGATACGACGAGGCACAAGTAAGTGGAAATGTCGATGTATAAAATATTTAGAGAAGCGGGCAAGGAAAATGGCCTGCAAGGCGAAGAACTTGAAAAGTTCATTACACTAAAAATAACACAGGAGGAAGAAAGGGAAGAAAGAAGATTTAATAGGGAAGAAGCCAAAAAGAAAGAAGAAAATAGTAGAAGGAAGGAAATTTTACAACTAGAACTAAAACTTAAAGAAAAGAAAGACAAAGAACAGCAAAATGAAAAGGAGGAACATTTTGACAAATACAAACAATTAGACAGAATGTCTCCATTTGACGAGAGCCAGAATGAATGCATTGACTCATATCTACTGAGATTTGAGGATATAGCAACATCATGCAACCTCCCACAGACAGAATGGGCAAGAAGCCTCATGGGGCGCTTAAAAGGTAGAGCCATCAACATCTGTCTTCAAATGAGAGATGAAGAAAGAAAAGAGTACGTGGCCGTGAAGGAGGCGTTGCTGAGACAGTTTGGCTCCACAAGTTACGAATACAGAAGGAGATTGAAAGAGTCGATACCTCTGGCGAACGACGATCCACAAATATTCGTCACCAACATGTCAATATACTTCGATCGATGGGTAGACCTGTCAAAAGTGGATCACAAATATGAAACCCTCAGAGAACACATCATAATGGACACTGTGATGGAAGCTTACAATAATAATGTGAAAACATACGTCACGGAGCGAGAGCCAAAGACCATCAGCAGCCTGATAGCACAACTAAGGCAGTATAAGGCCGCACACCCAAGGGAAGTGTTAGCTAGAGAGAACCCAACTGCGGCATCAGCTTGTATGGTGAACAACGCCGCAAGAATGCGGACTCCAAGCCCTTTATATAGAAGAGAGAACGCTGGCAAGAGCCCAACATATAGATCTCGAAGAGAGAAAGATGAAGGAATGAGCCCAACATATAGATCTCGAAGAGAGAAAGATGAAGAAATGAGCCCGACCTATAGATATCGAAGAGAGAAAGATGAAGGAATGAGCCCAACATATAGATATCGAAGAGACAACGATGAAGAAATGAGTCCAACATATAGATCTCGAAGAGTGAAAGATGAAGAAAGGAGCCCAACACATACTTACAAGAATAGAGAATATCAAAGTAATCAGCAAAGAGTTCGTTTCCAATGTCAAATTTGTGGTAGAACAAACCACACAACAGAGACTTGCTTCTACAACCGACGCAATAAAGATTGGAACGACAGACCAAGAGATCGAGCATTTGCTGCCAAACACACTAATAAACTGCAGGTATACCCAGGCTTTGTGGGAGAACAAATGACCAACGTACTGTACGATACAGGTGCAACGGCAATTTTAGTCGCAAAAGAATATGTCAACCCACAAGAGTACACCGGAAGAAGACAAGACTGTGTTGGTTACACCGGTCAAGTAACTACACACCTGGTAGCACGTATCAACATACACACACCGTTCATCAGTGGTTGGCATGATGCTTTAGTACTAGACAATAAGCCTGACAACATTGGCCTTATCATTGGCTGTATCAAAGGCTCTAAACCTTGCACAGTAGAAGAATTGAACAAGTGGAAAGAAAAATACACACAGAAATGTTCCATGGTTACTACAAGAGCTCAGAAGAAAGCAGAAGAAGTGCTAAATACAAACGATAACATACAAGTTCCTTATAACAATGAAAATGAAAATACAGAAACAGAAAATAGCGATATGAGAAGCCATAATCAAGTGAACAACCCGAATGAAATCTCCACAGAAAGTCAAGACCCACTACAGATTAAAACATAAAAATTTGTCAGTGAACAGAAAAATGATCCAGATTTAATAAAACTCATTGATAGTGAAGCTCCACCAAGACGAGGGTTAATCAAGATAGGCGAAGATGGTGTCTATGTGAGAGAAATTCATCTGAAAGCAGGCAAGACACAACAATTGCTAGTTCCAAAGAAGTATAGAGAAACAATTTTAAAGCTTGCACATGACACCCCGTTTGCCGGACATATGGGAGTAAAGAGAACATTGAATAGAATCTTGAATGAATTTTTTTGGCCTAGAATCACGCAAGAAGTCAAGGCCTACATAAAATCCTGCCATATTTGCCAAATACATGGAGTAAAGGGAACATATATGCAAGCTCCAATACAAACAACAGACTTAAGTGAAATGCCATTTGAAAAGATAGCTGTAGATATTATTGGACCAATGCCAGTATCCGGAAGAGGCCATCGCTACATATTGACTGTTGTTGACATGTGCACACGGTTTCCAGAAGCAATACCATTGAAAAGAATTTCTTCCGAAGATGTCGGAGACGCACTTACAGCAATATTTGCAAGAACAGGTTACCCTCGCATAATACTGAGTGATCAAGGCACCCAGTTTAAATCAAATGAATTCGCACAGTTTTGCAAAACTCTGAATATTAAACAACAATTTGCTGCCCGTTTTCACCCCCATGCAAATGGGATGTGCGAACGCCTGAATTCAACGCTGAAAACAATGCTGAACAAAGTAGCACAGGACAACCCAACAGACTGGGACAAGCTGATCAACCCCATACTGTTCGCTTACAGAGAAGTAACACACACAACAACGGGCTTCTCGCCATTCGAGATGCTCTATGGCTCACCTGTTAGGGGACCCATGTCACTATACAGAGACTTTCTAGTAAATAGGAACATAGAACATGACGTACTCACAGGATACGATCTTGTCATCAAAACAAGACAAAATATAATCAAAGCATGCGAAACTGTCCAAAAGCAAACAAATAGAGAGAAACCAGAATTATTGAGAAAGCTAAATCAGGGTCCAAAGTTGAGAACACTACAAGTTGGTGATAATGTCATGGTTCTGCTGCCTGACAGAAATAACCAGCTATTTATAAAATGGCAGGGCCCATTCCAAGTCACAAAGGTGATTTCGAAGGTCGACTACAGCATAAACATCAGAGGCCGAGACAAAGTATTTCACATCAATATGCTGAAGCTGTACATGCCCAGACCATTTACTCTTTCAACAAACGCTAATCAAGACACGCAAGACAGTTGTAGAGTAATGGTGATAGAACCAATAGAGGAAGCAGATGATGTCTAGGGACGCTCGACTTAATTCATTAATCAGATGATGAGAAAATTAACAAATAACTTGTATGATAACTTTAAAAATTTGTCTTGTCAAAATTGAATGAACATTACGCTTCTGAATTTTTTAAAATTTCATTCAGAGATGTGAAAGTTGTACTACAATTTAGTTTTTAAGTTTGTTGCATTGATTGTAGTCATAAATGTCCATTTAGGAACTGGTATGAAAGAAACACATAGTAAACAATTCCCTTAAATTGGAAGATGTTTTGATGTAACATAAAGTATTAACTAATTGTGCAATTTTTTTACCTGACAATGTTGGCATTCAAAATGCGTGTATTTTTTTTTTGTATATAAGTTGTATAATATAACAGGAAAGCTTTCGGCGATAGTACAATTGGAAATGTCCCTTGCAATAACATATTGAAAATTTATTTGTCGTCATAGGCATTATCAGTTCTCTCATAATTGAAGATGCCATTGTATTACATGTCATTGTTTTTTTTTTTGTTGTCGATGTTAAACATTATTAATGTACACCCAAACTATTGGGTTCATGAAATTTTGATACGATCAAAATTTTTCTCTGCCCTGGGAGGACTGTGGTGACACGGTTACTGTGTGGTCAACCGTGACACACGGTCAAGTGTTGAGTATCGAGAGTTAGGGGACTTGGGGGAAGTGACTAGTGTGTAAACACGAGAGAGAGAAAAAGAAAGGTCAGCGAGTGAAGCAAGAGATCTGTACATAACGTTGTCGTGTAGATATGTTTTGTTAAAATGATCCACAATTAAAAGACACTTTAAACGTAAAAGGACTTGTTTCTTCACACTAGATATGGGTATTTAGATCTATACTCTAGTAGATAATACTAGATCTAGATCTAGTAGATGTAGATCTAGTCTAGATTTAGTTAATTTAGTAGTGATGACTATTATTATTAATATTATACTCATTAGGCCTATAGATTTATCATCTATGCATCTTAGGTCTTAGTATAATAAGTAATCTAGATATATCTAGATCTAATCTAGACTCTAATTCTAGAATAGTAGAATCTCTAAACTAATAGATCTAGTCTAATAAAGTAAAGTAATATAGATTTTAATTAATAGATCTATATTAATTATTATTGACTTATAATTTTTAATTTACATCTAGATCTAAGACTAAGACTACTAAGAGTTAGACTCTAATTAAGACTAAGAGACTAAAATAATTAAATATAGACTATTATGACTATAGATCTAATAGTAGTAATAGACTAATACTAATAGACTAGACATCAATAGACTCTAACTCTAGATCTATCTTTGCCTGCAGCTATACAGGAACACACTGGTGTTTAATAAAAAGCAGCAAAATGTAGATCTATAGAAGCAAGGAATTATCAGGATTTATCAAGCAGCGAAACTTGCTAGAAATATAATGAACACGTTTATTTTTCTCGCCTTTCAAATACCTTGAATTGGCGGGAATAGTGGCCATTATAGGGTAAAGGTCAAAAGGCTTTGAAGTGACCTGTGCACCCTCTAGTTTATTCTCCTCTCTATAATTTGTTATATATATTCTCCAAATTACATAGATCTAAATATTTATTGGTATGTATGTTAAAAAAGTTTGTAAAATTTGTAATTAAACTTTTTAGTTTGTAACTAAAAAAAAATTAAACTAGGATTTTAACTAAACTTTTTTTAAAAAATTAAACTTTGGCCTTAACTAATCTTTTTTAAAAATTAAACTTTGGCCTTAACTAATCTTTTTTAGTTAAACTAAAAATTAGCAACTTTTTAGTTAACTTTTGCCCATCACTACTGGTATCAATGTCTTGACAGCAAACACAAACTCTCTTTTGTAATCTCGTAGGTTAGACTTTCAAACCGATAACAAACAAAAACTTCTAATGGATGATTTTGAGGTCATACGATGAGAATGAGTGGGCATTGGCATCGTATTTGTTTCAAAATCAACCACCGCAAGAAAACAAACAAACTTCGAATGGATGGTTTTGAGGTCATACGATGAGAATGAGTGGGCATTGGCATCGTATTGGTTTCAAAATCAACCACCGCTGGAATCAGCTGTCGGAATAATTTAAATCGGCACACTCTGAACCTCCAAGAAAACATTTAACATAGTGCTGTAACTCAGCCAGCAGCGAGCCCAAATAACCTAAACGAAAGGGATATATCAAAACAACAGTTTAATCATAGAACAGTATTAATGCGATAACAAAATATACCACTAGAGTAACCAAAATAGCAGCACTTCTTTCTTGTTTATGTGAGCAGGCTAGGAGGCGCTGGAGACCATTCTCTGCTCAACATAGATTTTATAACAGTAGGCAGATTTTAATCTCAATCTGTGCCTAAGCAACCAGACAACTAGACTAAACTAACTATTAGAAAGCAAGAACAAAAACTTTACTTGAAATTAAATACGAAAAATGAAACTTTATTTACATACAAAAAATAAATAAATCATAAATCAATAATAAAATATAATATTGTTACGGTTCTCTTCTACTCCGGCCTTCTATAAACACCTGAGTGATTCACGGGTGTGTCAGCTGAGCCTATAGTTAACCCTTTTGCGCCGCCAATAGGGTCGTAACAATATGTACACTAACCACTGCTACTAAACCCAACAACTAACTAAAATCCTCTCAATCTATGTTAAGTAACACCCAACTGTTATAAACCCTAGTCTAGGTCTACAATATCCTACAACGAATCCGTAACACTAAAACGCACTTTCTACAATCTAACAACTGAAACTAGATGATACTAGATCTATAAATATAAATATGAACAGCAATAATAAAACACTACACTCTCACTGAGTTAACACTGACTACAGCAGCAATTATAGCAGGGCAGCAGTAACAATAGCAGAGGTTACAGCAGCTTAAAGCAGCAGAGTAATAGCAGTAAAAATAGCCTGCAACCTATAAAAATACAAAACTATAAATACAAAATCATATATTCTTTTAGATCTAGAACACTCAAAGCAGGACTGATGGGCGCCGCCATCTTTAAATTAAAACATAAACTGCGAACTAGAAAATAAAACTAAATTAAAATACATATTGCATATTTACACATAGTGTGACATAGATCTAGTAAAAGAAAATATAAAATAGTTATAAACTTACAGGCTGTCCCAGGTACAGAAATATAGAAATGATTAAATAATTATACGCCAGATCACTAAGATCATCAACTGTCACACAGACAGCGATATACTTTACTGACCGCTGGTCAGGTACAGGATGTAGCATGGATTTAACTATTTATACTACCCGCCCTAACCCATATAACAAAAAAAGCGGAAGTACAAATATTAATTCTGGCACTAGCCTATAAAAATAGAATACATAAAATAGCTCTGACCTATAAAAGTAGAAAAATAAAATTACATATAAAAATAGCTAAAAATACATATAAAAATAGCTCTGGGAGCGCAAGCTCACATTTACATCCTAGATCTAACTATCGGTCATCTTTGAATTCCTCTATCTTTTAGCGTGTCTCTGTCCTGTGTCTCAAGGTGCACAGGCTCGCACCTAATGACAGTGCGCAATGTAAAGTCATAACAATATATATTTTGTTTGTCCTTGACAAAACTTGTTTAGTAAGGATCGAACCTAGGACTTGTGTGTCATTAGCGAGACGCTCAACAACCAGTCATTCAAATATGTGCAGCTTTTTATTTTGAAATAAATGATTCAGTCTTTAGTCTTTTCTAATACCTACATCTGCATGGGGCTAAAATGTTGTTTCTATAATCTATTTTATTTCTTTTCTCTTCTGAAGCATATTGTCAAATCTGAGTTAGTGATTTTGCAGATTTTTTTTCTCCCCCCCCCCCCTCGCGAAAAAACTATAATTATATGTATGTATGTTTGTGTGTGTGTGTACATAATCTTTATTACATTCTGACCCTTCAATCTTTCGGAAGACGTTTATTGTGCCCTAGAATAGGTTCTTCCTGGAGTCAGTGGAAAAATTGTTGACTCCCCGCCATTGCCAGCAAGGAGGTCTAGGGGAGCGCTAGGAGCTCCCCCAGCGCGGGGCTTCGCCCCGCCGCCAAGCAATATTTCTGGTATTAAAAGCCAACAAAATGCATATTCTGAGGTATCTACAGTGCATTTTTTCTGCTATTAGAAAGTTTTATTGCAAAAACTTAATGTGCTATTCTTACTGACTTAGACCCTCCCGCGCCTTTCGGCGCATTTGCCGTCAAGCTGTTTCCACAAAAATCTGTCACTGGTAATTTCTGAAGCCTCTTCCTACCTGCTCTGAGGACCTCCATGAAAGTGTGGCGCCAAGTTGTACTAGGATGTCATCGCAACTCTTATTATGCGTAATACATTTTGTTGGAGAACATGTCCTGCAAACCCCATGCGACGCTCTGTCACAATCTTACTAAGGGGTCGTCTCCCAGTTCGGCATAGGATTTCCTTGATTTAGACCCGATCTCTATAACTGACTCCTAAAATCTGTCTTAGCTATCTTTGTTGAGCCACATTTAGTGTTATTCAATTTCGGCAGATGACTATTCACTGCAGTTTATTAATGGAGCCCCGTCACTGGTAGAAATTTGTAACCTCTCTTGAATACGCTCTTGGAATTAGGTGACTGTAGTTTGCTTTAGATTTTATATCGAAAAGGGAAGTTTTATCGTCAAAATCTGTTGGGGATTTTAAACTAAAAAATCTCTATAGTTGTTGGTTTTTTAAAATTCAAAACCCCATTTAGCTACGGACAATAGAATTTGGTAACTGTAGTTTGGTTTAGAATAATATTGAAGATAGAGGTTTTCCACCTCAAAAAGCTCTGTAAGGGGATTTTAAACTAAAGACCATTTGGAGGGGTTTTAAACTTAAAAAAAAAAGCCATCTATTGGAGAGGGGTTTAAACTCAAAACCCCCAATTGGCTTGGCTACGCTCAAATAATTTTAGTGTGTAATTTGCTTTTTCTAGCGGCCCCCGAAAGGGTAAAAGACGCTATTAGTTTTGTGCGAAATGTCTGTCCGTCTGTCCGTCCGTCCCGTTTAGATCTCGTAAACTAGAAAAGATATTGAAAATCGGACATCACAATATTTTAGACCATTCAAAGTTCTGATGCAACGGCTACTTTTTTTTTCTGAAAGCGAAAAATCTAATTTTTAAAATCAGTTATGCAAGCAGTTTTTTTTTATGAGAAAAGCTAATTAGTATGCATTACAAGCTAGACCTAATTTTAAAAGAATAGTAATCTTGTAAACTTTATTTTTGTGAACTTTTTTTTATTGCGGAATTTTTTTTTTGAGGCTTCCATTTATAGATTGAGCCTTTTCAAAACAATTAGATCAATTATAAGACATCAGTTAGGCCAGGAGAGGCGCGGTGGCTGAGCGGTAAAGCGCTTGGCTTCCGAACCGGGGGTCCCGGGTTCAAATCCTGGTGAAGACTGGGATTTTCAACTTTGGAATCATTGGGCGCCTCTTAGTCCACTCAGCTCTAATGGGTACCTGACATTAGTTGGGGAAGAGTAACGGCGGTTGGTCGTTGTGCTGGCTACATGACACCCTCGTTAACCATAGACCACAAAAACAGATGAACTTTACATCATCTGCCCTATAGACCACCAGTTCTGAAAGGGGAACTAGTTAGGCCAGGTTTACATATAACTTTGCATTCACTTGCACCTATCCTTTGATCTGCTGGACCGTTGGGGCACTACACAAGATCTGTTAACCTTCTTTCTCCATTCTTATCTCTCTTTGTCTTTGATATAATTTCATTCGGATGTTCTTTCTGAAAATATTGAAGCCTGCCTGGGTGGACCACTTCGGGGGCTGATTTTGAGTTTGTGTTTCCACACAAACTGTCTTTTGTAACCTTGTTTATATTGAAGAGGTATTTTTTAGCATCTAACCCCTCTGAAGGGGGTTTAAACTCAAAACCCCTTTTGGGAACGCTCATAGCATTTTGAGTGCGTAGTTTGCTTTTTTTTACATTGAAGATGTATTTTTTATCTTCAAACCCCGCTGGTGGGAGGTTTAAACTCAAAACCCCTTTGGCTACGCTCATAGATTTTAGAGTGTAATTTGCTTTTTTTATATTGAAAAGCTATTTTTTTAGCTTCAAACTCCGCTGTTAGGGAGTTAAAACTTAAAATCCCTTTGACTACACTCATAAAATTTTGAGTGTATAATTTGCTTTGTTTTTAATATTTAAGAGGTATTTTTTACCTTCTAGCCCCGCTGAAAGGGGGCTTAAACTCAAAACTGGGCTTAAACTCAAAACTGAGTCAAAATCAATTTAAATTTGAGTGCATAATTTGCTTTTTTTTCATATTGAAGAGGTGTTTTTAGCTTCAAATCCCGCTGAAGGGGGGTTTAAACTCAAAACTGAGTCGAAACCCATTTAGCTACGCTCATAACATCTTGAGTGCGTAATTTGCTTTTTTTATATTGAAGAGGGGGTTTATCGTACATTTTGGAGGGGGTTTTAAAATCAAAATCATCCTTAACAGTGCTCTTGGAATTTGAGGATTGTCGTTTGCATTTTTTTGTTGTTTTGTTTTATAGAAGAGGGGGATTTAACTGCAAAAACCCCTGGTAGGGGATTTTAAACTCAAAACCCCCTTGAAGGGGTTTTAAATTCAAAACCCCCAGCTAAGGGGTTTTAAACTCAAAACCCCCTGGTAGGGGGTTTTAAACTAAAAAAAACATTCCCTGTGATGGGGAAAGTGATGGTTTAGTATTAAAACCTCACCTAAAATAAACAAAATCAAAGGAAAAAATCAGTTACAGTTGCAGTAGTCCAATGTGAATTTCACAACGAGCTGGTTAAGGCTTTAGTGAAATATTTTTAGATCTAACCAAATCAGCGGGCATGTAGACACTCTTGCAGTATTGTCGTAAGTAGGCTTTGAAATACAATTGCGACTAATTGATGAAACAGTACATTTGAAGTGTTCTCTGGTTCATTTTATACTTACCAAGACTGAAGAAAATCTCCGTCATGATACATTTCAGTAGTAGACATCGTTAGCTTACTTTGTTCTATTTCCCAACTGCTTGGTATATCCATTCAAGTCTACGCCCATGTCCTAACCCGGGAGAAAATAATTGGCTAAATTTTGTTCCCATCATGTCCTGAATTCTTTTCCTTGCAAAGACACGTACAGTAGAATCATTAAAGGATGTCACGATACACAGTGACCCAGCAGTGGAAGTCTACAAATAGAAGTACATTTCACCCATTAAGTATTTAGAAAGTCAACTCTATCTGGGTTTCTGACCTAATAGCATGACAATAGTCATAGAGATAATAGGTCTAATGAACATTGAATGATGCGGGAAATGAAGCGATACAAAATGGGGGCGGCCTTACTTCTGTGGAGAAATGACACGATTTCTTTAAAAAAAATTAATTACGTTAAATGTTTCTGCAACTTATCGATAGTTAAAACTCTGTGCCGCCCCTTCTCCTTTCTAATTAACATATCAGTCAATGTTAAATATAAAATTTGAGAGGAGAGTATTACCTTATATAACGTCTCCACTCAACCACCCAGTTTACAAAAGGTTAACTACCTAATTAGTTTGCACCATGGGCTTAGCAGGAGTTCTTTTTTTTCGGGGATGGTTTGGAGGGGGGATTTTGTTCTTGATGAGCACACACACACACACACATCTAACAATAAAATGATATAAAGTTAAACACTCCTCATGCATTCCTTTGGCCAGCTCATTCTAGTCTCTATTATGTTGAATTATGGATCTCTTCCTTTTTTAAAATACTTTGTTCCTATAACGATATAATGTGAAGTTACAAGTTCCCCATACATTTCTTTGGCCATATAGTTCTAGTATCTTTTACGTTGTATTAAACCAGCCAGTAAATTCGAGTATCACTTCTCCCCCACCCCACCCCATCTCTCCTCCGTAACAGGCTCTATTATATTTTTTTGGCATGGGCCCTTTTTTCTTATTACATCCACCCCCTACACACATGCACACTTTTTTTGGACTTTTAATAAAACTACACACATTTCAACAACCCCCTTTTGTAATATAGGTCACCGTTTAATCGAAACAGCCTGCTGTAAATCGCCCTCCCAAACACAATACCTTCGGGCTTGTTGAATTCTATATCACTTTTCTATACACTCCTCCATTTATTTTAGTACCGCCCTTGAAACACTTGAATTTTAATTTTTGTGACATCTAATTTTGTAACGCCACCTTACTAAACATTTATTTTTTTAAACAAATCCCGTAGCCATTATCGCCCCCCCCCCGCTCTACGCCTTAGTAAATAGTCCTACATACAATATGAGTATCTTTCGATCTTTCAATTTTTCAAATCAAATGTTGAAAACCATCTTAGGATCGAGTCAATTTCAAGTTTTATGTAGATCGAATTATTAAAATTAATTTGTCCGAAAAATGCTATTAAAAATATATAAATTTTCGCGCAATTAGGTACTTAACCCCTGACCCTCCAATTTAAGTCTGATGCCCTACCGTCTGAGCTAACCGAGTGTTAATAATATCAGAGGAAATTACGCAGTAAAAGTAAAGTGCTTAAAAACTGAAGTATAAACTTGTACTTTTAAATAGTTCTATAAAAACAAAGTTTAGATCTAGATTAATATGCCTCATTTATCGGATTTTTTATTTTAGGTCTAAAATACATGTCCATCTAGATTTAATCTTTACTATCAATTACTGACGTTCCTTTTAACAAAAGATAGTCGCAATACAATAGTAGCCTACTCCAGATGCTAAAAACTTCTTGTCTAGATGTACAAAAAAAAAAAAAAGTAAATGTGTAGAATTAAAATTAAGTATATAACCTGGAGTAAACAGGAAATACTAATTTTTAATGTTGTCTTTCAAAAACATATTAGATCGAAATTGCGACTTAAGAATCGTATATGGTAAAGGTAAATTGAACCGTAAATTTTCGTATTTTTCGTCCAAGGTAAGTGGGAGAATTAGTGGTAGGTGAATCAGTGAATCGATCAGTTAAGCCCTTCAATATATAATAGACCTTTTCCTTCTTCTTCTTTGCGACTGGAACTGTCCTAGACGTCTTGAGTGATTCTTGTTTTGAGTCCTTTTATAATCATTCGCTTCTAACTCATTTACTTGAAACAACTAATTATGCGTCGCAGACAAAGCACGTGGTGAAGATGCGTTTCGTCTTGCGTCGAATTAAAACCTACATAGAAACACCCGATGACGGCGTCATTCAAGAGCTTCACATCCAAAGAGCCGCATGTGGCTCGTTATCCACAGGTTGCTGACCCCGGATCTATACTGCGGCTCATTAGTTCCATTGTGGAGTGGAAAATTTACAGTCAAAAAGCAAGTTGGAAAAGTTGGAGGTCCAGAAATGTATGTACGTTAGTCGTTACGCAACAAAAGTGACAACTTTAAAAGAAATGTCTCGAGCTGAGCACTTAGCCTATATTCGACGCATGGAATAGTCTTCAGAATGCTACAGTGAGGTGACGTTGGCATTTGAAGTACTGAATATTTTCAGATCGACATATTCGTGCGACCAAGTGTTTTCTTGCATGAATATAATTAAAACTAAAGTAACAAGCCAACTAACAATCGAAAATTTAGAGCCTTGTTTGAAACTAAAAACACGTTATGAGCCAAATGTATCAAAATTTTCTAAACATAATTTGTTGTGAAAAACACGTATATATGAATTAATAGATTCGTAGTCGTTTTTAGCGGCCCCCGAAAGGGAAAAAGACGCTATTAGTTTTTGTGTGAAATGTCTGTCCGTCTGTCCGCCCGTCCCGTTTAGATCTCGTAAACTAGAAAAGATAGCGAAAATCCGACATCACAATATTTTAGACCATTCAAAGTTCTGATGCAACGGCTACTTTTTTTTTCTGAAAGCGAAAAATCTAATCTTTTAAATCACTTATGCAAGCAGTTTTTTTTAAAGAGAAAAAGCTTCAGTTAGGCCAGGAGAGGCGCGGTAGCTGAGCGGTAAAGCGCTTGGCTCCCGAACCTGGGGTCCCGGGTTCGAATCCAAGTGAAAACTGGGATTTTCAACTTCGGAATCCTTGGGCGCAGCGGCGGACTGGCTATATGGGCAAACGGGCAAATGCCCGGTGGGCCGGTACCAAATGGGCCGGTCTGGTCGCGACCAAAGAAAAAAAAATTTCAATGCAGACAACTTTAAAAAAAGTGACAGCAGCAAGACACAAAGGCCCGAACACGTTTTCTTGTGTGTTTTTTTTTTAAATTCTTATTACAATTAATTGTGTTTGAAATTCAACAGTAATATCAAAAAAAAAAAAAAAAACACCATGCACTGTGACCGTACATATTTCATTTGCAAAACGTTAGACCGTACTTTCTGCTATGCACGAGCAGCATGGACTACTTTGATATCTTCGAGGTTGTGTTTGGCCTAATCATTTTGCTGATCGCACGGACCTTTGATGGCACTCCCATTTTTTTTTTGCTCCTTCACTCACCCGTCTTTGAATGGTTCCAATGAAATGTAACCAAAAAGAGGGATGAGAGAGGTTAAGTTAGAAAACATTGATTTAACGCAGCAAAAAAAAAAAAAATAAAAAAGATAGGCGCGACAATTACTTAATAGAAATTAACTTCAACACATACACACAGCTGAGAAATTGCAAACCACCCAATTTATTCACAGCTCAATATGGGTAAAAAGCTCTACTTTCTGCCATATAAAAAGAAAAGTGTTTCTTTTTGTTTATTTTTAATAACATAGAATCAAAATACTACACTTAAGGCTTACAAAAAAACTATTTAATCTAGATCTAAATCAATTTTTATACTATTATAATTAATGGCAAACTTATGCTTAGTATGAAGTCATTAATGATGAAAATTATTACAATAATTTATATAGCGCTGTCATATCCGATATTTAATAAAAGGAGATTTATATTTTAAATAATGGGTCATGGTATATTCATATAAAAATCGCGTTTTTGAGAATGTACTATGAGGAAGCAAGAGCTTTTCCCATTAAGTAAGTGCCTCTCTTACTGTTCTGCTTTCTCTTATCTTTTAATTGAATGGGTTACCTGAGTCAGCCAGGAAAACCAATGACTTAGCATATTTTAAGTCAAAGATCAACATGCATGACTTGATTGACACATGAAATGCGTAAGACGTAACAATCTAATTTTTTAAAGAAACGTCTGTAATCTAAAAGTAATACCAAAAAGCTTTAATCTCATTAGGCTGCTATTGTATTGCTTATAGTTTCCAGACTACATACATATATAAATAGAATACATTATGTAATCCTACGAATGCATACATCCAGTTGTCGATGCGTTATCAAACTTTATATATTTTGGCTTACACCTAATAATATAACACATGGGCGTAGCCGGAAGGGGAGGGTCTTCAAACCATCACTTTCCTCAGACCTCATTGTCTGAAAGGGAAACTTTACTTACTGCCCCAGTGCAGCCAACGTAAGCAAACTACAGCCACCAAATTTCCTGAGCGTCTGGTTTCCCTTCCCCCTCCAATACAAAACTAAAGCATTTTACTATTTTCTACCAGTCGCTGGACTCCATTGAATAGAAGATTTGGTTTTTGAATTTTTTTTAGCGGAAGAGTAGCAGGCTAATTGCACTGTAGATACCTCAGAATAGGCATTTTAAGGCTTAAAATAACGGAAATAATGCTTGGTTCCGGGACTCCCTAGCTGCCCTTTGGCGGTGTGTACTGTCTTTCCACTAATTATAGGAAGAGAGTATTCTAGGGTAGAAAAAACGTTTGAAAGAATGAAAGATCAGAATGCAATGAAGATTAATTACATATACACACACACTGATATATATATATATATATATATATATATATATATATATATATATATATATATATATATATATATATATATGTAAATTGCCGAGTGGGGTAAAAATTCCCGCCACACCGAAAATATATGACATGCCATTAGTGGGCCGGTTTATATGGTAATGCCCGGGCCGATTTTGATACCCAGTCCGCCCCTGCTCTAATGGGTACCTGACATTAGTTGGGGAAAAGTAAAGGCGGTTGGTCGTTGTGCTGGCTACATGACACCCTCGTTAACCGTAGGCCACAAAAACAGATGAACTTTACATCATCTGCCCTATAGACCACAAGGTCTGAAAGGGGAACTAGTTAGACCAGGTTCACATCTAACATTCACTTCACTTGCACCTATCCTTTGATCTGCTGGACTGTTGGGGCACTACACAAGATCTGTCAACCTTATTTCTCCATTCTTATCTCTCATTTGTCTTTGATATAATTTCATTCGGATGTTCTTTCTGAAAATATTGAAGCCTGCCTGGATGGACCACTTTGGGGGCCGTCTTTGTAACCTTGTTGTTGTTTTTTGTAATTAAAAGATTAATTGTGCGAGTACTATTTATTGTTGGCAATTTTGTGGCTCTTTAAAAACTTTAAAATTTGGTATATTGTAATTTTTGGCTCTTTCAACTCAAAAGGTTGTCGACCCCTGGTATAGATTATTATTGTTTTCCGACATGCAATCATAGAACTAATGGCCTTTCTTTATGCATCTGTAACAATACATATTATCCACATTTTTTTGGTTTTAGTCTAACAAAAGGACTGGTGGACTCGGCGGCTACATATGTAGTATCATTGAAAGTGACTTTTTTGTTTTGTTTTTTAATGTTTGGTGACCTTTTCAACGCATGCATCTTTCCTTTGGTCTCCTCTTTGGCTGCAGTGTTTGTTTTCTTTTGTTTTGTTAGCGCCCCGTAAGGGGAAAAGCCGCTATTAGGTTGGTGCAAAATGTCCGTCTGTCGATCTCGAAAACTAGAAGAGAAATGAAAAATATTATTTCACCATGCGATGCGGCTTGAAAAGTTTAGGTGCAACGGCTACTTTTGGTTTTCTAAAAGCAAACCGTTTAGTTTATAAAATTAATTATGCAAGCGATTTTTTCATAAAAATACACCAATTCTAAAACAATTACGTAAATGTAAGGGAGGCAATATTCTAAAATGTTAACAAAGAAAGAATGCACAATATCTTGTGTATTTTCAGTATCACTAAGCCAATATATTTATAAAATGTACAAGAAATGTTCACAACAAATATAAATATTAGTTAAAGGTGTATTTTTCTAGTCAACTAGCTGCTAAAATTAAAAGAAAACATTTATGTTTCTTTATAAAGGCTAAGAATGCACATTGTATGTAAATATAACGCACATTTTTTTTTAAATGGACTATCAATGCAGCGACTCTTTTGCAGTAGCGTGACGAGTATCTACAAGACATCATGCTATCAGTTCCCTCAAAATTTTAAAAATAATCAGATTTTATTTTTCGTTTAGTGCCCCCATCGAAATAAAAGACGATTATTTTTGTGCGTTTTGTCTGTCGGTCGGTCTGTCCGTCACGTTTAGATAAAAAAAAAAACAATTTTGAAAGCTATTGAAAATCTGATTTACCCTTTAATGTTCCTCCAGTAACTTTTCAATAGTTTTAAGTATCTGTAATTGATTGTTCCGGATGTTTCTGTGCAAAACTAATCAACGCCAACGAATGTTTGTTTGCTCTTCTAACCTATATTTCCAAGCTTAACGTTGCAAAAACACGTCATCAATAATATGTTGTTCCGTTTTTTTTATGTAAATAGCATATAAATGCTAAATCAAAATCTCTATATTGACAGTTATATTTCATTAACTGTAAAAATGTTCCGGATAGTAATTTATAAAAAAATCAATTATGTCTAATGATTGTTTGAAATCGCATAATTGACTAATATTACACTTATATTCTTTGACAATACGTCACTATAGTTTGATTATCGATATTAAATTGTTCCGTATTTTCATCTTTACATAAATTTAAAAAATATTGACAATAGATTGTTCAGGGCTTTAAAAAAAGAAAGTATTTTACTAGAAACGATTATTGAAAATCACTTTCTAGACTTATTTTACATTTAATTTTCTTGCTGAAACATAACAAAAGTTTTTTAAACGATAAAGAATATTCCGGATTTTTTAAAAAAGAAATCGACCAACATTACTTACATTTTCTTACAAATCGTTGCCAAAAATTTCCGAATTTTATTTAAAATTCTACTAACGCCAAATAACTGTTTGAAATCCCTCTTTTAATTAATAAAACAAATAATCTTCTCGTTTAAGAAAAAAATGTTGTTCCGGATTTTATGAAAAATATTTTAACTCTATTTTTATGTAAAATCACACTTCTCTCTTACAGTACATTTAATTTTCTAGCTAAAACGTTACAAAATCTAATTATCGTTAATATTATGGTCCGATTTTTAAGGAAAACAACTTCCAAACACCAAAGTATGGTATGAAAATCTCTCCACAAGGGTGTGGTACATCTAATTTTTATTCGATACCATCCCAAAAATTTAATTAGTTCCGCGGACTCAATATCTGAGGCACACGTGAAGGCCAGGAGTTGGACTGGTTGTAAGCTATTTGAGACGCATATCATTAACAAGCATTTTATAGGTAGTGGAGGTTTTATACCCATTACCAGTTCCGGCAGTGACAACCTTGCTGAACCAAAACTTTCAAAAGACGGAATTTGAGAGCTATTTCTTTTTATGCTTTATATATAGCCTGCGGGCGTTTGTGGACATACGAAAAATAAATTACAACGGTTAGATATAAGCTTGCGGTTTTCGAGAATAGTGGTGGTCAGGTTGTGAATCTGTCTTAACCGATTTTTAGTGAGCACCTTGGAGGTAAAAGAAATCTGTTTACGAAATTTCATGCCAATGGATACCAGCTCATATACAACTAGAAGGAAATGAGAAGGCTGACACACTCGCCAAGAGTGGGAGAACTAAGTCACAAATAAACTCTGCACTCTATCCAGAAGAATTGAAGAAATTAATTGTAAATAAAATAAATCCAAATCACAAGAAAGATGACGCTTACTATAAGCTATCCCGACAAGACCAACGTCTGATCTTTTGACTCAGGACCGGACACAACAGAATGCGACAACACATGTACCTGTGACGATACGAAACTTGCATGCACAAGTTCATTTGAGTTTTTCCCAGCAAACCGTGAGAAACTTTAATGTTTAACTTAAAAAATTATTTTCTTGTCCACCCATAACTAATTTCTTGTAGGATTTATCCCCCCTCGCACGTTTCTCACGGGACGAATCTCAACATAAAACATTAACTAGCTTCTCTAGGGCTAACTTTTAATTATTGACCGCTGGACAGGTGACCAGCACACATTAAGTCGCTGCACCAGCGCTACACGCCGCGGCCTAATAACTTTTCACACCTATCCCCCCCCTCCCGCAGGATACACATCGCTCTAAGAATAGCATTGCACTCGGGCTGGACAGATACATATTCGCTTAAGACTTAACTCCCACGCTAGGCAACGAATATTGACCATAAATCTGACCTGACGCCTGACATCTCCGGTACATCGATACATGTGAGAAAATCAGTTAGCTTTCTTCCCCACCCGTTAAACGAAAAGTCCCATCTATATATATAGAGATACCAAAGCATTCCAAGTTAGGCCCGCTAGGATTCATACAGTCTCCTCTGCTAAGAAGTTTAGTTGTGAGATTTCATTAGGGACAAACGGGTAAATGTAAACATTTTACTATACTCATTTTATCTTATAGGAATGTGTGAGTACACATTAGTACACAACCACGTTCCCCGTCATTTCATTATGACTTTATTAATTATGTATCTCGTACTATTTTATGTCGATGCTATATCTTCATATAGTATTATTAATGCCGCTATGGTTGTCTACATTTGAAACTATAGTTATTACATTTAATTTGTTATGTTTCATCCATTCCTGTATTTTAGCGATTGATGTAAACAATACCCTTTAGTGAATCTAAGTACTGTCTAAGAACTTAGATCGCAGTGCTCTAAACTTACAGAGCCCATGTTAAATTATTTATTTCACACTTCTGTTGTATATCCCTCATACATGTTATTATGTCTCCCACCCTTGTGAACTTATAGTTCCTTGGATGAATGTAATTTTGATTAACTATATCAAACCCTTATTACTGTAGCCATATCCCTAATATTTTATTTTCATCTTATCCTTTAGTATATAATATGCTCATTCCCATTTTACTGTAACTGATTACTTATCGTCGTAATCAAATTTAATGGATGAATCTTGACTAGTATCATCCTACATTGTACAATAGCACATTTATTGTGGTTATCTTACTTATATCCTTTTGTTATTGAGTTATATGCGCATGCTTTAAGATCTTATAACTAATTGTCTTAAATGCCTTATTGGGATTGATACCAATGCCTACATCTGATTGATTGCAAGGCGTATGGGAATCCCTGCTCAATGCCTTTAGGAGGTTCCTAATTGTCTGTCTTATCCCCAGCCTGGTTGCTACCCCTGATTGCTACCCCTGGTTGCTACACCCGACTGCTATAACTACCAGATCTCCATAGAAAGCTGTAACCGGAGCAGACCACACCAGATACCCCCCCCCCCAATTACATACCTGTTAGCAAGAAGGCATTGCCTACTGTCCTTGGCCCTAACATATTGCCCAGTGTCCACAGTGCCCTATACTGCCCAGTATCATCTGCCTAGTACCCGGCCCAAACTGTCCACTGCCCGATAGCTATTGCCTCATGCCGACAGATTAGAGCAACCTTCGCTACAGAAGATGAACTGGTGTTGAGTTAGCACGGCTCTCTACGAGCTAGAGACCACAGCTGAGAGATCACCTCACTACAGCTTAGTCTGCAGCACCAACCCTCTCTACTGCTAAACAGGCAGCGGCCTCACCCTAGAGCCAGTTTGCCTACAGCATAGAGACTACCCCGAGCCGACGTCCTAAGACAGAGCCGGATGACTCATCCTTCTGAGTGCCAGTCCTACGACCGCCAGAAGACGACCCACGGGCTAGCAGCTAAGAAAATAAGTAGCAGACATAGGAACATTCTTCTCCTCCAATCACTCAATAATTAGCAATCCATGATGAGCAGTTATTTTAGATATTAGCACCTTCATTTCATTTCTTAATTATAATTTTATTTGATCACTTTCCTTTGTAAACTTTCATTCATTAAATTATTTTTATTTATGAACTTATAATATTGGTCTGTTCTTACTGTTAGTTGCGGTGGGCCTGTACAAAATCTTATATGTGAGCGGGATAAAATTAATAAAATTTCCCCTAGACTCAAATAAACGCGCCAAATATTAACTAATTAACATCTCGTCACAGTACCGGAAACTCAAAATTGGAACCAGTGAAATCTACCATGTGGAGTATCACAAGGGAATGCCGACCACGTCCTACAAAACTGCTTTCTTTACCAAGAGGCCCGTATAAGCCCCAAAACACCCCAATAGAAAGAAACTATATGGAGAGCTCCCTGATATGGAAACCACTGCGCAGTTCATCTCATATATTGGTCTAGTCATCTGAACGTTCTAACATAACAATGAGAACGAAGAAGAAGAAGAACGAACAGCCACCTATCCTTGTGGATGAATGTTAGCCTAATGTACATTGTATGATTATTAAATTCTTTTCAATCAAAAGACTTACAAGGAGCTCGCATCACAACATAATCAATCCGGCCATAATAAACAATATAAAGCCTGGTAACAAATCAACGGGGGTAGTACTGCTAGTAATATTATATGTTAGTCAATTTAATATTGTATTTATACCTCGATTTATATTTTGTTTAATTGCTGGATTATTTTTTTGATTGAATTGAGTTTGAAAGTATTAAATTCAAGTAAAAAATATTTTACACAGTGTATCTTCAGTGTGTTTAAGTAGAGGCACATTCGAACTGGCGTATGTCATGTCATTTGGGAGACAACATTATTTAAGTAAATATTCGTGATTAAACGATATCTAATGACGCAATATCTATCATTCTATGCCAATAAGTTTATTATTGTACTCTCTAAGCTTGACTAAAAATTTGCTGGAGAAATCAACTTGGAGAAAAACAAAGCTAGCACAAAGTTTGCACACACTATCTTGACGACCGGATGCATGAGTACCCTGGTGGAACTAAGCTAGTATTACTAAGATCAATTAACTTAAAATAAAGGTAAGAGGACAATAAAACTAGATCTAGTAAAATTATCAACTGACAATTGAAGATGCATGGCAATTAGCCAAATTTTAGATGCAAATGGGACAGAAGCCATTGCCAGATGATAACATCTCTAAGGCTTGTCTTCGATCCGAAGATTAGTGAGAAATGCAGTATATCATAGTATATGAGTATTTTCCGTGGCTGCGCAGCCCCAGCTGTGACATACATATTTTGCCACATTAAATCCAAGCATAACCATTGTCCGCAGGTGGTCGATTGAGATTTTCTTTTTGCCGTCTGCGTTTGTCTTCGGCAGCGGATTTTCAAATGTGTATCCCTCGGCCTTTGTGATAACATACAAAAGTAACAAATAGACAAAAAGCTTGCTCTCACCAAGAACACTTTGATAAAATGTGCATTTTACATGGATAATGGCATGCGAACCATAATTGGTATAAGAGTCTTAGTTATAAAACTAATGCCTATGTGCCAAAGACTGTAAACTTAAATCTATTATCTTCATAGCTGCACATATGGTGATATCATGGGCGTAGCCTGAATTTTTTTTCTCGGGGGGGGGGGGGTACCCCCGCAAAAAATATATTTATATGTATGTATGTGTCTGTGTGTGTGTACATAATCTTTATTACATTCTTTTGGAAGTCGTTTATTGTGCCATATAATTTCTTCCTGGAGTTAGTGGAAAAATTGATGACTCCCAGTCATTGCCAACAAGGGGGTTTGGGGGAGCGCTAGAAGCTCGCCCAGCGCGGGGCGGAGCCCCGCCGCCAAGCACTATTTCTGGTATTGAAAGCCAACAAAATGCATATTCTGAGGTATCTACAGTGCATTTTCCTGCTATTAAAAAGTTTTATTTCGAAAACCTAATGTGCTATTCTTTCTGACTTAGACCCTCCCGAGCCGTTCGGCGCATTTGCCGTCAAGCTGTTTCAACAAAAATCTGTCACTGGTAATGTCTGAAGCCTCTTCCCACCTGCTCTGAGGACCTCCATGAATGTATGGCGCCAAGTTGTACTTCATAGAATGTCATCGCAACTCTTATAATGCGTAATTCATTTTCTCGGAGAACATGTCCCGCAAACCTCATGCAACGTTCTGTCGAAATCTTACTAAGGGGTTGACTCCCAGTTCGGCATAGGATTTCCTTGATTTAGACCCGAGCTCTATAACTGACTACTAAAATCTGTCTTAGCCATCGTTGTTGAGCCACAATTCAATTTCGCAGATGACTATTCACTGCATTTTAATAATGGAGCACCGCCACTGGTAGAAATGTGTAACCTCTCTTGAGTACGCTCTTGGAATAAGGTGACTGTAGTTTGCTTTAGATTTTATATTGAAAAGGGAAGTTTTATCGTCAAAATAAACTGTTGGGGGTTTTAAACTAAATAATCTCTGGAGTTGTTTTTTTTTTTTTTGTTTTTTTTTTTTTAAATTCAAATTCATTTAGCTACGTTCATAGAATGTGGTAACTGTAGTTAGCTTTAGAATAATATTGAAGATAGAGGTTTTCCACCTCAAAACGCTCTGTAAAGGGATTTTAAACTCAAAACCATCTGGAGGGGTTTTAAACGTTAAAAAAAAAAAGCCATCTGTAGGATAGGGGTTTAAACTCAAAACCCCCAATTGGGTTGGCTACGCTCAAATATTTTTAGTGTGTAATTTGTTTTTTTTTATATTGAAGAGGTATTTTTTTTAGCATCGAACCCCTCTGAAGGGGGGTTTAAACTCAAAACCCCTTTTGGCAACGCTCATAGCATTTTCAGTGCATAATTTGCTTTTTTTTATATTGAAAAAGTATTTTTAGCATTAAAAATTCACTGCAGGGGAGTTTAAACTCAAAACCCCTTTGACTACATTCATAGAATTTTGAGTGTATAATTTGCTTTGTTTTTAATATTAAAGAGGTATTTTTAACCTTCAAACCCCGCTAAAGGGGGGTTTAAACTCAAAACTGAGTAAAAACAAATTTAGCTAGCTTTAAACTCAAAACTGAGTCAAAACAAATTTAGCTACGCTCATAACATTTTGAGTGCGTAATAAGCTTTTATGTATATTAAAGAGGTATTTTTTAAAATTAAAACCCAACTGAAAAAAAAAGGGGGGGGGGGGTTTACACTCAAAACCCCTTCAAAATTTTGAGTGTGTAATTTACTTTTTTTATATTGAAGAGGGGGTTTATCGTAAATTTTGGAGGGGGTTTTAAAATCAAAATCTTCCTTAACTGTGCTTTTGGAGTTTGGGGATTGTCTTTTTTTAGAAGAAAATCCCCTGGTAG
This sequence comes from Biomphalaria glabrata, assembly GCF_947242115.1. Classification (NCBI taxonomy): domain Eukaryota; kingdom Metazoa; phylum Mollusca; class Gastropoda; family Planorbidae; genus Biomphalaria; species Biomphalaria glabrata. The sequence goes on from NC_074716.1 coordinate 37,353,251, forward strand.
AGGGTTTTAAATTCAAAACCCCCTGGTAGGGGGGTTTTAAACACAAAACCCCCTCGTAAGAGGTTTTAAACTCAAAAACCCTTGGCTGTGATGGGGCAAGTGATGGTTTGCTATTAACCCCCCCCCCACCCAGCTACGCCCATGGGTGATAATTATTGCTTACGTTAATATTTCAAATAGTAAATAATAATTAATCAAATGGTTAGGTATGGTTGTTATTGTCGTAAGTGGTCAGATGCTCATGATGAACTGAACAATGTCAAGGGGCACTCAATTGAACTTCAATAATGCCAACACAGACCTATATATATATATATGTCTATGATGCCAACCACAGACCTATATATCTATGTCTATGATGCCAACCACAGACCTATATATCTATGTCTATGATGCCAACCACAGACCTATATATATCTATGTCTATGATGCCAACCACAGACTTATATATCTATGTCTATGGTGCCAACCACAACTTTTATAAATTCCACAATAACTTATATATATGTCTATGATGCCAACCACAGACCTATATATCTATGTCTATGATGCCAACCACAGACCTATTTATATCTATGTCTATGATGCCAACCACAGACCTATATATATATATGTCTATGATGCCAACCACAGACCTATATATCTATGTCTATGATGCCAACCATAGACCTATGATGCCAACTAAATAAAAAAATATGAGAACGGAAGAGCTTAGAACTTTGCAGTGCTAAAAAGTGCTCACAATTATTCAATACCTTAAACCAAGTGTGGGCAAATTACGTTCCGCGGGTCACATGCGGCCCGCCGGAGTGTTTTAAGAGGCCCGCGGACACCTACAGAAATTAGGTGTGACCACAGTCTTTAGTCTTTCCCTTGGCTACGCAGACCCAGCTGTGGCCTACATATTTTGCTTCATCTATCGCAGGCATGACTATTGTCCGCCGGTGGTCGATTTAGATTTTCTTTTCGACGTCTACGCCTGTCATCAGCAGCGGATTTTCCTTTGGTCTCAAATGTGTATCCCGCGGCCTTTGTAGGTTAAAAGTACAAGATTCCTTAATTGTGGAATTTATAAAAGCAATTATTAGGACGTCAAGAACCAGTTTTCAATACCATCAGCTCATCATTTAGCGCAGAAACTGAATCTGCTCCCAGAGGGCATAACTCCAAGCAAATTATGACCTGAAAGAGAAGTTCCAGTAATTTCTTCCGCGGGAGTTTTAGGATGCCAGAAGCTGTAATTCCACACTTTAAAAAATTTTCCTGCTAAACTTTCACATTATTTGGATACAAATACACATGTGAACAAGTACTGTTTGTGGAGACTAAGCAAGTGTAATAACAGGTCGATGCTGACTAACTTTAATTTAGCAGCATTTACAAGGATAACAACTAGCAAGCTTGTTTTACTGTTCGGGAACGTTACGCAGGAGTGTAAACAGTTAAATACTTCACATCTTATCTTATCTTATATAATACAGACGTTACTTAAAAAAAGAAGATGATTACGTCATACGCGTCATGCATTTAGTCATGCATATTAACCAATGACTTAAATTCTGCCAAGTCACTGGTTTTCCTGGCTAGCTCAGGCAACCCATTCCATGCTCTAATAGCACTAGGGAAGAAGGAGTATTTGTACAAATTTGTCCTAGCATATGGGACGAGGAATGTGCCTTTATCTTTGTGTCTTTCAGAGTATTTTATTAAATTTTGTTTTTGTATTTGAAGATTATGGTTCAGTGTTTTATGTTATGCTTTACTTTTGAGCCTTCTGTCCTGAAGGCTTTCTAAATTTAGTGATTTTACTAAAGGTGTTACTCTAGTCAAATGTGAATATTCGTTTGTTATGAATCGCACTGCTCTATTTTGTGTCTGTTCTAGTTTCTTAATGTTTTCTTGAGTTGAGGGGTCCCAAACAGTGGATGCATATTCTATTATTGGCCTAACCAAGGTTATGTACAACTGTGCGTTTGTGAAATGTTGTGATGTAAAAAACAAAAGCAATTTTTTTTCAATCGTAAAATTGGTTGTAATTCCTCAATTGGGAGTGGGAAAATGGAAAAGACAATGTAATATACAGTATAAATATGAACTAAAAGACATTATACACAGTGTATTTTTCAAACTTGTAAGTACTTAAATTATATGCGGCCCACCATTCCCAAATTTTTCTTGATGCGGCTCCCGATACAAAAGGTTGCCAACCCCTGCCTTAAACCATGGAACTATACTAAAGGAACTCTGACTTCAAACCAGGTCTTTGTGCATCCTGTCTGCGCATCCTGCACTGTATTTTTAAAAAAAAATAAAGACAAAGAAGGATTTTACGCCTCGAACTCGCGCGATGTACCCGTGTGTTGATTAGAACATGTTTTTTTTTAGCTCTTTATAAACAGAGTCTTAAAAACTTCATCCATTTTCAGACAAGCTGTATACTATAAAGTAGAGTGTATGTATGTATGTATGTATGTATGTATGTATGTATGTATGTATGTATGTATGTATATGCCGAATAGAAATCAAAACTGTTTGACCAATCTTTATAAAACTTGGCAGAATTTGTTCTTTGGGTACTAACTTAGATCGTAGTGTATGTATTATAGACCTATAACAAACTTAAGACCATAAAAAAAAAAGTTGACCAACTCTATGAAAGTATAGTATTTTATAAATCTAGACTATGTTTACCGTGTTGACATGAGAAAAGATAGAAAGGATTTAGATCTAGATCTAATTTCAAGAACTACACTTTGCGCAGATAGTTTTTTACTTTGACACACGAAAATACAAAAGAAGATCCATTGATTTCATATTAAAAGAAAAATTAAACTTCAAATTTGTATTTCAAAAGCATTTTTTACATAAATTCGTTCCTTATATCTGCGAATTTAGATTTCCTGATGAACGTTATTTCATTAGACAATACTGTAATGTTACACATCTTTCATTCCTAGGTCTAAAACTCTAATTCAACTCTTTGCAAAGATAGTTTTATACTTTAAAACATAAACATACTAATTATAGTCCACTCGTTTAATATTTTGAACAAATTAACATTCAAATTGGATTTTCGAAAGCATTTTTCATACATTCATTCGCTAGAGCTGCGAAGCCGTATTCTAATAGTTTCATTCATTCACGTAATCTAATTGAAAAGGTCACGCACGCGCAGACCGAAATGTTACAAAACTTTCTTTTCCTAGGTCCAAAATACTATTTCAGCTCTAAGATGATATAACTTCTCTTCGTAAAGATAGTTTTATAATTAGACACATTAACATACTAATTATAGTTCATTCCATTCACATTTTAATCAAATTAACATTCAATTTTGTTTTTCTAAAGCATTTTTACACAGATCTACATTCGTTCCCCAATGTTATCATAAAAAATTGAATTAAGGTCAATTAGCTATTTTTAGCTCCTTTCATAATATTTTTTTCTAAAAAAGTCATGCATTCACTTATAACATCCTTATTTCCTTTAATCGTTTCTAATACACTAAATCAGTGACTATATCAGCAATACGCAAGTTAAGACCCGCGGGCAGCGGGTAATATCTGTCTAGTGGTATATATAATTTTTTAGAATAAGAGATCATCACAAAATTATTTTATTCTTAATCATCCTACTCAAAATTATATGTTTTCAGGGATTCCAAAGTTGTTGTTTTTTCTACTAGATCTGGTGCATTTATATGTTCTACTTGCAGATGAGCCTACCGTTCCGCATTAAACTGAACCGTCCCGCTAAAACATAAAAAATAAATTAAAACTCACATGTTACGCCGTTCCTCATTGGCACTTTTATTTGTTCCGCAAAGTCCGTATTCCGACAAAATAAATCGTCATTATTTTTTTATTAATATAAAAAGAAAATATTGAATACAGAATTCATTTATCGTTTACATTTCGTCTTATTATTGCCTACACTTGTGAAGCTAAGCGCTAATGCTTCGGTTATTCAATGACAAGAGTCATTTATAATCATGCCAAAACATTTTCCCGATATGTCTCTAACACATTGATTTCTAAGAAAAGGATAGAATTTAATAAGGACAAGGATTCTAGACTATGTCTAAATTCTAGTACAGACTTATTTGAAAGCTTTGTCTTGAATGTAGATCCAGATCTACTGCCTATTTGATCTTCTAGATCTAGATCTAGATTCAAATTGTAGTCTTCACTTAACTATTGATCTAGATCTATCTATACATTTAAATCGAATGGTCGAAAGGCCGGGACCCTTCTGCACCGGCTAGAAGGAAAGAAACAAGTAACAAACCCCCAACCTATAACAAGCACTGATGATCTAATAACAGAAAACCTTAAAAAGGCCGAAACCTTTAATAAATACTTTGCCAGCATCAACAAGTCAAAACCAAAAAAACAACTGGAACAGGCCTTTAGTAATATCCTAAAGAAAGAAGAAAAAGCTCCAACAGTCAACTGTCAGATATTTGACAAATCTTCACTATATATGAGCTCAATACTGCCCTAAAAAATCTCAAGTCAAGAAAATCCCCTGGACCCGATAAAATAACAAATGAAATGATCTGGGGACTAGGACCACAGGCCTAAAACTATATACTTACCTTTATCAACCATACATGGAAAACTGGAGACATACCACAGGAATGGAGAACTGCAAACATAATACCCATTTTAAAGAAAAATAAACCACCTGGAGACCCAAAAAGTTATAGACCAATATCTCTAATATCCAACATTTGCAAAATGGCAGAAAAAATGATCAATAACCGATTTAAGTCATTGGTTAATATGCATGACTAAATGCATGACGCGTAGGACGTAATCATCTTCTTTTTTGAATTAACGTCTGTATTATATAAGATAAGATAAGAAGATTATTGGTGTCTAGAAAGTACTTGCTCACTCCACAATGCGTAAGCTGGCTTCAGGAAAGCAAGTAGAACAGAAGACAGACTCTTTCGTTTTATCCAGGACACAGTAGAAGGGTTTCATGAAAACAAGCACACTACAGCAGTATTTATAGATTTGCAACAAGCCTATGATGGAGTGTGGAGAAAAAGGTCTATTTTTGAAGATGAAAAAAATGGGCATCCATGGAAAAATGTACAGCTGGATCAGAGCATTCTTAAAACACAGAACCATCCAAACCCGATTCGAAGGTGCCATCTCTAGTAAAAAAAAAAGTTTGGAAGGACTACCACAAGGTTCTGCCCTTAGCTGCACTTTCTTTCTAATCTTCATGAATGACCTCCCGGACCTCATTTCTGTCAATAAGGCACTTTACGCAGACGACCTTTTAATTTGGACTAGAGAAATATCCAGTGCTGACTAGATCTAAATTAAACAGAGCCCTCACAACTATCTCTACGTTTTCAAACCCTAAACCTAAGAACTCCGATTCAACTTACGGACGAACTAGCCCTAAAACACCACCTACCCAATAACAGAGAAAAAATTATCAAATTTTCAAACATAACGCCCGGACTAAACTACAGATTTCTAACCTTTAAAACACATTTACTAAATAACACCTTAACAAAAGAATCAAATCCTCTGGAGCTCAAAGTAGGCACGCTCGAAACAATTGAAAACTATCAAAAAACAGCTATCCATATATATATACCGACGGATCGGCCTTCAAAGCCGATCAAAGCTGGTCTTGGTGCCTTCCTGGTCTTCCCTAAAAATAAACACTTTGAAATAAGCGCACCCTGTGGCGATTACTGCTCAAACTTCCAAGCCGAAATTGAGGCAATTACTATAGCACTCCAGACAGTGGAAAACAAATTATATGAAGGAATGCAATCACCATCAGATATTGTTGTCTTTACAGACTCCCAATCCACTCTGCAAGCACTTAACAGCAACACCTCAAACAGCCCAAGAGAGTTGACAACACTAATTGTGATAACCCATCAGATGATATCAAAATTAAATATCAATATCACACTACAGTGGATTCCTGGACAAATTGGCATCATGGGAAATGAAAAGGCAGATAAGCTATCAAAGGCAGGTTCATCTATGGAACAGACCTGTAAGCTACCTCACCCTAAGGTCAATGTTAGTCAACAATCACAAAGAGGAATGGCTCAACCAATGGGCATGAAGAAACACAGGCAGAGCCATGTACAAAGAAATGACTACGCCTAACAAACTGAACAATATTAACTTCCTCCCCCGCAAAGAACAATCTACAATTTTCCAACTAAGAACAGGACACACCTTTGTTAAATTACCATCCGAACAAAATAAACTCCACACAACTCTCTCTTTGCAGACACTGCGCCCACCCTTATGAAACCGTAAAACCATATCCTTTTTGAATGCCCCTTCTTAATCGACCTTAGGCAGACCCTACTTCCACTACAGCTTAACATAACCAACACCCTGTACAGCAGTGCTGAACAACTGAAGAAAACAGCACACTTTTTTTCCTTGGCAGTCTGCAAAAGAGCTCACAGCTCAGCAGCAATAAAGCTGGCTAGAAGAAGGAGCAGAAATCTATTCTAGATCAGATTTGCATCTAAATCTACACTAGATCCAGTAACTAGTAAATTTAGGTTGAATCTATATATTAGATTATTATCTAGATCTAGATTATATTTAGAAAATAATCTAGAGTGGATCTAGAGTCCTTTTTCTTTTTCTCTATCTCTCCGATAGATAATCTATATATAGCTGTAGATATTTATTCTATATCTAGAGTAGTAGGCCTAGATCTTGTAGTAGGCCTACTAAGTTAAGACAGTTAATAAGGTCTAAAATGTATTTGAATTAGAATATTGAGGCCTACTAAGAGGCTAAAGCTTAGATTTTACATCTAAAAGATATTTTAAATTATTATATTTCTGGATTGATATTCTAGATCTAATTCTGTAATTTGTAATGTAGATCTAGATTCTAGATCTAACCTATAATGACTACGTTAGATCTAGATATATATGTAAAAGGATTTTTTATAAACTATTAGGTCTAATTACGGCAGTCAAACTGAAAACTCATTATTTAGATTTAAGCATTTATGGGACATAATTATTATACTTATATTAAAAAAAATATATTACATTTCTTTCCATGTGTATCTAGCTCATGATATATAGGCCTACATATAGCGGAATAGCAATAATTTAAAAGTAGTATTTGAAGTTTAACCTTTACGCGCAACATGGTTAATTAGCGGAAACACGTACACCTTAAAGTCTCTCTTTAAGGCCCTATCAAATATCTCATTTTCAACATGTGCTTTCCTCACTCTGGGTCTTGATGGTAGGCATGTCTTGCTACTCGTGTAATTTTTTTTTTGTTCTAACCAAAAAAAAAAGAAGTGCTTAGAAAGTAAATATCTTCCTTCTTAACAAGATAATTACGTTCTTTATGTATCCATGTAGGCCTGTAAGTTTAGTATATGATTATGTGTATGTTTACTTTTCTAGTTAAAAAAAGGTAGATAATACATTTAAACGGTGACTGAAAATTACAAAGGCATAAGATCTAGAGCTAAGTTCGTCCCATTAAGTGTAGCCTACATTTAAATATATAGAACTGAATGTAAGCAGTATGTATGTCACTATGTACGTATGTCTTCAATAGAAATTAAAACCAGTTGACCAATCTTGATGAGACTTAAGTTAAATGCTCCTTAGATACTAGCAGTAAACCTAAAATATGTTAAGTAGCACTAAATTATCGATTCTATACGGATTTATAAAAAAAAAACCTCGAAGTCAGCGTTCCTTTAGTATAGTTCCATGCTTAAGCCTTTCAAAAGAAACAAAAGCTTATCAACCGTTCCCTAGCCTGTACACAGACATACACCATCAAACTTAAGGCTTCGGGAGTCAAAACTGAAGAAAAATCAGGAGCCGTTGACCTTTAGGTAGTTTTCAGTTCACAGTGCCTGGCAGAACCTATGACAGTGACACTGCTGATCCCAAGCGGTATCGGCATCTGCGTTCCTTAGGACACATCGACTTCGTGTGCAGTTCATAGTATAGATAGTGCCCAGGCATTCACCTCATTTCCATGCAATGATTTTTTAGTCTCTTCAAGACTGAAGGCGGGCATAATATCGTCTATAATCTTATCAGATATCACGAATTCTCCCACTTGCATTGGACGAAGAAAATATACCAATGTATCATGGTATTACATGCCTTAGTTCTAGAACAAGTTTCAGGATCGAAACCTAAACCTAAAAAGTATATTTTAATTGTAATGTCTACTCAATGTTTTTTTTAAAGACGACTTATAAAAACACTAGAAGACTAAACGTCCATTATTCCTTACATTTTTAAGCCTTATTTCAACTTTTTTGTGCGTACATTCCTTAGTCACAAACTTGCTTTTGTAGACATTGTATAAAAATAATAACTTTTAGAGCGCACAACTTAAAAACACTATTCGACAATGTCGACCCAGGGAAGATACTGGGCTTTATCCGGGAGGTGGGGTTGACTATGAAGATCTGATTTGTGAAATAGTGACTATATATTTACAAAAGATTTTTGCTACTTATTAAATATTTACTACCTTTACTATTATAACAGTGAATAGACCTTGTTTTTAATGATTTAACTGTATGGAATTTAGCTCTTGTAAAGGAGAGTAATCCTTGAAGGATTACGGGCACGACATGGCCTAAATTGTGCCGATGCGCCAAAATCTCTTACTTCTTACTTACTTGATTATTTTGTGTAAAGCTGGTGGAGGTAAACACAAATGTAACAAACTTTTTGGTTTGATGCCAGAGTGATAGCAAAGAGTCCAACCCTAAGCAACATAGAGCCTAGGAATTAAGAAGCCGTAGAAAGTCAGTGATTGTCTGTCAAATATTTATTGTAGGAGTAGTGACGGGGGGAAGTGAGACTATAATTCTCAGCCAAGAAGTATGTGTAGGAGGTCGATAAGTGGACTTAACTCATTCACAGTGACATAATTCATTGACCAAAATTATGTTCGGGAGCGTTCATTGTTTGGACAAAACATTATGTAAGCATTCGATGCTCAGGATGATGAAAAACCAAAAGACTACTCAGAGATTGTAGAGGCCTATGTAGGACTATTTTCAAAGGCGTAGGGTTGGGGGAATAAGTGATACCGGTAATCACGGTCGGAAAGTATATGTTTAGGAAAGGGGGGACGTTACAAAGAGGGCCGCGCTGATTAAACGTCATAAAGACAAAAATTTAACATTTAAAAAAAAGGGTGGGGGGTGGAGAGATAAGTGAAGACCAGAAGGACGTGTGTTTGGTTCTAATGAAATGTAACATAGACTAAAGCAGAGACTTAATGAAATGTTACATAGACTAAAGCAGAGACTGTATTAAATGTAACAAAGACTAAAGCAGAGACTCATCTAATGAAATGTAACATAGACTAAAGCAGAGACTGTTCTAATGAAATGTAACAAAGACTAAAGCAGAGACTCATCTAATGAAATGTAACATAGACTAAAGCAGAGACTCATCTAATGAAATGTAACATAGACTAAAGCAGAGACTGTTCTAATGAAATGTAACATAAACTAAAATGCACGGGCCTAAAGGGGAATTGTTGAAATGCAGTGCCCAAAAAGGGGGCTCGGCAAAAATAGTATATGAGCATTACAATTTGCACAATGTAATAAGAAAAAGGGTCCAGGCTAAACAATATCAACGGGCGTAGCCGGTGGGTAATGATAGTACAGTATAAAATATTAGGTTTCAGTGCATGAGTAAAGTATAATGAATATGAAATAAATTTTTCTAGCAAATATTCTAAAAACTAAATAACACAAGACTATGAAATAATTTGTTTTCACCATTATTTCAATGATTTTTCGTACAGAACAATGTTTGACTATGCAGTCGGAGACAGTATCCAGGCCACGCCTACTTCTCAGAACAATGCCCAGTCTGACTTTGAGTGTCAAGTTGGCGATACAAAAGTCAATACAGCTAAAGGAACCCAGGACAGGGAGAAGAACATGCAAACTATCATGACCGAGTTGAGCCGCGCGTGCTCCAGCGACTTCCAGTGCCAGGCGGACATGAATAGCTCCGACTTCCAGTGCCAGGTATTCAAATTCATTTAAATAAGGTCTATCTACAACAAGAGTTTTTCTATTCATGTTTGATCTCATCTGAAGTTCTATACCATAGCTTCTATTCACTCAAACTTTCTGTCTGTCTGATCAAATGTTTGTACACGGCATTTCTCCCACATCCATCAAGCTGAAATAAGTTTGCACAATTATTTCTTCTAGAACAAGAATCAATAAAAACAAATAACCAAATAAATTAGCTATTGGTGATACAATTATTGTGTTTGGTATCGTACAAGGGAAAGAACTTGTGTTAGTCCCCTTTAAAATTTGAAACTTAAAGTAACTATAAAACCTTCAATTTTTCATAAGCACCTACCTGGCACAGTGATTAATATGTTGGCTTGGGGTGGCTAAAATAGGCTTGAGCCCTCGAGTTTGAAATCAGGTCGTTCCAACCTTTTTTTTTAAATATATAAATGCATTTAAAAAGTGATCACGACACCGTCAACTACACACAGATATTTCCTTCTTTCTCTCCCATCCTTTTCCCAACTGCTCCAGACTAGTGATAGGACCATAGTGTATTGAGAAACTTTAAAGCATGAAACAGCGCTAAACAAAAAAAAAAAAGCTGGTAAAAATATTTAATCGCACAGATTTATTATTGTTAGTCTAGATCAGTGATATCCAAAATACGGCCCGTGAGCCACATTCGGCCCGCGACATGGCTTCAACCAGCCCGCCGAAACTCGGGCACAAAGTCTAGATTGTTCTTCTACACAAAAAAAAAATGATTGAAAAAAAAATCATTCCCTGTGTTCGGGTAAATGGATTTGTTTTTTTTAAAGAAACTCTTATTTCAAAGAACATTTAGGCAGCCTTATGAAAGCAAACATATAAATAAATAATGCGAGATTCTTGGTTTGAGATGCGATTGTTAGATTACAACTAGAGTGCTAGATTGATGAGAATATTTACCAAAAACAAACATTTAGAATTTTAGATTCATTGCTTCGACTTGCTGTGTCACTAAGTAGCAGGATATTGAAAAGTTGGTTTATGATAAACATCTCATGACTTCAAGTAACTACTAGATTCTCGGGTTGCTGGTTCATTCTCTAGTGCCTTCATTTTTCGCCTTTATGTTGATATGGCCCGTGACATGAGTGTCGGAAATTAAAATGGCCCGCCGGCCAAATAATGTTTAGCCTCACTGATCTAGATCTATTACAAATGTAATTCCATGACTAATTGACATAATTACGCTTAATGTTAGTATTTAGAGTTTTATAAGAACAATTAGATCTGATTCCTTTTTACATTGTAAGATAGCTCATAATATCGTGAAATAAGAGCTTAATTGAACCTGAACGTGATGTGATAAGGGTTAATATGTACATGAACCTGGTGATAGTAGAGTTCCTTTGAACATGACAAGTGCTGGATTTACCACTAGGCAGGTGTCACGTGATGTCAAGCACTTCTTGTACGAGTTTAGTTTTAGAGTCAATCTTTGCAGCGCAAAAGTCAAGACACTAGCGGATCCAGAACTTTGGAGTGGGGGGAGGCGATTTTTTTCCAAACCCTAACCCTAACGCTCATTAAACCGTAACCCTATGCATAAACGTGCACAGCACACACACACACACACACACACACACATACATACACACAAATATATATGAGAATAAAAAAGCAGCATTTCTCAACCTTCAGAGAAAAACAAAACGACTGGGGCATCGCTATAAGGTTCCCTAGTGCTTTTTTCACAGCAGAAACGTATTCTCCTGACATCTACTGCTCATTATTCATCAATGGAGTTCGGTGCGAAGCCCCGACGCCAAAAGTGTTTTCTTGCATTCTTCACTGCAGAAACGCATTCTCCTGACCTAAAGCTAATTATTCATACTATTAAAAAAGAACCTTTTGAATAATGTTGTACTTGAAAAATATTCTAATATGAATTTATAGGCCCTTACTACATTGCTAATTCAACCGATTTGTTCATTGAAAAGATAAGATACCACACATATTTAGATTAAGGCTTTGAGGATCGCCGCCGAAAAAAAAAATTATTCGATAAATAATATTCAATAACGCATATGCACAAATTGTGAGTTATTGTCCCAAATGTATTTAACTACAAAAATTTCAGATTGAGTAAAGGTTGGGAAAAGGCGACTATGTAAATTGTATTTGGGTTTAGAACTCATCTCAATCATGACTCTTATACTGAAAAATTTCCCTATCCCTAACTTTCTTAAAATAATTATGATAAATTCATGTGAAATTACATAAACTCTGTCTGGAAATGGAAGGGGCGGTAGAGTGAAAATGATTAATCCTCGCTCCTTTAATAATTTCTGCTAAAGATTGCATTTGGCATTAAAGAATAGGGGTTGGGCGACTCGATATAAGAATTTAATTTATAGTATATATAAATTATATTAGTGACAGATTTTTTAAATTTTGTAATTTCTTAACTATAATACAAAAAGAAAAAGTATTGGTTTGTCCGATGGGGGAAATGCGATTGCATGTATCACCCCTCCCACCTGGTACAACCCTTTTTCATTTAAATTTATTAATGATAAAATTTTAGATTAGAGTGTGGTACGATATAATATACAATGGTTCACATATCAATACGTAGTTTATATTAAATAGATATTCAACTAATTTTGTTCACACACTATGATTCTCCATAAAAATAGGACCGCCCCCCACATTCTAAGGGCTTATTTGGTAAGGGCAGTAGAGGTATTCGCCCCCCCCCCCAAATCGGCAAACAGGGAACGACATAATATAAAGATCGGTTAAAATATCAATAAAAAGTTTTAATCATGTAGATATTTAATCGATTCTGTTAGCAAGCTGTGATTTTTACAAATAAATTGGACCGCCCCCCCCACCCGAAAGTGTATGGGGGGAGGGTGGGCGGGATTGATACCATCGCCCCCTCCCAACCCCACCAAATCGGCCAACATACTTGAGGGGCGGCGAAATAATCTAAAAATAGGTTGAAATATAAAAAAAATTAGTATATATTATTAACATAAGTAATAAATTCGTATACAAATTGTGTGAATTCTATACTAAAATTCGAGTGGGGGGTGGGGATCGCCCCTACCGCCCCCCCCCCCTGGATCCGCCAGTGAGTCAAGATGTATGTTGTCATGACATTAGCATAAGAGCTTGTACTGTCCTGAAAAAATGTATACAAAATCCTTGCAATGAGGTCAAATACATTACTGCACCTTTGTGCGTGTAACTTCTGTGGTAAACTAATACCTAGACATTTCATTAGTCCAAATGTGTTTCGTCTAGGTTAAAAGTGGCCAGGCCGAGGGCACCAAGCCCATGGAAATGTCCTTGCCCCCAGAGCACAGCAACAGGCCAGCTAACAAGTGCCGCACACAGAGCAAGGCAACGGAGACTAGAGGCCACACCAAGATGTCCAGTTCGGCCTCACAGTGCAATATATTGACCAGCAGCACTTCGGCGGACTTCCAATGTCAGGCTGGCAAAGGTTTCTGGGATAGTCCACACAAAATCAAGGTGTCCGCTTCAGCGGACTTCCAGTGTCAAGCCAGTGTAGCCCAGCTTGACTTTCAATGTCAATTTAATGACAACGCCAGTTGCCAAGACCAGTGAGACGAACGTGTTAGGGTTTGAGTTTTTTAATTTTCAATTAGGAAATGAACTTTTTAAACGAAAGCAATTTTTTTTCTCATTCATTGTTTTTTTTTTATACATATTAAACCTTAAAGGTCTTATAACAGCCGAGAGATCAGCTTCAACAAGTGTTCAATAAATGACAAGACACAAGAGCACCACCATTGCGTGCAGCTATAACAACAACTCAACACAATAGCGTGAACTCGTAAAGCCTTTCCATTTTTTTTCTAAATTGAAATATTAATACTTGAGCTTGTCATCGCGATGTCTTTAGATACAAATAAAATGAGAAATGTAAAAAAAAATTAATAAAATAACAACATTGTCTTTTTAAAATTCTATTTTTGTTTAATGAAGTTGAATATTTTCATTTCTATTGTTTATAGTCATAAGCTTTGAATCATCCTAGTTGATTTGATAACTTGCTGATAAAATTAAAGTATATTTTCTTACAGAGACTTTAATTTAAAAAAATACATGATTTATTCAAACGTGGAATTCGATGTTGAAATCTAAATATTATTTGCTTACAAGTTCTATGTTGCTTCTACATACTTCAAATGGCATACAAGCCTATAGAGTTCTTTGCGTCTGGGAATCACGTTAAGTCTAGAGTTTATTGTGTCTGCGATGGTCAAGATCTTGTGAATCCATTCTCCCGAATCAATTGACTAAAAAACAAAGCTGACTTCCTAGGTATCCGAGTGCGGTTGGGGCTAGTGAAGTCTACGTGGTACAGACCAAACCTGGGGGAGTAGCCACTGGTCCACTCTAGGTTGTCCATCAATGACCAGGCTGTGTAGCCTCGAACATCTACATTGTCCAGTCGAATGGCTAAGAAGTATAAGATATATCTGTTTGAGTCACGATTTAGTCAAGTCTCTATAAGTCACATAGTGTGTTATGTGCTAGTTAAATGTAAAACTCAGGTGAAAGTGTATATAATATATAAGTGTAGGCCAAAGTTTAAAAAGCAACACTATGTTGGTAGTTTGCTTTAAACTATACCTAGAACCACAATATATATATATATACATTGTAGATGTGTGTGTTGTACATACTTAGACTGCTACATACTTAGACTGCTACATACTTAGACTGGTACACAAGTAGACTAATAAATACTTACACTGTGGATGCATAGACTGATACATAAATAGACTGATACATACTTATACTGATACATACTTAGACTGATACATACTTAGACTGATACATATGTGACAGGTGGGGAAATGTGATGTGTGTTTGGCGCGTTTTATGTCTAGGGGATGATTATTTTTAAAGCTATCACACACCAACCTATCAGCATATGAATCGGGAGCAGGCACGCAACGAGACAAGCAATGAAAGATAGATACAAAAGTTAAAAATAAAAGAATATTTATTTACATAAATATACATATAAGAATAAAAAGGGGGAGGGTTTGCATCTATCTCTAAATAATACTAGATTTAATCATCACTCTTGCATTTAATAAGAGAGTATGTCACTTTGTCCTCTGACTTAGCTGGTTGTCCTGTTGATGTCGCAGCTGGCTGTGTCCTGGCTTGAGGTTCTGCAGCTGGAGGTGGCGCTCTAGCGGATAGAGGGACGCCAGTGATATAGTTCTTGTGGAGTCTCAATCCCCCAAATCTAATATCTGTAGTGGGCACAGTAGGGCGGGTGGCCGGCTACCGTGGGCACAAGGTTACTGCGGGCAGAGCTGATTTGCCGTGGGCAGCGTAGTTGACAGGATATGTCCAGTGAGTTGCAGAGGGTTGGCGTAGCTATGACGTCTCACACAGATCTGAATCTATAGGGACGTCGCACCTAATAGCTTGACAGGTGGGCTGTCGAATAGGCGGGCAATGCCGATAGCGCCAAGTGGTAGAGTTGAGTAGATCTCAGTAGGCAAGTGCAGTGCCGAATAGCACTAAGCACATAAATAGGTAAATAGGCAGGTAAATAGATCGTTGATCCAATAAATAAATAGGCAGGT
Organism: Biomphalaria glabrata; assembly: GCF_947242115.1. Classification (NCBI taxonomy): domain Eukaryota; kingdom Metazoa; phylum Mollusca; class Gastropoda; family Planorbidae; genus Biomphalaria; species Biomphalaria glabrata. The sequence continues at coordinate 37,368,934 of NC_074716.1, forward strand.
AAATAGGCAATAGGCAGACACCTGAGGGAGGCTGCGGATAAATAAAGACAAGTTAGGACATGTCTCTCATACATCTTATCGATGCCCTCGACTGAGGTGCATTCGTCAGATTGGTGAAATTGCTTTAGAGCACAATGAGGAGATGATGACAAATGGGATTTGGAAAATAGATGGCAGATAGTAGCATTATATAAATGTACATAAAAGGGGAAATACTAATATAAAAATGTACATAGAAGGGGAAATAATAATCTGAAATAAACAACACAGGTGGATAGAGAAAGAAAAAAAGGGGGGGGGGTGAATTGGGCGGTGGTCGGCGACCAAGACGGTTTGTTTACATATGACCGTAGGTCTAGAACAATGGAGCGCGCTTGAATGGAGAAGGTGTCCGTTCAAGAGGCGCAACTCTCGTTAGAGTGAAATGGCTACAGGGGAGATAATTCAATACAGGGGAGATAACTCATATCTCCTTTCTAGGCGCAGTATTAGTGCGATAGTAGAATTATCAAGGCTGTCAACCGAGATAAAGGAAATAAAATAAGGTGTACAAATATATACATGGTTGCATCAATGATCAATTGATGCAACGTAGCATTAATAGATTAATGCAATACATAAATACACACATATGCCATGTTCATGTTTTCTACTTACGACAGTGAGAAATACACAATGCACTAATTAAATATAAATGAAATAATAAACTACACATGATAAAATCCAATGGAAATATACACAGAGTAATTAAGATGGAACTTGTGATTAAGTTCGGCTTACCACCAGGTATTCCTCTACGAGTAAGAATAAATGATATAGTCCAGACTCGATAGCTCAGCTCGAATGAGAAAGAGAGAGTCTGACTCGATTTAATTTACCTTATATACAAAGGCCTGGAAAATGTGGGCGGAAACAGGAAATGTTCTAGGCTTAGAATTATCTTACACGTGGGTGAAGTCCGACAAGAGATGGGATTCGCACATTGGGAGGTCAATGGGTGTGTTTGTCCTCGTGGTCTCCTAGATCAAAGAGAGGCATAGGAGAAAAGGGGGGGGGGGAAGTGACTTGCATTCCACACAAGGTGGTGTCCACTGCGGCCGTCAGTCAGACATCCGGCGGATAAGACAAAAGAGATTATCTTTCCCCGATCAAGGGCAGATAAATGAAAGGACTGGCCTAGTTTTCTTCCAAGGTGGTGGACTAAGGTCTAGCCTGGAGAGAAAAAGGTGAGGCGGGTGGAGAATTCAGGGGTAGGATGGGGAAATAATTAAAATAAAATAAATAAATAATGAAAACTAATAATTAATGCTGTGATAAATTTGAGTGACTCTGACAGCGAGTTTTTGACTTGTCACAACATACTTAAACTGGTACCTACTTAGACTGGTACATACTTAGACTGATACATACTTAGAATGGTACATACTTAGACTGGTACATACTCAGACTGGTACATGCTTAGACTGGTACATACTCAGACTGGTACATGCTTAGACTGGTACGAACTTAGACTGATGCACCGTTAGTCTCTTAGGAAGTTCATTGATATGTTAAATGTTGAACTTTACCTTTGAGCATCTCATTGATATAATATTTGTAATAGTAAATTCTGTCTGGGTCATCCAATCCTTCCACCGAAGGACGTCCACTCTCTGTAATGTAGATTGGAGGGTTATTAAAATGCTGTTTGGCCCATCGCAGGATATATCGTATGCCCCAAGGGTTGACTTTCAACCAATCCGCACTAGTGCTGATGAAAGAGAGATTGAATATTTTTATTTTTGAAAAAAAATGTGTCTTTCTAATGACTAGCATTTTAAGTTCTGAACTGTTTGGTAACTTACATGATCAACGTATTGAGGACCATTATCTAGTTTGGTAACTTACATGATCAACTTATTGAGGACCATTATCTAGTTTGGTAACTTACATGATCAACTTATTGAGGACCATTATCTAGTTTGGTAACTTACATGATCAACTTATTGAGGACCATTATCTAGTTTGGTAACTTACATGATCAACTTATTGAGGACCATTATCTAGTTTGGTAACTTACATGATCAACTTATTGAGGACCATTATCTAGTTTGGTAACTTACATGATCAACTTATTGAGAACCATTATCTAGTTTGGTAACTTACATAATCAACTTATTGAGGACCATTATCTAGTTCAACAGCACATAGGAGTACGTTCCACAAGGATGTTAAAGATGTGTAATATTCTTTCATTGAAAGTCAATTTTATTGCCAACAAAAGTGTTCAAAAAATGTCAATTAAAATCTACACCTAAAACTCTAAGAATGTCAGACCAACGTAAGAACAAAAACAAACAAACAAAAAGTAGAAGAAAAATGGTTCAATATTTTTTAAAAGCTTATATCAGTTGTAATTGTATTAATTAGTTTGGAGCAGTCAAGTAATTACATTTTTAGTAGATCTAGACTAAAAACAATAGATCTGTGCGATTAGAAAATTTTTTACAAATAGTTTTCTTTAGTTCAATTTTGATTTTAGCATTCTCAATGCTCTATGCTCCTATCACTTGTCTGGACCAGTTGGGAAAGAAGGGAGTGGGAAAGGGACTTGTCAATGTTACCGATGGCTTTTTTTAGATGCATTGATAGAGAAAAAGTTGTACGATTTGAGCTTGAGCTCGATGGCTCAAGCCTCCGCCTCTAAGACGCTAACCACTGTGCTAGCGAAGTGCTTATTAAAATAGGATTTATAGTGATCTATTGTTAGTTTCAAACTTTTAAACGCCGACCTAATTTTCTACACAAAGTATAAAGAGGACTAATTCATCTTATACTACCACATCAGTGACCAGTCACGTACAATTTCTTTTCCTTGTTCATTACCAAACAAAATAGTTAATTATCTATAGTTAATTAATTGCTTTTTTTTTCAATTGATTCTTGTTTTGTCAGGTACAAGAAATAGTTGTGCAAAATTTCAGCTTGATGTGAGATTGCGTGTGAGAGAAAGAAAGTGTACAAACTTTTTACTAGAGTGAGTGGATAGAAGCTTTGTACAAAATGAAAAATAATTTGTGTCTTACAAACTAGGACGGACACTGTAGACAAAGGTGTAGCAACCCTGGCACGAAAAGGTCCATTGCGTTCAGGACCATGACTACTTAAGTCCCACATGGTCAATTGAAAAAGTCTTGGATAGATAACGTAAAATGTCTACTAACTCTAGCAGTGCTTCACATTTCTCCATAGCGCTTTCACATCTTTTTCTTTTTTTAATAGTGTTTCAATAGTTTCATTGTTTCAAGACTTGAAACCAGATCTTAACAACCAAATGTAAACAATAGCAAAGAGCAGATTACTCAGTTTCACTTTCACTTTATATTGAAAATCTTCCAATGGACATACGGTAACTGTATGATGTGAATTAAAGCATCATGTCCGTGGACCGTCATATTGAGTTGTAATGCTGCTACTGGTGGCATACTCTACTGAGCCCTTCAAGACAGGAAGCGTTACTATCCATCAATACAAGAGCCTTCTGATATGTGAGATTTTTAAAAATAATTTTTTAGTTTTCAACCAAGGCCGAGGTCCTTATATTAACACTTTTATAATAGGTAATAATTACTTTTGATTGATGTGAAACATATCAAAACCTACATTTCTACTTGTATTGCTCACCTAAACCTTTGTTCTCATGCGTTAGTTTTGTTAGTAAGTAGTAAGTTCACATTGTATCGACCTTATTTTGTGTGTTCAATATTTCTAGAAAACTGACCTCGGCCAACAAGGGTCCGCCATTGTGTTAATGTCTTGGTCCTGCTCGTAGCTAGGTTGTGAGTCAGGTCTGGGTTGATTAGATACTAGTGTAGAGGTATAGTGATTCATACCTAGGAAGTCGTAAGCACCTAGAGACAAGAGAATACAGACTTTGAATCAAGTAGATAACAAAACCATAAGATTTCTACCATAACCATTATTTTAGTTTATAATAAGCTCGCCGGTTACTCCCATTGATTTGTTATGGTTGGGACATCCTCTCCTTTTTTTAAAATCCCAAATAAACGGGCAACATTTAAACAATCTAGCTTTATTGTGTCTGTTTTCTCTCTTTCCTTCTCCCTCTGTCTCTTTGCCTCTCTCTCTCTCTCTCTCTAAAATTCTTTGTGTTTTTTTTCACCCCGCGCGTCCTTGTGTTCCCTGATAGACTTGATTTGGAACGATCCGCTTCATACCCCGCAACTCACAATCACAAATGCTTTTGACCCGTGGATTTCAGTACCACTTTCACTTATCTCCTACCCCCCCCCCCCCCCGCGCCCTTCTGCCCACAACATAAACATTTGCTTTCTCAAATCACCAGTTAATATACCTATGCTGCTTTTCAATCGTAACCCACACCTACACACACACACACACTTTTATTTAAAAGCAATCCTTAAATGTTTTAGCATCCCCCGAGTGATCGACCCTTCACCACACACTTGTTAGCGTTTGGATTCTATATCTAGCACCTCTGGTTAGTTTTAGCCTATATGTCCTCCTCGAATCCGCGCATTGTACCGATTTGTACGATATTGGACACCAACAACATTTCTTTAGTTTATTAGTCTCACGCTTAGAGGGGAGAAAATGTGTTTTCCGAAGGCCCCAATCCAATGCTCCGTTCGTCACACTACATTGATTTGATTTGGTGTCCCTTAAATAAGTTCCATTTGCTTTTATTGTCATCGTCTATTTGATTCCTTTTGATGACAGTGTAACAAAGTTATCTTTCCTTGCTAGTTCTCTATCTCGAAAATAAATTAAAAAAAAATACTCTAGATTTATTCTTTTTGGTGCCAATAAGTTAAGTTTTGTTTTCTTCCTATTTTATGTTTAAAAGAAACGGAAATGAGTAAGGTACATTTTGTTTTACATAATATTATATTTTTATCACTCAGACACCGCGTCTCCATAACAACGAGAATAAGCTTTATCTTCACGTTAATACTATTCAATGAGCACTTCTAATGCTTTAACACACTAGCTTGTCTTTCAATGACCACTTCTACTGCCTTAACACGTTAGCTTGCCTTTCAATGACCACTTCTACTGCTTTAACACATTAGCTTGCCTTTCAATGACCACTTCTACTGCCTTAACATGTTAGTTTGTCTTTCATTGACCACTTCTACTGCCTTAACACGTTAGCTTGCCTTTTAATGACCACTTCTACTGCCTTAACACGTTGGCTTGCCTTTCAATGACCACTTCTACTGCCTTAACCCGTTAGCTTGCCTTTCATTGACCAATTCTACTGCCTTAACACGTTAGCTTGCCTTTCAATGACCAATTCTACTGCCTTAACACGTTAGATTGTCTTTCAATTATCACTTCTACTGCCTTAACACGTTAGCTTGTCTTTCATTGACCACTTCTACTGCTTTAGCACATTAGCTTGCCTTTATTAAGTGATTTCTCCTCCTGTGTAAACTCTGGTAGTCTGCTGCTATTGAAGCCTTGTCGTCTGCTCTTCTCGGCGACATATTGTTTCATAACTTCTGGATAATCCCCGGAACCACCAAATATGGCGTTACCAAACCTGAAGTGAAATAGTGAAAAAATTGAAAAGAAGCGGAATTTCTAACTGCAGTGTCTGTGGATGATAAAATGTTACACCATATGCTGGTAACTCTTCTTTCCTTGTGCGTCACTCTTGGAATGAAGAAAAGCCTATCAAGTAGTTGAATAATAAAACATTTCTTAACAATTGTTTGGTACTAAATTTAACATCTTAGTTACGCTTGCCTTCCATATCATTGAAATGTTAGTGCATCGTAAAATCAAATTAAGTTTTCATCACAGACCGTAGACTAAACCTTACCATCTAGCCAGTTGCTAAGTAACGGAAAAAGTTTCTTAAGCTAACAGTTAAATTTTTGTTTTCTGAACTATCCGAAAATCTTAAGTTGAATTAGCGAATGTGTTCAAATAGTAGCAAACATTTGATTGAATTCACAACTAGATTTTGGTTGATTGTGTTGTGTATGTGTGTGTCAACTTTGTGTTTGTTATTCCAACTTACCAGCCTAGTTTGAACTGAATAGCACGGTCTGCTGCCAAAGAGTCATCAACGGAATCTGTTAAAGGTTCCTTCCATTCTATGTCTAGAGTGATACCAACACTACCTTTTAAGAATTAGAATATTTAATGTAGGTCAGTATAGAAATAACAAATTGGGAGTTAGAATTTATGTATTATCGGTGGAGTGAAACTTAAGTTCTTGATGGTTCTACTTTCATTAAACTCAGTGATGCTCTAGTGACCTAGTCTTTATTGAACTCGAGAGATATGACGAGGGTTACTTAACATCGCGCACGTGTTTTTGCAATCTATGTTAGAATGTTCAGTGAATATTCACACGCACCTACACCTACACATACACACAAATACTTATTAATTGTTGTTATAATTATGTCCAACTTATTTGCATAGTAAATAGATTTTTCTCTTTAAAAAAAGTTTAATTTTTTTTTAATGTAGTATTTAGTATGACAGAACTTTTACATATAAACTTAGCAATACAACTTGTAGACAATATTATTTTTTTTATCAAAAATCTAAAACCATTTGCATATATGTGTTAAAAATATGGCAAATAATTATCTCCCTTACTAAAAAAAAGCCTCCAGTTTTTGTTACTATAAATAGTGAATAGTTGTAAAAATAGTGTATTTTTATGAAAAAACTGCTTGCATAATTGATTAAAAAAATTAGATTTTTCACTTTCATAAAAGAAAAAAGTAGCCGTTGCATCAGAGCTTTAAATGATCTAAAATATCATGATGTCCGATTTTCATTTTCTCTTCTAGTTTCTGAGATCTAAACGGGACGGACGGACGGATGGACAGACGGACAGACAGGCTACACAAAACTTATTGCGTCTATTCCCCTTTCGGGGGCCGCTAAAAAACTTATAGTAAATGTAATTCTATTAATTAGTTTGGATCACTCATGTAATTAAATTTGTAATAAATCTAGACTAACAATAATGAATCTGCGATTAAAAATACTTTGACCAATTATTTTTGTTTAGCGCAATTTCATGCTTTTAGCTTTCTCATTGTGCTATGATCCTATCATTTGTCTGGACCATTTGGGAAGTGGGGAGAAGAAAGAAGTGGTATTTGGGTGAAGGTTACCATGATAACTTCTTAAATGCATTTTATTAAACTCGAGGACTCAAGTCAATATCCCAACCACTGTGCAAGCGAAGTGCTTTCGAAAAGAGATTTCAAACTTTAAGCAACGACCTAAATCTCTCCACAAAGTATAAAGGGGACTAATTCAACTTATACCACCACATCTGTCAAGTACCATTTCTTTCCTTTGTTCGATGCCAAACAAAATAATTAATTACCAATAGTCAGGTGCATAAATAATTGTGCAAAATTTCAATTTGACCCGAGATTATGTGTGTGCAAACATTTTAGCAGACAGACAGACAGAGTGAGTTGATATAAGCTTAATGAAAATAGAACGCCATACATATTATTGTTTTACCAACGAAGTTAAGCGTTTTGGTTTCGGGGCAAGACATTTTTGCGTGTACTCTGAACAGCATTTATATATGTTCATTTTATTATGCCTTACACACAAATGATACATATCCATGTTTGGTATATATATATATATATATATATATATATAGACGTTTGCATTCAAAGGTATTTTAAATTTGTAGATTGAAGTCTGTTGTGTAATTATTATGTCACTACTAGTATAATGTATGTGTGGGTTTTAACAGTATCTTAAAAACGATTTTTTTTAATGATGTCTCCAACTAAAAAAAAAAAAAAAGAAAACTGATAAATGTCATCCTGTGCGATTTTTTTTTTTTGTAAATTTAGGGGGTGGGGATGGAGTTCTCAATATTTAGTTATGAAATATTAATTTTTTTTTATCTGGAAGGGTGGTGGGAGCCATATATAGATATATACATTACATTATAGTATAATGAAAGATTTATTATAAAAAATATTATAAAAAGTCTTTATAAATGTTATATAATATTGTCAGAAATTCTAGAGCGAAAATGACCTGCGCCAAAACGGTCAAGCCAAATTGGTCACGCCACTGTATTGATCATATATGTGACTGAAAAGTCATATCAAACAGTAACATGTCGTATAGATAACTTCTAAAAATAAATTTACTTACCCCCGTATTTGCCTTTGAAGTTTGATTTATACATGTGATATGCTCTACTATGGCTCCGGATAATATTGTGAGCCGCTTTATATACTCCTGCTCCAGGATCGTAGACTCCTGGAGCGAAGACTCCAATACCGTAACCTAACCAGCTGATGACGAAAGCCTCATTGAAAGTTATCCAGTGTTTGACCTTTCCAAACAGAAGTTAGAACAATATATTTATTTAAGAATGACTTTTTGTCTTAAAAAGATCAAGATAAGGGGATGAAGAGATGTACTAGAGAGAACTATAAGGTACTAAATAGAGAGAAATATAAGGTACTAAATAGAGAGAACTATAAGGTACTAAATAGAGAGAACTATAAGGTACTAAATAGAGAGAACTATAAGGTACTAAATAGAGAGAACTATAAGGTACTAAATAGAGAGAACTATAAGGTACTAAATAGAGAGAAGATGAAAAGAAGAGAAAAAATAATTTAAAAAGCTGATATACAGAACGGATACCTAGAATGTCAAAGAATTGACTATAAGTACCTACTAGAGGTCACAATGACTTACTCTGTCACCAAATTGTTCGAAACAAACTCTTGCATAGTCTTCAAACCAACTAACTATTGAGTCGGACCTCCAGCCTCCTCTGTCTTCTAGAGCTTGGGGCAAATCCCAGTGATATAGTGTTATCATTGGAGTTATACTGAGAGAAATAAAACCATTGCAGATGACGGGGGAGGAGAGGCATATGTTTCTATGTACAGGATCACACAAAATATGTACTGACACATTCTAAGTAAGTCATTGATTTGTTCACTCTTCAATCTGATCGATGACACGCAAACCTATCAAAAAGATTTGTATCAATACATGGGAGTTAGTCTCACCACTTCATCCAAGGTTTAAACCCTGCATCTGACTTTTCTTACACTATCAACTGTTTGTATTGAGGAGTTCAGGCTAAAAAGTTGTTGCATCAATGACATGGAGGTGAAGTTAGTACTGTGGACATTTCGTGCCTAATTTGTGACGATTTTATAATTGTGAATGTATTTACAATTCAATGCTTAATTATTCCTTTGTGTATACATAATGGCACAAACAGAATCTCTTGCCGGGATAATATGAAATAACTAAAATATACAAAAGAAACTTTTAGACTTTTTTTTTCTTTCTTTTCATGAGCTCCTTCCAAACATTTATTCAGTAATTCACACGACAGAACTACTTGACAGATAGTCTTACAAAACCACTGAAATACTCAATCCACAAGGTATAAGCACTTCAACCTAGGCCTACTAGTACAACTGAACAACTGAGCTCTTCTGTCGTATTTATTTAAACTTTACTTTCCCCAAATTTATACCTTTTTAAATCGCCTTTTCTAGAATCCCAGAAACTTCTATTTTAAATTATAAATATTTCTATTAGCTATGAGCTTCTTAACTGACGTTTGCGACTTCTTTCCTGACCTCTTTCTATGATTAAAAAATATCTTGGGCAGATGATGCAAAGGTCATCCGTTTCTGTGGCCAACCGTGAGAGAGGATGTCATGTGACCAGCACAACGACCAACTGCCTTTACTTTTCCCCAACTAATGTCAGGTACCCAATAGAGCTGGGTAGACTCAGAAAGATCCCGAAATTCAAACCCCCAGTCTTCACCAGGATTCAAACCGGAAACCCCCCGGTTCGGAAGCCAAGAGCTTTACCACTGTGACGAACCGTTTTAGCTCACTCAAGATATCACTCAGGTCTAAGCATTTAATTAATTTATTTACTCGCTATTAATCATCAATTTTATTAATTTAGCCAATCAAGCGCTAAAAACACAGCCACCACCCCTCCAATCCAACCCCACCCCCTTTGGCAGCGATGTCACATTTAACTATCCCACCTTGACACGTGCCACACTAGACTCTTGACAAGAGTACGCTCCCCTTTTCCTATCTTGGCAAACATCCGTTGACCCCCCCCCCCCTTGTTGGGAGCGGCTGGTCACTTCAAAGTGCCCATTCAACTCAACGCCTCGGGCAACGCTGTTCGTCTGGCACTAGCCTTTATCAAGGTATAATCTCCATTGATGTACCCAGCTCTGATAATCTCCCCTTCATAATCCACCTGACCACCTGGGCTGATTTCCTGGGCTTTCAACTCGCGCCCTCGCGCAATGTCTATCTCCCGGAAACTCTCGTCACGGTCAAGCGTGGACCCCTTTTGTCAAAGACGTCAAATAGTCTAGACCACCTTTGCACCTATCTCCCGCCACTCACCCCCCCCCTTTTCTATCCACGTGTATATGGACAAACTTCATCGTCCGATCTCATTCACGCTGGAGAGCCCACAGGGAGCACATCTAACTCTTGCTTGAGCTCTAGACTATTTTCATTCCCTTATTTCACTTTGGATTGGTGCTTTTATCTATAGGCTACATCCGCCTGAAATCTTAGCAACCTAAAGCTGATAGCAGATTTGCTGGCACCAGATCTGTAGACATCAGACCTACTCATCCTTCAAGAGTCCAAGTAACAACGCTAGCCACAGACTCGTCACTGGCTTAACTGATTGGTAGACGCAGCTTAGCTCTGCAACCATACAAGTTGGACTGCACACGGAGCCTGGATCCACTACGCCAGCCCACCAGCAGACAGCATCAGTATCAGCCACACCAGTCTCACCAGTGCAGCACCGGACCAAAAGCTAAGCAACCAGCCTAATGACACTCAGACCACTTGGTTCTAATATCTGATGATGATAGTCCTATATATGTAAATACGCTAGATCCCATACTAGCAACTGTACAGCATTTCACCTTTCATTATCCTTTGTATAATAAACTGTACATAATTTTACATCTAAATATAGTATTTGTTGCCTGCATTATAACGCTGTGCTTGTAGTTTATACAAAGAGAAGGAAAAAAAGGAAGCTGAAATAGCTATAGCTATAGCTAAAGAAAAGGAAATCACGGAGCGAGAAAGGGAAAAAGAAAAACAAATAACTGAGAGAGAAAGGATAACCGCGGAGAAAGAGAACGGAACCGCCAGTCAAGCTTCCTCCGGATCTCGCCCGGCTAGCCCTGCCTCCCAGCAAAGTTCCTCAAACGGCCTACCCCACATGCCAATGGAGCACTTCGACGACAAGACAGAGAACATCGAAGTTTATCTTGTCCGTTTCGAAGAAGTTGCGAGCTACTACGGTCTGCCAGAGGAGAAATGGTGCTTCCGGCTATCACAATGCCTCCGAGGCAAAGCCTATGAAGTATACTCTAAACTCCCCTCCGGCCAGCGAGAAGACTACGCAGCCCTCAAACAGGCGCTACTCGTCCAATTCGAGCTGACTGCCGAGTCGTACCAAAAGAAATTCAGGACATCCCGCCTAGAGCGCCGAGAGACCTACGGTAATCTCTGCGACAGGTTGGACAAATACCTGAAGAGGTGGCACACTCTTAGCGAACTGCCAGAGACTTTGGACGGCCTAGTGAGCCTCATACTCGCAGAGCAGTTGCTGGAGTGCATGCCTAACGATGTCAAAATCTTTGTAAGGGAGCAGCAAGCCGCTACACCAGCCGACATAGCTTCAGCTGCAGACCGGTACGCGACTGCCCGCAAAGACGTTAAGGACATCAAAAGCAAGACCTCAGCCTCGGACAAACCAGAGGACCAGCCCACTTCTTCCAACAAACACGCTCCTTCTAGCCAACCCGCTCCTTTTACTAAACCTCATCACCAAAAAGCACCAATCCAACGACCAGCCACGCCTACTAGCTACGACAGACGAAGCCACCCGCCTCGACATGGCCAGACCAATAACCGTCACCGTGACTGGAACAGCACGAGTGATCACAGGCCCAATCGACAGCAGCAGGCCCCACGTACTGTGTCAGCCATGACTGAGCTCCCTGAACCCTCTTTGCATAATCAGCCATCGCCTCTTGATGAGGAAGAGGAGGACTATTACGTCATATCAGCGCTGACCGTGGCCCCTGAACCCACTGCTTGTGGCCTTACCCAACCGATACCGCCTCACCCCATCATATCACCCCCTGGGGTAGAGATTATTCTGATTAACGGATCTCCTGTCCAGGCACTATTCGATTCCGGATGTGAGGTGAGCTCTGTCATCAGCAAAGCACTGGTCGACCCATCGGATCTCACTGGTGGATCAGTGACGGTTCAATCTCTAGACCGTGGCATTCCTCCGAAGGTGTATCCTATCGCTCGGGTCCACGTAGAATGCAAGTATGTACATGGCACCATTGATGCAGTAGTCATGGACTCGCCAGTATACGACTTTGTTCTAGGCTCCAGGTACATACCTCTAGGAGTGGTCAATAAACCATACTTCTCTCTGCCCGTCGGTAGAACGACAAAGCAGAAAGGTGGCAGCAACCAGCCGGTTGGAAGCCCTGGTCGCCACTCTAACAAATCCTTTACTGGCTCCTCAGCCAAGCTCAAGCCGCGCCACCCTGGCACTGACACTGCCGGGAAATCACGAGGTAAGCGTAATAACTACACTCGTGAAGGTCCGTTTAACTCCCGCTCTTCAGCTATCAAACCACTCATCCCTGGCACTGATCCTGCCAGGAAGTCACAGAGGAAAGTGAACTTTCACTCTCGTGAAAGTGGGCCTCATCACGGCTCCACCCACACTTTAAGGCCGATCTTCCCTGACATTGACCGTGTCTGGAAAATTAGAGGTAAGCCGATCAATCGCACTCACGAAGAAACGCCTCACTATGGCTTTAGAGATAAGCCCCGTCCAACATACGCGCATTGGGCCCTCCGCCATAACGTCCATCCCACTTACTGGTCTGCCCCAAGAAGGAAATGTACCCAGTCCTATCTACCCGGCCTATTTCCCCAGGTTTCCAGAATTGCCCCTTCCACGTGGCAATCCGCCTGCGGACAGAACATAGGCGACAGCGGACCCTTAGGACGGACACCCCTCTGGACCTTGGCAACCTCTTAACTACTGGGAAAATTTTCTTAAATGCTACGACCGACAGTAGACGAAACTTGAGTGATATCAACGTTAGCACTTTATAGATCTTTTAACAAAGACCTATCTTACGCAGGGAGGGTTGTGACGAACCGTTTTAGCTCACTCAAGATATCACTCAGGTCTAAGCATTTAATTAATTTATTTACTCGCTATTAATCATCAATTTTATTAATTTAGCCAATCAAGCGCTAAAAACACAGCCACCACCCCTCCAATCCAACCCCACCCCCTTTGGCAGCGATGTCACATTTAACTATCCCACCTTGACACGTGCCACACTAGACTCTTGACAAGAGTACGCTCCCCTTTTCCTATCTTGGCAAACATCCGTTGACCCCCCCCCCCTTGTTGGGAGCGGCTGGTCACTTCAAAGTGCCCATTCAACTCAACGCCTCGGGCAACGCTGTTCGTCTGGCACTAGCCTTTATCAAGGTATAATCTCCATTGATGTACCCAGCTCTGATAATCTCCCCTTCATAATCCACCTGACCACCTGGGCTGATTTCCTGGGCTTTCAACTCGCGCCCTCGCGCAATGTCTATCTCCCGGAAACTCTCGTCACGGTCAAGCGTGGACCCCTTTTGTCAAAGACGTCAAATAGTCTAGACCACCTTTGCACCTATCTCCCGCCACTCACCCCCCCCCCCTTTTCTATCCACTTGTATATGGACAAACTTCATCGTCCGATCTCATTCACGCTGGAGAGCCCACAGGGAGCACATCTAACTCTTGCTTGAGCTCTAGACTATTTTCATTCCCTTATTTCACTTTGGATTGGTGCTTTTATCTATAGGCTACATCCGCCTGAAATCTTAGCAACCTAAAGCTGATAGCAGATTTGCTGGCACCAGATCTGTAGACATCAGACCTACTCATCCTTCAAGAGTCCAAGTAACAACGCTAGCCACAGACTCGTCACTGGCTTAACTGATTGGTAGACGCAGCTTAGCTCTGCAACCATACAAGTTGGACTGCACACGGAGCCTGGATCCACTACGCCAGCCCACCAGCAGACAGCATCAGTATCAGCCACACCAGTCTCACCAGTGCAGCACCGGACCAAAAGCTAAGCAACCAGCCTAATGACACTCAGACCACTTGGTTCTAATATCTGATGATGATAGTCCTATATATGTAAATACGCTAGATCCCATACTAGCAACTGTACAGCATTTCACCTTTCATTATCCTTTGTATAATAAACTGTACATAATTTTACATCTAAATATAGTATTTGTTGCCTGCATTATAACGCTGTGCTTGTAGTTTATATGTGCAAGTAAGGATTCTCAAACCATAAAAATCCCCTAGACACCCAAAACGGCCAATACTTTAATCCGACTTGTCACAACCACTCAGCCTCCGGGTCTACTTTCTCTGATTGGTTAATTATAATTAACACGTGTTTACACATTGACATTTCTTTTGACCTGACCTTTTTCTACAACGAAGTAGAATGAGGTCACAGAATGATTCGTGATAAGCATAATGAGATAAAACTATTAAAAAATTAGGAATCTTATTTCAAACACAAACTGTTTTATCTACTCAACATTTAAATATCATAATTTGAATTGCTACATAAATTATATCAAAAACATTTCTCTTCAATGCACTAACTTTTTAGCCAGCAAGGCATCAATAAGATTATTGTAGTAGTCTACTCCCTTTTGATTCAAACTTCTGACTGTGCCATCAGGCATAACACGGCTCCATGCTATTGAAAATCTGTAGATATTAACCTGTAATAGCATTAAATGAGCTTTTAGAAAGATCTATGATCCTATCACTTGTCTCAGTACGCTATGATCCTATCACTTGTCTCAGTACGCTATGATCCTATCACTTGTCTCAGTACGCTATGATCCTATCACTTGTCTCAGTACTCTATGATCCTATCACTTGTCTCAGTACACTATGATCCTATCACTTGTCTCAGTACGCTATGATCCTATCACTTGTCTCAGTACGCTATGATCCTATCACTTGTCTCAGTACTCTATGATCCTATCACTTGTCTCAGTACGCTATGATCCTATCATTTGTCTCAACACGCTATGATCCTATCACTTGTCTCAGTACGCTATGGTCCTATCACTTGTCTCAACACGCTATGATCCTATCACTTGTCTCAGTACTCTATGATCCTATCACTTGTCTCAACACGCTATGATCCTATCACTTGTCTCAACACGCTATGATCCTATCACTTGTCTCAGTACTCTATGATCCTATCACTTGTCTCAACACGCTATGATCCTATCACTTGTCTCAGTACGCTATGATCCTATCACTTGTCTCAACACGCTATGATCCTATCACTTGTCTGGACCAGTTGGGAAACAGAGGGGAGAGAAAAAAGGGAGTTCTATGTGAATGTGACCCTAATAGCTTTTTAAATATATATTTGTTTTTTTTTAAATTGTACGACCTGAATTTGAACTCAGGACTTAAGCGTCCTCAAGCCGTGACCTACTAACCACTGTGCTAGTGAAGTGCTTATGAAAATAGAAAATATAAGGTTATCTATTGTAAGTTTCAAACTTTAAAGCGGCGACCTATAAAGGAGACTATTTCAGCTTATACCACCACATGTACAATTTTTTCCCTTGTTCGATATTGAACACAATAATTAATTGCTTAATTTAATTTTATGATTGGTTATTTTTTTTAAATTGATTCTTGGTAAAAGATTTCAGGTAAAAGAAATAATTGTGCAAAACTTCAGCTTGATCCGAGATTGGGTGTTGGAGAAAATAACGTGTACAAACTTTTTATTAGACAGACAGAGTGAGTTGCTATAAGCTTTGTAATGAGCATTAGAACATTCAACAAAGTATTGAGATACACATTTTCAGTGTATATAAAATCAGTAAATAAATAAGTCCAAAGTAATAGTGTGTGTGTGTGTGGGGGGGGGGGTGGAGGGGGGAAGACACCAAGAGAAAAGTCACAGATTTGAAGTAGGACCTCTTTTTTGTTGTAGATGGGGGGGGGGAAGGAGTGTATAAGTGAAAGGGATACTAGGATTCACGGTCCAAAAGTATATGTGCGTTTGCGTGTGTCGGGGTTGGGCGTTATAAAGAGGTCTTTTCACATCAGCTCAAACGTCTATGTCGGAGTAATAACTTTGCGCAGGTTAAAAATGAACAAATGTTCCGGAGAGAGAAAGAGAGCGGGACGTTCAATGTCATTCCAACGTACGTGAAGAGGAGTTTGTGGCCCGTTGACAGGAAATATATAAAAAAAAAAAATGTCCAGTCCATTATAAACACAATCAATCCTGGGGGAACAAAACAACGGGAGTAGCCGGTGGGTAGTGATAGTATCTCTACATGCTACTTAGAAATATTTGAACACACCTGTATATTATCTTGGGTTGTCGTAACTGGGGACACGACAATTCGTTCACTGACATTTCGTTCACCGACAAATCGTTCACGACTTTTCGTTCACGCGACTATTCGTTCACCAGACATTTCGTTCTCCCGACAATTCGTTCACGCGACATATCGCTCACGGACTATTCGCTCACAGACAACTTGTTCACCGACAGTTGGTTCACGACAAATTGTTCACGCGACAAATCGTTCACTAACAATTCGTTCACAGACAAATTGTTCACAGACAAATCGTTCACTGGATATTTCCAAAAACAAAAAATTGCTAGAGATCGGGCCTGATCCGAAATTCTTTGTAAATTTTTGTTTGTTTGTTGTTAATATTTTGTTAACGAGGACAGTATGTGATAAAAAATTATACTGAAAAGAAAAAAGAGATCTTACAGCAATCTGAAACATTTAAATGGGACCTCACTTTATTATAGGTAACATTTTTACTTTCAACATGTAGGTCTTCTTTTACACTCATGTCCATCATGTAGTCTTGTTCGACCTACCCATATTTGCTTATCTTCTTAATAGCGGTCCATGTTTAATTAACATACCCATTTTATTGATATCTTATTAACAAAAACAAATCTTATCTTATATAATACAGACGTTTCTTCAAAAAAGAAGATGATTACGTCCTACGCGTCATGCATTCTGCCAAGTCATGGTTTTCCTGGCTAGCTCAGACACACTAGTATTTTTTCCACAATCCTTTCAGTGTTTTTACGAGAGATAATTTAGATTTTTAACAATGGTACTAGATTTGGTACTATATATGGTTTCACTGTTCAACTCTGAACGTCACATACTAGATACAGATCTAAGGTTAATACTTATCAATTAAGACACCTAAGAAAAAAAAAACTAATTACATGTACAACACTAGGAAATATTTTGGTTCCCTATCAAAAAATTATAATTTATCGCAATACAACAAAATAAAATTGTTTCAATAAATTTGTTATTGAAGTCCAAGCAATCAAATTAGTCTACCAATGGGTGGTCACATTTAGAAACAAGTTAACTAAAATAAAAATAAAATAAAACTTCTTTTAAACTTGATGGAAAGTACTATACTATTGTCTAGTAGATATTTTCAATGTTAACAGATTGAACATGGGTATAGACAATGTCCAATAAAGTTTTATTACTTCCAGAGGAGCCAGTCTGTCTAGCACTCAACTAAGTGGTAACTAGAGTATCCAGATGAATGGGTAGATTCCCGGTAGATGAAAAAAAAAAGAGGGGGGTGTAAAGGTATATTAAAGGTGAAAGTAAAAATGTTACCTAATACTTATAGTAAAGTGAGGGCCCGTTTAGATTTTTCAGCTAGCTTGTAAGATCTCTTTTTTTATTTTTTTTTAATTTTAAGTATAATTTTTATCACCTACTGTCCTCATTAACAAAATATCAACAACAACAACAACGAAATTAAATAAACTCGGATTTGACCTGATCTCTAGAATTTTTTTTGTTTTTGGAAATAATAGCTACAAAAGTTTTAATGTAAATAAATTAAACACTCAACGAAAATATATAATATTAACAATATGTTACTATCCAGTGAACGATTTGTCTGTGAACAATTTGTCCGTGCCGTGAACGAATAGTCGCGTGATCGATTTCTCGCGTGAACGATTTGTCGTGAACCAACTGTCGGTGAACAAGTTGTCGGTGAACAAGTTGTCTGTGAGCGAATTGTCCGTGAGCGATATGTCGCGTGAACGAATTGTCGGGTGAACGAAATGTCTGGTGAACGAATAGTCGCGTGAACGAAAAGTCGTGAACGATTTGTCGGTGAACGAAATGTCAGTGAACGAATAGTCGTGGAACCGTCGTAACTCATTACCAAGTGTAACTGCGTGTAGCGTGTCAGAAGGTCATGTACAGTGTGTGTGTGTTTATAGTACTTCAACAATGTGAGACGTGCATGTATTCGTTCACTGTTGACTGTAGCCTAATCTTGTAGGATAAAGCCAATATAACTGTTTTCCTTGTATTTGTTATTTGATTACACATACTTTATGTTTTAAAAAGTCACTAGTATAAATTATTTATGCTATATACTATCTTCTTATTAAGTTCTTATATCGAGCACCGCCGCCCCCTCCGCTTATGTCAAATACAATCACAAGTAATACATTCCACCCAAGATTTCACCACTTGAGTAAGTTCGGTATCGGAACTTTCGCTCACCTTTTCCTTTAATTTGACACGCCCCTTTTTTAATATAATGGACAGTCAACTGTAGACGGACTAGGATACAAAATAAACAATTATTATTATTAAACTATTAAATAAATTGAATAATTATTCTGACCCCAAGGTCACCGAGCATCTGGACATCTACTTTGTACAAGTGATAACTGTCACAAGCTACGTCGCCAGTCTGTCCATTAGCTAGTTTGCCATTGTGAGCGAAAGTATCCCAGATACTTGGACCTTTACCTGGTGACAGAATATTGAGAGAGATATGAACATGAATGGAACATAAGGTGAACAGAAATGAGAATGTGCTCAATCCTTTAGAATGAATTTTTAGCTAAACACAGACTGTGACTGAAATCCACTGGTCAATACTTCTGCGGTCAAGCTTCTAGAACATTATTTGAACTAAAAACGGCAATAGTGCTTGGACTATAGCATTCTGTTTTTTCCAATGTCACATGCCAACAGTGTGTATAGCTATCATTAGCAAGCTTTGTGGTGTTTCTGGTGTACAAAATGCCAAAGAAACTCAAAGTATGACCAAAAGCCAACGTGGGTTTTGAAAAGGGACATCAGCATTGGAGGGGAAAAGCTGACAGGTGTCAGTTGTTTTAAATGCCGAACTACAGGACCGAATAGTTCACAAACTATGATTTCTCCTTAAAAAATGGACCGCCCCCCTTCACTCCATGAAAGGTAGTGGATATAATCGCTCCCAACATAGCAGAAGAGGAACGACAAAATATAAGGATTGGTTAAAATATCAATAAGAAGTTTTTATCCTATATCTAACTCTATTAACAAACTGTGATTTCTATAAACAAAAAATTGACCGCCCCTCCCCTCGAAAGTTTAGGACATTGGGAGGAAGTGATGCAATCGCCCTCACCCCCCCCCCCCCACCATGTCGGCCAACATACTAAAGAAAAGGGGGGGGCGACATAATCTAAAAATAGGTTAAAATTTAAATAATTCTTATCTTATCTTATCTTATATAATACAGACGTTACTTCAAAAAAACAAGATGATTACGTGCTACGCGTCATGCATTTAGTCATGCATATTAACCAATGACCTAAACTCCGCCAAGTCACTGGTTTTCCTGGATAGCTCAGGCTCTAATAGCGCTAGGGAAGAAGGAGCTTTTATACAAAATTGTCCTAGCATATGGAACGAGAAGAATGTTTATATCTTTGTGTCTTTCTGAGTATTTTATTAAATTTTGTTTTTGTATTTGGAGATTATGGTTTAGTGTTTTATGTATAATTGCTACTTTACTTTTAAGTCTTCTATCCTGAAGGCTTTATAAATTTAGTGATGTTACTCTAGTCAAAGTGATTAGTATATACTACTTAAATTACCAGACTCTGATCTGTCAATGTCGTGCAATGGTTGTCAATGATCGCAGGTAATCGTGCATTAAATGTTAATTTTATAAGAAATTAAGAATTGCCTTAATTAGTTTGTAGTTCAAAGTTTTTGGTTTCTAGACATGATTTTGTATTACCTCAAAGAAACACTTCATTCTTTATAGGAGCAATTATTAAAATAACATTCATTATCAATAGTTTCTGCTGTTAAACGCTGTTTCGTAAAGTGATTTTACTTTTTAATATTCTTAGCTCTCGATACATATCTTTTGACCTTCTGTCTAAAAGAAAGATCCAAAGAGGCCATCTATAAGTTTGTGTGAAAGCACAAGAGTTTTATGTATTATTGTTTAATTAATTATCAGAAGAAATGACTTACCATCCTCGTTCCAGGCACCCTCTATTTGATACGCCGCTGTGGCTACGCCCCACTGAAAGTGATCTGGAAACTTTCCATAATAGAACTCGTCTCGATCGCTTGGATCTGATAAGAAAAAAATAAATCTGTGGACATTTTCTTGTCGTGAATACCTTTGATTGTCTTGTCGTGAATACCTTTGATTGTCTTGTCGTGAATACCTTTGATTGACTTGTCGTGAATACCTTTCCTACCAGAAAAAGCACCTCAACTCACATTCACATCCACTTACCAACACATTCCTACATTTGTATTAACAAAAAGGGAAGGATGTGGGCTGGTTCAATACAAGTCATCAAAGAGGCTACACGAGCATTATTTAGTAGCTTGCTACAAAGCAGGAGTTTAGTTGACCTGGTCATTGGCAGCACTTATTTTTGTGTTCATGATTTTACAAGAGTAAGATTGTTTAATCAATTATTTGATTACAATGTACTTTTAAATATTCAGACAATTTGAATTTGATTTGAAGTAAGCGGGATAATGTCATGGAGCCTGCTAGACAATGGGGATGTAAACAATGAGGAGCTCTGATGATGCATACGCCAAAGGCTACGCTATCCAACCACAACGAGGCACCCTGGAGGAAACGGTAAAATTATTTTCGTCCATTAGCATTGTGACAAGTCAAAAACTCGCTGCCAGAGTCACTCAAATTTATTAATTATTATTTTTCCTTATTTATTTATTTTATTTTAATTATTTCCCCATCCTACCCCTAAATTCTCCACCCGCACCACCCTTTCCGCTCCAGGCTAGACTTAGTTGACCACCTAGGAGATAGCTAAGGCGTGTCCTTTCATTTATCTGCCCTTGATCGGGGAAAGGTAAACACACAATCTCTTTTATCTTACCCGCCGGATGTCTGACATCCGCAGTTGACACCACCTTGTGTGGAATGCATGTCACGCTCCCCCCCCCCCACCCCTTTATCTCACGTCTCTCTTTGATCTAGGAGATCACGCGGACCAGCACGCCCATTGACCTTTCAAATGTGCGACTCCCATCTCAAGTCTAATTCACCCACGTGTAAGATAATTCTTAGCCTAGGACATTTCCTGTTTCCGCCCGCCTTTTCCAGGCCTATATAAAGTAGATCCAAATCAAATCAGACTCTCTTTCATTCTCATTCTATCGCTGAGCAATCGAGTCTGGACTACTTCATACATTCTTTCTCCTAGAGGAATACCTGGTGGTAAGCCGAACTTAATCACAAGTTCCATCTTAATTACTTTTGTGCTATTTCCACTGGATATTATCATGTGTATTTTGCTTATTTCATTTATATTTAATTAGTGCATTGTGTATTTCTCACTGGCGTAAGTAGAGAACATAAACATGTCCTATGTATGTATTTATGAATTGCATTAATCTATTAATGCTATGTTGCTCAATTGATCGTTGATGCAACCATGTATATTTGTACATCTTATTTTATTTCCTTTATCTCGGTTGACCGCCTTGATAATTTTACTAGCGCACTAATACTGCGTCTAGAAAAGAGTTATGAATTATCTCCCCTTTACTCATTTTACTCTAATGAGAGTTGCGCCGCTTGAACGGACACCCTCTCCATTCAAGCGCGCTCCATTGTTCTCGATCGACGGTCATATGTAAACATACCGTCAGGGTCGCTGACCACCGCCCAATTCAACCCCCCCCCCCTTTTCTTTCTCTATCCACCTGTGTTGTTTATTTGAGATTATTATTTTCCCTTCTATGTACATTTTATATTATTACTTTCCCTTTTATGTACATTTTTATATTGCTACTATCTGCCATCTATTTTTCCAAATCCCATTTGTCATCATCTCCCCTTTTGTGCTCTAAAGCAATTTCACCAATCTGACGAATGCACCTCAGTCGAGGGCATCGATAAGATGCATGAGAGACATGTCCTAACTTGTCTTTATTTATCCGCAGCCTCCCTCAGGTGTCTGCCTATTCGCTATCAAGAATCACCTATTGCCTATTTATGTGCTGAGTGCTATTCAGCACTGCACTTTCCTACTGAGACCTGCCTATTTATTTATTGGATCAACGATCTATTTACCTGCATTTGTGCTTAGTGCTATTCAGCACTGCACTTGCCTACTGAGATCTACTCAACTTGGCGCTATCGGCATTGCCCGCCTATTCGACAGCCCACCTGTCAAGCTATTAGGTGCGACGTCCCTATAGATTCAGATCTGTGTGAGACGTCATAGCTACGCCAACCCTCTGCAACTCACTGGAAATATCCTGTCAACTACGCTGCCCACGGCAGATCCGCTCTGCCCGCAGTAACCTTGTGCCCACGGTAGCCGGCCACCCGCCCTACTGTGCCCACTACAGATATTAGATTTTGGGGATTGAGACTCCACAAGAACTATATCACCGGCGTCCCTCTATCCGATAGAGCGCCACCTCCAGCTGCAGAACCTCAAACCAGGACACAGCCAGCTGCGACATCAACAGGACAACCAGCTAAGTCAGAGGACAAAGTGACATACTCTCTTATTAAATGCACAAGTGATGATTAAATCTAGTACTCACTAGAGATAGATGCAAACCCCCCCCCCTTTTTTCTTTCTTATATGTATATTTATGTAAATAAATATTCTTTTATTTTTAACTTTTGTATCTATCTTTCATTGCTTGTCTCGTTGCGTGTCTGCTCCCGATTCATATGCTGATAGGTTGGTGTGTGATAGCTTTAAAAATAATCATCCCCTAGACATTAAACGCGCCAAACACACATCACATTTCCCCACCTGTCACAAGCATAAATAACTTTACTTTTGCAAATTTTATAAATTACATTTCTAATGTAAGTATTTGGTTTTTTTTTTTTAAATAATATTTTGTTTTATATATTTCGTCAATGCGAAGGTCAAGCTTTTTACTGTTACACAAGATTAGGAATTCTCGGGACTGTTTTTGAAAAAGTAATACTTTGGAGTAATTACTTGTGTATTTAGTTTTGATAAGTGACATGCTGGGAAAACCTTGCTTAGCGTCGCTATGAATGAGTTCAATAAACTCTTTCTGTGATGTCTCCGTAACATCTTCAACTTTGACATTGTTTTGTTGAGATCACTGGCGGATCCAGGGGCGGATCCAACTCGGCCGATCACCCCCCCCCCCAAAAAAAAGGGGGGAGGATTAACGTTTTCACTCTACCGCCCTATCCCCTTTCCAGACGAAAACATGACGTTTTATTACAGAATAGTCAAACATGGGACAGAGTTTATGTTTATTACACACGAATTTATCTTAGTTATTTTAAGAAAAACTTTGTTTTAGAAAATTTAGAATTAATACGCAATTTTTCATTATAAGAGTAACAATTGAGATAAGTTCTGAACCCAATTATTATTTTCCTAGTCATCTTTTTACAACCTTTACTCATACTGATATTTTTCTGTTGTATAACACAATTTTAGACAATAACTCAAATATATAATCCAATCCTAAACATACAACAAAATATGAGTAGAATCTAAGTGGTCCACTTAATTTCCCCTTCCACTTCCGAAATTTTTGTTTAGAGTTTTAAATTATAGTTTTGTAACAAAACAAAGTTACAAAACATGTCTACTGAATAAAATGTATCACTTACAAATGAGCTTTTTTAAAAAATATATTATTTTTTGAATATTTTTTTTTTTCTTCGGCGATTCTGAAAGTCTTAATCTAAATATGTGGGTTATCTTATCTTTGCAAGGAACAAATCGGTTGTATTTGCAATGTAGTAAGGGCCAGTAAATTCATATTAGAATATTTTTCAAGTGAAACATTTTCCAAAGGTCCTTTTTGAATAGGATGAACAATGAACTGTAGATGTCAGGAGAATGCGTTTCTGCTATGAAGAATGCCAAAAAAAAAAACGCTTTTGGCAACGGGGCTTCGCCCCGGACCCCACTGGGAGAGCTTACAGCGCTCCCCCAGACCCCTTAGCTGTCAAGTGAAAGACCTCAACATGTCAGTTTTTTTTTCTTCCTCTTTTTTTTTTCGCCAAATGTTGAGAAACACTGCTTTTTAAAAAACAAATATATATATAAATATATAAATATAATATATATATATATATATATATATATATATATATGCTGTACGCGCGCTTATGCATAGGGTTAAAGTTTACTGGGCGTTAGGGTTAGGGTTTGAAAAAAATCTCTCCCACCCCCACTTCAAAGTTTTGAATCCGCTAATGATGGTTGAGATACATTTTCACGAAAATATCATCTCCAAAACCATGGACTAAAAAAACAATTATTAACCAAGTAGCTTTTCAATTGCATCACGACGACAAATACTATCTATGATTCCGCATGGGGTAATGTAGATTCACTAATTGACTTTTATTTAAACTGTCACGATATTTTTACTGCAACAATATGAACAGGAAATCATTCTGTTGTCTATCTCGGAGATAAAAATTAAAGATAAAATAAATTTACAAAGTTCGTCCCTGCATATTAAAATAGTTACAAGTTAAAACCTATATCGAATAAATGACATTGTACTTGAAGAGATCAATGTTAAGACTATAATTATCGAAAGTAGACTTTGTATTAGAGAAATAAGATCTACTGGTCAATTGAGTTGCCCATGACCTATTAACCTAGTTGTATTTGGAAAAGCTTCTGTAGTTGTATGTGAAATGTGTGGCACACGATACGTGACAACAAGAGCAAAAAAAAAAAGGAAATAATTTGTCAGGAAGGATAATATTAACCTGTCTTAAAAAGAAACAACTATCTATACAAGGGGTGGGCAATTTACGTCCCCAAGCTACATGTGGTACTCGAGAGAATTTTATGAGGTCCGCGAACACCTACAGAAATTAGTTGTGTCCAAAAGATTATATCTATACAAATCGCATATATTTTAAAAGTACAACATTTTAAATATCTCTATAAGTTTTGAAACTTTTGTCTACAGTTTTATTCTATTTTATAGTTCGATTCTGATGATGAAGAGACTAATGAAAGCATTCTCTATAATTCTAAAATGTTTTATGAAAATTGAAAAATATTCTGATAGGCAATATGTTAAAAAATTCAGAGTTAGAGTTGAATTATGTATTTTGCTCAACGAGTATACTATATTGTTTTGTTTCAAAGTTAAAAAATTAGTAATATTTGAACATTTAAGTAGCCTATTGTTGGTTGGAAAAAAGTGGCGTAGCATCCAGGGCGCGAATGGGTTCAATGGACCCGGGCCCACGACCATTAGGGGCCCACAGTCTGTGTAGTAGCAACAATGACGCAAAGGGGTTAGGGTTGCACTTGGGCCCATGACTCATGACTAATTGAGGCCCACGTGAGAACTTACGGATGACACTATAGTCCTGATGTTTACGAATTAAAGTTTCAACACAGCTGCTAATTATTCGATTTTCCCAAAGCTCAATTTATTTCTTTTTTTTATTTTTATCTGTATTGAAAATGTGAGTTCTGAACTCTCAACTGGCTTCATATCACATTAATTAAGTAACAAAACTGTCCCAACAGTTGTGATTCTAAAACTTTTGTATCCGAGCCAATGAAGTAGATACTTCAAAGTAGTGTAGAACACAAATGTAGGACGACAGCGTCCTCTGAAGTCTTCATCACATTGTTTTATTGTTTTTGTATTGTGTGAAAAAAATGTTAATGTTAATGAGCTCAGGAACGTCACGAGAGTTGTAGTCATCTGACCACCTAGAAACGTCGAGCGGCGTTCTGTCCGGTTCGAGAAGGCCAGTAGGGACCCTATATAAGTGTCGCAGTCAAGTGGTTCACGGCAGGGGTTCAGAACCCGCTTCACTACAGTCCGGTCGACTACAGCACAGTTCAGCGGTGTGGTTCTGTACGGAGCATTACGACGGTTCAGTGCGGAGTAGCATCAAGTACAGTTGAGACGAACGGCGTCTTGATCTTGGTCTGTGATCGAGTCCGACACAAAGAGCCTAGTGTGTGAAGTCAGTCCTAAACTGTTGAACCCAGTGCAAGCCCGCAGAGCTATTTGTACTGTTCTACGTGCTGCCAATTGTACAGTATTGGATGTTATTTATTCAACTATTAAAGTGTTACGTTACTTTGGAGCCCTGACTTGTCAAGTTCTTTAAGTTGGTGGTGTATGGTGTAGTTTGCAGAGAGCCTGGATAGTGAGATTCGTAACAACTGGTGTCAGAAGTGGGATCGGATCGGAATCGGATTGGATCGGATCTACTATGGCTCGTCTGAAACTGCTGTACGAACTTGAATTTAGAGAACTGAAGGAAGAACTCCGTGATCGAGATCTGAAAACGAGTGGAAATAAAGAAACCTTACAAGCACGCCTCCGAGAATGCATAGTTGAAGAAGAGGAAGATCCAGACACGTATCTGTTTGAAGTCGCACCAGATTTTGGAGAGTTCATTCGGGCTATGAGTATGACATTGAAGAAGTCCACCGAGGAGTACTGTAGAGAGATTAAAAAGATGTGTACCTCAGTGAAAGAAGTGACGAGCCCCGTGGTGAAAACGATGGACGTGGTAGAAGTAACCTTGTACGACCAAGGAGGCTTGAAAGATGAAGGAGATTCACCATCGTTGGACATTGAACTATTACCCACCCATGCTGTGAATCAATAAGCAGTAACAATGGCAATGCTGATGAACTTGGTGCTGCATGTGAATCCGAAAAACAAGGAGTACAGATCTGGGGAGCCGAAAGAGACAGATGAAGAGACAACAAAAGCTGCCTATCGTCCAACAGAAGCTTGTGCCGCCGACGTACCTGATATGAGAAGCTCAAACAGCAAGACAGGCCAAGAGAATCCAAGTAAGCCTGACGTTGGTCCAGCTGCCAATACTGGAGAGGAAAGTCCTGATGGTGGTAAAGAGAATCCAAGGCAGTCTGACGTTGACGTTGATGGACATTTGAAAGACGAAAGTCATCGACAGGGTCTGAAACCAACAAGCGATTGGCCCGATACTGAGACAAGAGAGAGAGGTCCTGATGGTGGTGAAGAAAGCCGAATGGAGCCTGAAGCCGAAGACGAGGGACCTTTGCACGAGGAGTGTTACCAACCTGCCCCACGAGCATGCCCTCCAGACAAGGCTGAAGATGATGACCTGTCCCACAATTCCCCGCCCTGTGGATTTGAAGCCCATCCCAGTCCTTCTTCGCAAAGCCCTATGAAGCCACCTCTTTTGCCAACGATCTTGGTATCCCCAGCCCTTACATCCTATACCTCTCCGTGTGTCAAGTGGCTGTCCTCAGTACCGACCGACAAGAGAGCGATGCAACCACAACGTCACTGCAACAAGAGGACGATCAACTGGAGGAAAAGAAGAAGGCGGCGTTTGCGTAGTCCAACGTGCATGGTGATTCTACCAAGAAATAACTGCAGCCGCATGAAGACCAACTGGCGGAGAAGAAGAAGAAGGCTACTTTTGTTGAGTGCAACATGGATGACGATGCGACAACGACATCGATGCAACCCGATGAAGGCTAACTGGAGGAGAAGAAGAAAACGTTTTCTGAATTCAACGTGGATGGCGATGAAAGCACGACGTCCATGCAACCAGGTGAAGGCCAATTGGAGGAGAATAAGGAAGCGACCATTGCTGGCTGCAACATGGATGGCTCCATCAAGCTCAAGCCAACTGCCACTGATCGACCTCCGCCTGCAGCGATGAAACTTTACAGCCAATGTCATGATGTCCGGGACGGACAGATCTAAGGAGGGGGCCGTGTTACAAACCTGGTGGTGGCACAGATGGGGGTAGTGGTGTGAGTGTAGTCAGCCGACGCAAATCGCCCCAGGCCAGCGTCAACCGTGACGAGCTACGACGGTCAGCCGAGACGAGTGTCAACACGGCGGTTCGGGAAGGATCGACGGCGGTCCGGGAAGGATCGACGTCGTGAACAGAGCTCAGGAACGTCACGAGAGTTGTAGTCATCTGACCACCTAGAAACGTCGAGCGGCGTTCTGTCCGGTTCGAGAAGGCCAGTAGGGACCCTATATAAGAGCGGAGGTGTCGCAGTCAAGTGGTTCACGGCAAGGGGTCAGAGCCCGGTTAACTACAGTCTGGTCGACTACAGCACAGTTCAGCGGTGTGGTTCTGTACGGAGCATTACGACGGTTCAGTGCGGAGTAGCATCAAGTACAGTTGAGACGAACGGCGTCTTGATCTAGGTCTGTGATCGAGTCCGACACATCGAGCCTAGTGTGTGAAGTCAGTCCTGAACTGTTGAACCCAGTGCAAGCCCGGAACGAGACGGAGAGGCCAGTGCAAGACCTGATACGGCAGAACGGTGTTATCGGAGAGATATTTGTTATCGCAGAGCTATTTGTACTGTTCTACGTGCTGCCAATTGTACAGTATTGGCTGTTATTTATTCAACTATTAAAGCGTTACGTTACTTTGGAGCCCTGACTTGTCAAGTTCTTTAAGTTGGTGGTGTATGGTGTAGTTTGCAGAGAGCCTGGATAGTGAGATTCGTAACAACTTATGTACCGTTCAAGTTGAAATGTTTGTTCTTTTACAATGAATGGCGAAACCAAATTGGGGAGCAGGCTTATAACAAAGATGTGGAAGATAGAGAGATGTCAAAATTAACCATGGAATAGTGTCTGACGAATGTTTAGTATTTGGTTCATAGTTCTTAACACCATTATATTTTTACAAAAACTTGATCATGGAATAGTGTCTTTCGGAGATGTATGCCTATGTATTATCCAAGGTTGGAACGATGTCGCCCACACAGCAGTTACCCCCTTTCCACACAGCTGATCTATCCAAAGGTATATACATATATGTATATGGAACTCTGACCAATGTTTAGTATTTGGTTCATAGTTCTTAAAGAAAGTTATCACCATTATATTTATAAAAAAAATCTCTAACCAGTTTTTTAAAAAATTGTTATGAATATTGACATTTGACAGGAAAACAAAGCCCAACAAATTCGAAACGAGATAACTGATAACTTTTGGGCAATGCAGTTCTGGCAACTATACCGAGGTCCAACCCACACAATTTTTCTGAGAGCACTCGAGACATATTAAAAGTTGATCAAATCAGCATCAGCACACTTTTTAAAAAAACTGTTTTGAGATTTCCGGTGATGGAATACCGCCCCCCCCCCCACCCAAAAAAACAAAATTGCAATTAGAGAGTCATTTCTAGGATTTCGTTTTTGTGAGAACCGCACGTTTGCAGAATTGGCTGAAAAAAAGCTCCAAATAATGAATAATCTCCATTTATCCTTAAATAAACTACGAAGCAAAAGCTACGAAGATGCTTCCAATAGTGGATAGTAGGTCCTACAATGGTCTTCCGGTATTGCTTCATCAAAAGAAGCCGCTTGTGCAAGTTCACTGTGCTAACCACGACTTAAACTTGGTCTTAAATGATTCCGTCAGCTGTGCTCAAGACGTTGCAGATTTCTATGACTTGGTATGTGTTTTTTTTTTGCTCATAGCATCTCTAGATGGTCTTGAATCCAATAGGAAGAGCATAGCTTATAGTACACTCAAATACTTTTGCCCAGAAGGTGGTCATCAAGGAATGATTCGAATATTTTGATGCACTAAAGCTGTTAGCACAAATTACTTTGTGTTTCTCTAAGGAAAAAGAATGTCAAGAAGCCAGCAGCACTTGGAGGAGAATTAGAATTATTCGATAACATTATCCTGCTTATTGTCGAGTACAAAATTGTAAGCGCAGTCAAAGTTACGTTGCAAATGTTGAAAAATGAGGAGCAAGCTCTACATAAAGTAGAAAGTATTGGAATGTCTTTTGGTTAATATACATATACATTCATGTTCCTCAATTGTTCTGTCACACTATACATTCAGATTGCTCAATTCTTCTGTCACACTAAACATTCAGATTGCTCATATCTTCTGTCACGCTATACATTCAAATTGCTCAATTCTTCTGTCACACTATACATTCAGATTGCTCAATTGTTCTGTCACGCTATACATTCAGATTGCTCAATTGTTCTGTCACGCTATACATTCAGATTGATCAATTGTTCAGTCACGTTTTACATTCAGATTGCTCAATTGTTCTGTCACACTATACACTCAGATTGCTCAATTGTTCTGTTACAATATACATTCAAATTGCTCAATTCTTCTGTCACACTATACATTCAGATTGCTCAATTGTTCTGTCACACTATACATTCAGATTGCTCAATTGTTCTGTTACAATATACATTCAAATTGCTCAATTCTTCTGTCACACTATACACTCAGATTGCTCAATTGTTCTGTCACGTTTTACATTCAGATTGCTCAATTGTTCTGTCACACTATACACTCAGATAGCTCAATTTTTGTGTTACAATATACATTCAAATTGCTCAATTCTTCTGTCACACTATGCATTCAAATTGCTCAATTGTTCTGTCACGCTATACATTCAGATTGCTCAATTGTTCTGTCACGCTATACATTCAGATTGATCAATTGTTTTGTCAAGTTTTACATTCAGATTGCTCAATTGTTCTGTCACAATATACATTCAGATTGCTCAATTGTTCTGTCACACTATACACTCAGATTGCTCAATTGTTCTGTTACAATATACATTCAAATCGCTCAATTGTTCTGTCACACTATACATTCAGATTTCTCAATTGTTCTGTCACACTATACATTCAGATTGCTCAATTGTTCTGTCACGCTATACATTCAGATTTCTCAATTGTTCTGTCACACTATACATTCAGATTGCTCAATTGTTCTGTCACACTATACATTCAGATTGCTCAATTGTTCTGTCACGCTATACATTCAGATTGCTCAATTGTTCTGTCACGCTATACATTCAGATTGATCAATTGTTCAGTCACGTTTTACATTCAGATTGCTCAATTGTTCTGTCACACTATACACTCAGATTGCTCAATTGTTCTGTTACAATATACATTCAAATTGCTCAATTCTTCTGTCACACTATACATTCAGATTGCTCAATTGTTCTGTCACACTATACATTCAGATTGCTCAATTGTTCTGTTACAATATACATTCAAATTGCTCAATTCTTCTGTCACACTATACACTCAGATTGCTCAATTGTTCTGTCACGTTTTACATTCAGATTGCTCAATTGTTCTGTCACACTATACACTCAGATAGCTCAATTTTTGTGTTACAATATACATTCAAATTGCTCAATTCTTCTGTCACACTATGCATTCAAATTGCTCAATTGTTCTGTCACGCTATACATTCAGATTGCTCAATTGTTCTGTCACGCTATACATTCAGATTGATCAATTGTTTTGTCAAGTTTTACATTCAGATTGCTCAATTGTTCTGTCACAATATACATTCAGATTGCTCAATGGTTCTGTCACACTATACACTCAGATTGCTCAATTGTTCTGTTACAATATACATTCAAATCGCTCAATTGTTCTGTCACACTATACATTCAGATTTCTCAATTGTTCTGTCACACTATACATTCAGATTGCTCAATTGTTCTGTCACGCTATACATTCAGATTTCTCAATTGTTCTGTCACACTATACATTCAGATTGCTCAATTGTTCTGTCACAATATACATTCAGATTGCTCAATTGTTCTGTCACACTATACATTCAGATTGCTCAATTGTTCTGTCACACTATACATTCAGATTGCTCAATTGTTCTGTCACACTATACATTCAGATTGCTCAATTGTTGTAGCCCTTTCCACAGACCATAAGTAGTGATTGAATCTATTTCGAGCTTAATGAGGAGAATGGTGAATGTAAGGACGTGTGTTGTAAACCAAAAGTAGTTCCAGACGTTTGCAAATATGTTCTTCTCTTACTACAGACAATAATGAGCAATAGAAAATGGCAATAATGTTCCCATTTCTAGCGGCCAACAAAAGGGGAAAAGACGCTATTAGTTTTGTGTGGAATGTCTGTCCGTATGTCCGTCCCGTTTAGATCTCGTAAACTAGAAAAGATAATGAAAATAAAACACCATAATATTTTAGACCATTCAAAGTTTCGATGCGACGGCTACTTTTTCTTTTCTGGAAGCGAAAAATCTAATTTTTTAAATATGCAGGCAGTTTTTTCATAAAAATACACCACTTTTACAACTATTCACTGTTAATAGTAACCAACACTGGAGGCTCTTTATAGGGGAGACCTACATTCACTAAATTTGTAATACATTTATGCAAATGGTTTAAGATTTTAAAAAAATAAATTTTTATTACATTTGTATTGCTAGGTTATGTAAGTTCTGTTATAATAACTGCTACAATTACACACAAAAAAGTTTTCTTTTTTTTAAGAGAAAAAAATATTTAGTATGCATATAAATTAGACATAATTTAAAACAACAATTAATAAGTAGTTTTTCATATTGTCACGTGAACTGCAGCGCGGTAACACACAAGAATAGTACACTTAACTATTTTTTTTAAGATTTTTTTTTTTTTTGGAATATTTTTTTCTTCAGGATTTGAATAAGAGATTGACCCTTTAGAAAACAATTAGATCAATTAGATATTAATTATAAGACATCAGTTAGGCCAGGTTCACATCTAACTTCACATTCACTTTCACCTATACTTTGGTGTGATGGACCGCTGGGGCACTACACAAGATTTGTCAACTTTCTTTCTCCATTCTTCTCTGTCATTTGTCTTTGATAAAATTTCATTCTGATATTCTTTCTGAAAATATTGAAACCTGCCTGGGTGGACCACTTCGGGGGCCGATTTTAAGTTTGTGTTTCCACTCAAACTGTCTTTGTAACCTTGTTTGTTTGTTTTTTTCTTCATCGCATCTTGTCAAGTTTTCACCAAACAATAACACACCATGACGTCATTTAACCTAAGCATCACACACATCCTTCCTTTGAACAGCAAAAGACGTCACGGTACTATTTAGCTCAAGGTCAATGCCATGTTGAAATCAAAAGATTAAGATTTCAATGTGGCAAACAGAGAGAAAGTAAGCAGAAACACAACCGCGGACTTTGGACAATATTTCTATGGAGTTTAAGCTTTAAACACAATTTTTTCTTAATATTTTTCATGTTGAGCAATTTTTACATTCAAACAACTTTTTTTTCCCCAATACAAAATACACTTTCTTTAAAATGATTAGATCAGAGTCTTTAAACATTAAGACTCACATGCTCTGTAAGACTTGAGATCCTCTGTAAGTCCTCTATTGGAAATCAATGATCGATAGAACTCTACAGATGATCTAGGATAACGAGGTCGATCGTCCCGATCAAAATTTACATAGTATAGTCCAGTTTTACTTGCATAACCTTTGTCCCAGTCAAAGCCGTCCAA
The DNA here is from genome assembly GCF_947242115.1 of Biomphalaria glabrata. Taxonomy (NCBI): domain Eukaryota; kingdom Metazoa; phylum Mollusca; class Gastropoda; family Planorbidae; genus Biomphalaria; species Biomphalaria glabrata. The sequence goes on from NC_074716.1 coordinate 37,402,786, forward strand.
CAAGGACCACAAGAAGTAACCTCGGACGTCACTGCCATATCTGATCGCTGGGGAAAGAAAAAAATATTTTTAAAAAATGCCAGTTATAAATTAATAAAACAACACAATAAACAGACTTCTTTAAATGTAAGAAAATATCAACTTTTATAGACCTAAATGATAAAAATATCATATTTCTATATAAACTCAAGAACATTTAAGCTTTATATTATTAATTATTACATGTGAATTAGATACATTTGATAAGTGTTAGATTATTTTTCAAAACCAAAAGAGTGAAGCGTTGTGGACTTATCACATGAGTAGAAGTGGAGGTATAAGTGAAAGGAAGATTTCTGTCTTTTAATGTGAAATGTCATTTTATTACGTCATTAAGTAGTTTTTAGAGGCCCCCGATTAGAGAATAGCTGCTATTAGTTTTGTGTGGTCTGACTGTACGTCCGTCCGTCAGTCCGTCCCGTTTAGATCTCAGAAACTAGAAAAGAAAGTGAAAATTGAACATCATTCAAAGTTCTGATGCAACGGCTACTTTTTTATTTTCCGAAAGTGAAACATTTAATTTTTTTTTAAATTAACTATGCAAGTAGATTTTCATTAACATACACCACTTTTAAAAGAAAAAAATCAGGGGAGTGTCATAGATATGTGTATGTGTGTGAGAGCAAAGTTATATATTTTGTAAGGTGTTTTCACGGCTCACCGACAGACTCGACAGTGTACAGACAAAGGGTAGGAATAGTGTGACACTTAGATGTATAGCTTGTAGGGCGACTCAATACCCATAGGTGGGACAGACACAGAAGATTTAGTAGTGTTAGTTTAGGCGTGAGTTAGGGTCTCAGCCTTTATAGAGTTTTGGGACAGTTGGGACACAGCGCCATGTAGTGCTAGCAGGGACGTGTATTGTGTGCTAGACGTTTTGTGGTGAACGACACATACAGACATTGGGAGCAAGTCGCCGAGAGGCTGGCTCACGATTTTGGCTCCAAGAGGTGAGAGTTGTTTGCCAGAGACAACATGTAGGAACTAGTTCTAAGGGACCAGGGTAAGAACACATGTTTTTATTAGTTATAGCATTAGATGGTAGTTGATTACGAAAATAAAGAATTTCGCCTTAGCTAGTTGATAGTGATATTTTGGTTCTTTGATATTTAGAGTGACAGTCAGATTCAATGAATGCCCGTGAGTCAGAGTCAGAGTACGTGGAGTCGGTAGATGGCAGTCTTGAGTATGTGACAGTCTAAGCGTTGAGAGACTGAATATATTTTAGCAACAGTGGCGAAAGACCAGTTAGCAAGACGATGAGCGACATGCAGTGATTGGCATCAGATGACATGGACAGCGGTACTGAACTGGGTCCAGTGCATGGAGGAGGGAGTAGCCGTGGTGGTCTTATTGGCATGGGTGACTAATTGCTGTGTTGTTGATTATGTCTTTATTGTGTATTATGTTAACAGATACAATAGTTTTATTAGTATTTAGTATTGAAGACACTTGACTTATGTAATTATTTCATGTAATTCATAATCCATATTAGCAGTTATCAATTTATTCATCATTTAATAATTACACTATTACATGATTTTAAAGCGGCCGTCGATGCCCTAATTAGAATATTAAATATTAGTTTTAATTAGAGAGTTTGAGTTTATGATTATTCATTATGTGGTCATTGATGTTGTGACATTGTTGTCATTAGTTTAATTTATATACATTGAAAGTATTATGAAGACGCACCAAGAGTGAGAATCATCACTAGACGAAAAGAGCCAATGTAATACTACTGATAGTCTTGTAGGGCGACTGATACCCATAATGAGGTAGTGACGAGTGGGGGAGAAAGGGGTCGTGACAGGGAGGTAAGCTTTTTTTAAAAAAATATAACAGACATCTTCATTAATAACTAAAGCTTCAGTCACAGATTCGCGCATTGATACAAATTAAAATGTGTATTTCAGATCACAATGGAAAAGTATTAATGGCTCATTATAAAATACATTTTCCGTTTATAAAACTAGCCCATTGAGTAAAATACTGGTTTAAATTTTGTTTTTAAAAAAGATTTTGGTACGAACTTAACTTTCAAAACGTAAGGGAAAAATATCGTCAAGTGACTTATTAAAATATTGTATTACGTTAAACAAGACCATAGTTTGACTATTTCTGGTCCAGGGGACCGCCTCTGAGTTTTGTGACAAACTCTTTTTGTCATCTAGATTGGAAGTACACCAAAGTGTTTATTCTGATGTAGAAGTATAGAGTGAAGAATTCTGGATGTAAGTTCTGTACAATACTATTTAGAAACCTTTTGAAATTCATAATGCTACTGGCATCAAGGCCGGCCTTAAGTAATTGGAGGCTCTATTCTAAGTGACTTTGGTGTTCCCAAAAGGAAAATGAAAAATGAAAAACGAAAAAATTCAATCAGGCAACGTATACAAATCAAGCAACACTAAATGAATCCATATGTTTTCAACACATGATTTATTGCCGCTGGAAGAGAAGACAAACAACGTCGTTGTAGGTAAAGAACGAAGAGTTCTCTGTGTCCATTAGGTTGGACATTGATTAAGTGTGTGTGTGTGTGTGTAATTCTTGTTCTATCACTAACATTATATTGTGTGTGTGTGGCGCGGTATTTAAGCAGCAGGGTTTGAACCAGGGACCATGGAGACACTGTGTTACAAGAACATACCACACAACCAGACAGCCATCAATAGTTTACAATGCGTTCATTAAAATAGTCAAAGTTTTTATATTTTATTTCATAGTGAAAAAATCAAATAAACAATGTTTATATAAAAAGATTTGTGTTTAATAAATTATCGACAAAACGTCTCACGCCAAAACGATGGCGCCAAAACAACTATCTCGCCAATAGGATTGCTCTAAAACGGCTACGTAGAAGATGTCGCCTACCCAAAGAACCCTTACCATCTAGAAGCGACGTTGTGTATTCACGGATGTACTCTATTCTGTGTTGATCTTTGAGCGTGCCACAGGTGGCCAAGCCATTTTGAGTGACGTATATAGCTGGTGTGTTATAGAAGCTTTTCAAATACATCAATACTTCTGTTAGACCTTCACGATCCAGTCGGCGACTGCTTTGAGGGTTCAACTCTGGCCTATACTCAAGTCTGGTAGGTAGTTTCATAAACAAACAAAAAAATTTCACATTAAATCACAGAATTTTTGGTAGAAACGACAAAACGATTTTCGATAAGCAAAAAGAGAAGTTTCTATACATTATATTTTATACATTATATTTTATACATTATATTTTATACATTATATTTTATACATTATATTCTATACATTATATTTTATACATTATATTCTATACATTATATTCTATACATTATATTCCATACATTATATTTTATACATTATATTTTATACATTATATTCTATACATTATATTCCATACATTATATTTTATACATTATATTTTATACATTATATTCTATACATTATATTTTATACATTATATTTTATACATTATATTCTATACATTATATTCCATACATTATATTTTATACATTATATTTTATACATTATATTCTATACATTATATTTTATACATTATATTCTATACATTATATTTTATACATTATATTCTATACATTATATTTTATACATTATATTCTATACATTATATTTTATACATTATATTCTATACTTTATATTCTATACTTTATATTCTATACATTATATTCTATATTTTAATTTTCTCTACATTATATTCTATACATTAGCAATCGTTAGAATTGACTTAAACATTCATAAGATGGCGAGATTGTGGAAGGTGTTCAGTTTGTGAAAGAAATTTTTAAAAAAGTTTTTACAAGAGACATTCAAATCATGCCCTTACAGTAGACCTCTCATTGCCTTATCTCATTCTAAAATATGATTGTTTCACTTGGAGATTCCATCCTTTTGTTGAGTCGTTTGTCCAATGACGAAACAATAGTGTGACACAAAGCATATGGCCGTGCAAGAATAGGAGTGGACAACGAAAAAAAACCCACTCCAAAGGCAGAGTAGATTTACGTAACAGAGAGACATGTAATCTAGCACAGATGTATGTAACAGAGAGACATGTAATCTAACACAGATTTACATAACAGAGAGACATGTAATCCACTGGCGGATCCAGAACTTTGGAGTGGGGGGAGCGATTTTTTTCCAAACCCTAACCCTAACGCCCAGTAAACCCTAACCCTATGCATAAACGTGCGTAAAGCATATATATATATATATATATATATATATATATATATATATATATATATTCGATATACGAGAATAAAATAAGACTGTTTCTCAATCTTCGGCGAAAAAAAAAAGAAAAAAAAACCAGTCATGTTGGGGCCTTTCTCTTGCAAGCTTGGGGGTCTGGGAGAGCGCTGTAAGCTTCCTCAGTGGGGTTCGGGGCGAAGCCCCGACGCCAAAAGCGTTTTCTTGCATTTTTTACTGCAGAAACGCATTCTCCTGACATCTACAGCTTATTATTTATCAGTGAGATTCGGGGCGAAGCCTCGACGCTAAAAGCGTTTTCTGGCATTCTTCACTGCAGTAACGCATTCTCCTGATCTACAGCTCATTATTCATTCTATTATAAAGGACCTTTTGAAAAATGTGGAAAAATATTCTAATATGAATTTATTGTTCCTTAATACATTTCAAATAAAACCGATTTTTTCTTTGAAAAGATAAGATACCCCACATATTTAGATTAAGGCTTTGAGGATCGCCGCCGAAAAAAAAAATTCGATACATAATATTCAATAAAATTCAAGCATAAATTGTGAGTTATAGTCCTAAATTTATTTAACTAGAAAAATATGAGATAGAGTAAAGGTTGGAAAAAGGCGACTATGAAAAGATTATCAGGCTTTTGAACTCATCTCAACCGTGACTGTTATATTAAAAAATTTCGTTTGAATTATAACTTTTCCAAAGCAAAGTCTTTGTTAAAATAGTTATGATAAATTCATGTGAAATTACACAATCTCTGTCTGGAAAGGGGAGGGGGCGGTAGAGTGAAAACGATTAATCCTCTCTCCTTTTTATAGTTTCTGCTAATGATTTCATTTTGCATTAAAGAATAGGGGTGGGGTGACTCGATATAAGAATTTAATTTATAGCATATAGAAATTATATTAGTGACAGATTTTTTTAAATTTTATAATTTCTTACTATAATAGAAAAAGAAAAAGTATTGGTTTGTCCGATGGGGGGAAGATGATTGCATGTATCGCCCTTCCACCTGTTTATATTATATAGATTTATATAGATATTCGACAAATTTTGTTCACATACTATGATTTTTCAATAAAAGTAGGACCGCCACCCCCACTCAAAGGGTTTAGATGGGAAGGGCAGTAGAGGTATTCGCTCCTCCCCTTCTAATCGACAAACAGGTGAACGACATAATATAAAGACCGGTTAAAATACCAATAACAAGTTTTAATCATATAGATATTTAATTGATTCTGTTAGCAAGCTGTGATTTCTATAAGTAAATAGGACCCCCCCCCAACTCGAAAGTTTATGTGGGGGGGGGGGGGCGGATTGATGCCATCGCCCCCTCCCGACCCTACCAAATCGGCTAACATACTAGAAGGGGGGTGCGAAATAATCTAAAAATAGGTTGAAATATAAATAATTATTATTTATTATTAACATAAGTAATAAATTCGTATACAAATTGTTTGAATTCTATACTAAAAATCGTCCGCCCTACTCCCCTTCGGGGGGGCGGGGGGTCGGCCTAGTGGGGATGGGCGATCGCCCCTACCGCCCCCCCCCCCCTGGATCCGCCAGTGATGTAATCTAACACAGATGTACGTAACAGAGAGACATGTAATCTAACACAGATTTATGTAACAGAGAGAAATGTAACCTCAAACAAAGCTCAAGAATTTGATATATTGTAATTAAAACAATCTTTAAGTAAAAACGTGTATAAAATAATACTGGCAATAGAAATCTAAAATTGGAAATCTAAGCAGACTGTCATCACTTCCAAGTATAGTGTCAACAGTTCCAATTTGGTTTAGTTAAAAAAAAAAAGATTTAAAAAAATATGCCATGTTATCTACGTATTGCTGTATTGTTATCATACTATAGAAACTAAAACTATACAAAGTGTTTAGGGCGCTGTGCTATTCTTGGTTGACTATTGTCACGGATGAATGTCTGTGTATGTAAAATCTATTTTTACAAATGCACGAATGACCGGAAGTGTGTTATTTGTCAGAGAAGAAGAGAAGACCAGCTTGTGATATGTGCCAAGAAGTTTGTGAATATTTCTGTGTTTTGATCAAATTGTTATTTGTTTGATGTAATTACAGCTGAACCCAGGTACACCTAGACCTAGACGAAGACAGAAACTAAGGTAGTTTCTAGAGAGCTATACGTATAAATAATACTAGAAGCTGTATAACAACTTGTTGCGATGATAGATTAGAGTGCATAGCTTACACTAACACAACATACTTTGTTATGAAGAAATCAAATAAGAAATATCTACACTTGAAAAAATACGAACATTTAAATTAAACATATCAAAGAAGAATATTTATGTTAGAACCCCAGTATTGATCTCACAATATTCTTTAGAACAATTCTAAATAAATAGAGGGACATCTACATTAGGTCCCGCACCGACGGCATCATATTTAACATACGGCGCCTGCTCTCCCGTACAAAAATTAAAGAGATGATTGCTGTTGAGCTTCTATACGGACCATTCGCCCTTCTGCACACAGCGAACAGAAGCTTAAAATTCCCGACCATGATTTGCTGATGCTGCTGCCTCGTTAGGTCTGTCTAAAAATAAACGAACTCCGCCTTAGGACGATCCCAAGCCCGGCTTAGAAAAGAGGAGGATTGGGCGTAGGGCTAGCTACCCTACCCTGTAAAAAAAAAACAATAGCTACAGAAACACCAAACAGCAAATCAACAGAAGTCACGGACCTGGGAGAGGATGGACCTCCAGCTGTAAGGTTTATAACGCATGCCAGTGAAAGCCAGAATCATCTGGAAGCTGACAAGCCGAAGACCATCATCTCTACCAGGACCACCACCACCATCGGTACATGGAACGTGCGGACCATGTATGAGACTGGGAAGACAGCGCAAGTGGCAGCTGAGATGAAAAGATACAAGCTTACCATCTTAGGAATCAGTGAGTCAAGATGGACCGGTTCCGGGCAGAAAAGATTGACTTCGGTGGAGCTACTTTTATATTCAGGACATGAGCGAGAGAGTACACACCCTCATGGCGTAGCCCTCATCATAATGGGCGATTCCAATGCTAAGGTTGGCAATGACAACAGAGGATATGAAGAGTCATGAGAAAACATGGATTAGGTGAGATGAATGAATATGTGTGGCACAAGCAGCTTAGTGATTGGAGGAACTGTCTTCACACACAAACGAATACACAAAGCAACATGGATATCACCAGACCTATCAACAGAGAACCAAATAGACCATGTCACCAGACCTATCAACAGAGACCCAAAATAGACCATGTCACCAGACCTTCAACAGAGAACCAAATATACCATGTCACCAGACCTATCAACAGAGAACCAAATAGACCATATCACCAGACCTATCAACAGAGAACCAAATAGACCTTGTCTGTATTGGGAAGAAGTCCCGACGATCTCTTCAGAATATACGTGGACGAGGGGCAGATGTTGCTTCAGATCATCATCTTCTGTGAAACTGAAACTGAAGAAGACTTGGACAAGTGGGCCCAGCCAGTGCCAACACTAAAATACTATTGCGCTGAAAGACTGCAAAAAACAGGAAGAGTTCAAAGTCACTCTATCTAACAAGTTCCAGCTGCTAGAATAACTGCTAGAAGAGGAGACAGTAGAACAGACGTGGCAGAATTTTAAAGAAACAGTAACCTCCACATGGCAAGAAATCCTGGGTCCTGGAAACTCTTCATAAGATCAAGGAAAGAAGAGAGAAGAAAGCAGGCGTGCGTGAACAACAGTAAAACAAGGGCAGCAAAATGGAAAAGCACAAAAAGAATATGCTGAAATAGATAGCATCAGAACAGACAGGTGGAGCTACATTGAAGCACTGGCAAAAGAAGCAGAAGAAGCAGCCCTACACAACAGTACCAAAGACCTGTACTTAGTCATCAAAAAGTTATCTGGACAATTTGCCTTGTCAGAGAGAGACCAGTAAAGGACAAAAATGGTGACATGATAACAGATGAAGAAATACAAAAGAAGAGATGGATTGAGCATTTCCAGGAGCTTCTTAACAGACCTACTCCTGCAAATCCACTAGAGATACCGCTAGTAACAAAAGACCTACCTATCAAGTGCAGTGCATTTACCAAGGAAGAAATTTGCAGCGCAATCAAGCATTGAAGAATAGCAAATCTGCAGGACCTGGCAGCATCCCAGTTGAAGCACTAAAGGCTGACATTGATACCATGTGAAGTTACTCTACCTTCTCTTCTGCAAGATATGGAAAAAAGAAGATGTGCCACCAGAGTGGAAGGAGGGCTACCTCATCAAACTCCCAAAAGAAAGGCGATCTTAGTTCCTGCTCCAACTATCGAGGGATAACACTATTGTCCATTTCAGGGAAAGTGTTTAACCGCATTCTGCTAAACCGAATAAAAGATGCTGTAGATCCACATCTCCGTGATCAACAAGCCGGCTTTCGAAAGGAGAGATCATGCACAGATCAGATAGCGACACTACGCATAATTTTGGTACAGTCCATGGAATGGAACTCCCCTCTCTACGTCAGTTTTATAGACTATGAGAAGGCTTTTGGCAGATAACTGACAGAGGCATTTGAAGTTCAAACAGGAGTAAGATAAGGCTGTTTATTCTCTCCCTTCTATTTTCTACTAGCCATAGATTGGGTCTTGACAACAGCAACAGACCAGGAGTGGAATGGTATACAGTGGACACTGTGGAAACAGCTAGATGACCTTGACTTTGCAAATGACTTGGCTCTTTTTTCTCGCACACAGCAGCAGATGTAGGAAAAGATAAATGTTGTTGCAGACAATTCATCTAGAATTGGTCTTACCATAAACAGAGGGAAGAGCAAGGTGCTCATGGTAAAACATCATACAACACACCCATTACAGTCCAAGGTGAGGCGTTGGAAGAGGTTGAAAGCCTCACCTATCTCGGCAATAGCATAGACCACCATGGAGAAACATGTGCAGATGTCAGAACTCGCTTTGGTAAAGCTCGAGCAGCCTCCATCATTTGGAAGAACACCTGGGGATCTAGGGAAATAAGCACCATCTTCACGATTAGGCTCTTTAACACCATTGTTAAGCCGATACTACTTTATGAAGCAGAGATCTGGAGAACCACCATCACCACCATGAAAAAAATCCAGTTATTCATCAATACCTGCCAGAGGAAGATTCTTATGATCCGCTGGCCAGACAAGATCTCGAATGAGGAACTGTGGCAAAGAACAAAACAGCAGCCAATTAAAGTAGATATCCTTCAGAGACGCTGGAGATGGAAGGTCACACCCTTCGCAGGACTGCATCGAACATAACAAGGCAAGCCCTAACCTGGAACCCCCCCCCCCCCCCCCCCAAGGAAAGAGGAAGAGAGGACGGCACAGAAATACATGGCGCCGCGATCTGGAAGCAGATGCCAAGCAGATGGGCAAGACGTGGGGACAGTTGGAGAGATTCGCCCAGAACCGAGATGAGGGAGCAGGCAGAGATGATGATGAGATGATAAAAAAACGGAGATCATGCTTCCCAATGGGAACTAATCCATATCCACAAATCAATGTGAATGGCAATCTCCTTAATGTTGTTGACCAGTTTAACTACCTGGGCAGCAAACTGTCCAACCATGCGTCACTATCCAGAAACAATAATAGGCAGCCCTCTCGGAAAGGCCATTGGCATTTTTGGTTGCCTTAGACTGAGAGTATAGCGGAATAAGTCTCTTCACCTAGCAACAAAATCAATGTTTATAAAGCAGTAGGTGCTCTATCGAAGGCATTGTGACTTTCATCATAAGTGGCTTCGCTTCATGATGGCCATGCGTTAGCAAAACTACATAACAAAATACTCTGTTCTGTTGGAGGCCGGTGTGGACAGTATAGAAGCACTAATTACCATTCGACAGCTGCGCTGGGTCGGACACGTATCCTGCATGAAAGATGATCGCATGCCAAAAGCGATCTTCGTTAGCAAGCTTAAAGAAAGACGGCGTAACTGAGGTGATCAACTCAGTCGCTATTTCGCTGCATATAGGAAAGTAGCTGGCAGCAGATGGTCTCTGAAAGAGATAGTTGGAGAGCTCTCACAAAAGCTGCGGGTCAAATATATGTGACTCAAAGAAAACCCATTATTGAAGACAGGCGCAGAAGACGTTAAGAAAACTTAATACACTGACCGCCAGAAGATAAAGGCTTTGTCTGTACGAAATGCAGAAAAATATGCAGGTCTTAAGTGGGTTTGAGTAGTCATGTGAAACACTGCATTCATCTTTAGACTTCGGAATCGAGGACCTTGCCATTGAACTCACGTGAAATAGATTTCTGAAGTTTAACTTCTAGTCAAGTTCAAATAAACAAAACCAAATTTAATCAACCGAAATGATTAAGAAAAATTTGTTCAGTTTTTATAGTATTTTTACGAGTCTGGTCTATCCTGCCAGATATTTTTATCTGGTTTATCCTACCAGATATTTGATCTGGTCTATCCTACTAGTCACTACTAGATATGTGTATATGATCTATCCTACTAGTCACTACTAGATATTTTGATCTGGTCTATCCTACTAGATATTTTGATCTGGTCTATCCTACTAGTCACTACTAGATATTTTGATCTGGTCTATCCTACTAGTCACTACTAGATATTTTGATCTGGTCTATACTACTAGATATTTTGATCTGGTCTATCCTACTAGTCACTACTAGATATTTTGATCTGGTCTTTCCTACTAGATATTTTGATCTGGTCTTTCCTACTAGATATTTTGATCTGGTCTTTCCTACTAGATATTTTGATCTGGTCTATCCTACTAGTCACTACTAGATATTTTGATCTGGTCTATCCTACTAGTCACTACTACATATTTTGATCTGGTCTATCCTACTAGTCACTACTACATATTTTGATCTGGTCTATCCTACTAGTCACTACTAGATATTTTGATCTGGTCTATCCTACTAGTCACTACTAGATATTTTGATCTGGTCTATCCTACTAGTCACTACTACATATTTTGATCTGGTCTATCCTACTAGTCACTACTAGATATTTTGATCTGGTCTATCCTACTAGTCACTACTAGATATTTTGATCTGGTCTATCCTACTAGTCACTACTAGATATTTTGATCTGGTCTATCCTACTAGTCACTACTAAATATTTTGATCTGGTCTATCCTACTAGTCACTACTAGATATTTTGATCTGGTCTATCCTACTAGTCACTACTAGATATTTTGATCGTCTATCCTACTAGTCACTACTAGATATTTTGATCTGGTCTATCCTACTAGTCACTACTAGATATTTTGATCGTCTATCCTACTAGTCACTACAAGATATTTTGATCTGGTCTATCCTACTAGTCACTACTAGATATTTTGATCTGGTCTATCCTACTAGATATGTGTATATGGTCTATCCTACTAGTCACTACTAGATATTTTGATCTGGTCTATCCTACTAGATATTTTGATCTAGTCTATCCTACTAGTCACTACTAGATATTTTGATTTGGTCTATCCTACTAGATATGTGTATATGGTCTATCCTACTAGTCACTACTAGATATTTTGATCTGGTCTATCCTACTAGATATTTTGATCTGGTCTATCCTACTAGTCACTACTAGATATTTTGATTTGGTCTATCCTACTAGTCACTACTAGATATTTTGATCTGGTCTATCCTACTAGTCACTACTAGATATTTTGATCTGGTCTATCCTACTAGTCACTACTATATATTTAGATCTGGTCTATCCTACTAGATATTTTGATCTGGTCTATCCTACTAGTCACTAGTCACTACTATATATTTTGATCTGGTCTATCCTACTAGTCACTACTAGATATTTTGATCGTCTATCCTACTAGATATTTTGATTTGGTCTATCCTACTAGATATTTTGATCTGGTCTATCCTACTAGATATTTTGATCTGGTCTATCCTACTAGTCACTACTAGATATTTTGATTTGGTCTATCCTACTAGTCACTACTAAATATTTTGATCGTCTATCCTACTAGATATTTTGATTTGGTCTATCCTACTAGATATTTTGATCTGGTCTATCCTACTAGATATTTTGATCTGGTCTATCCTACTAGATATTTTGATCTGGTCTATCCTACTAGATATTTTAATCTGGTCTATCCTACTAGATATATTAATCTGGTCTATCCTACTAGATATTTTGATCTGGTCTATCCTACTAGATATATTAATCTGGTCTATCCTACTAGATATTTTGATCTGGTCTATCCTACTAGATATATTAATCTGGTCTATCCTACTAGATATTTTGATGTGGACTATCCTACTAGATATATTAATCTGGTCTATCCTACTAGATATTTTGATCTGGTCTATCCTATTAGTCACTACTAGATATTTTGATCTGGTCTATCCTACTAGATATTTTGATCTGGTCTATCCTACCAGTCACTACTAGATATTTTGATCTGGTCTATCCTACCAGTCACTACTAGATATTTTGATCTGGTCTATCCTACTAGATATTTTGATCTGGTCTATCCTACTAGATATTTTGATCTGGTCTATCCTACTAGATATTTTGATCTGGTCTATCGTACTAGATATTTTGATCTGGTTTATCCTACTAGATATTTTGATCTGGTCTATCCTACTAGATATTTTGATCTGGTCTATCCTACTAGTCACTACTAGATATTTTGATCTGGTCTATCCTAATAGTCACTACTAGATATTTTGATCTGGTCTATCCTACTAGTCACTACTAGATATTTTGATCTGGTCTATCCTACTAGTCACTACTAGATATTTTGATCTGGTCTATCCTACTAGTCACTACTAGATATTTTGATCTGGTCTATCGTACTAGATATTTTGATCTGGTCTATCCTACTAGTCACTACTACATATTTTGATCTGGTCTATCCTACTAGTCACTACTAGATATTTTGATCTGGTCTATCCTACTAGTCACTACTAGATATTTTGATCTGGTCTATCCTACTAGATATTTTGATCTGGTCTATCCTACTAGATATTTTGATCTGGTCTATCCTACTAGATATTTTGATCTGGTCTATCCTACTAGTCACTACTAGATATGTGTATATGGTCTATCCTACTAGTCACTACTGGATATGTGTATATGGTCTATCCTACTAGTCACTACTAGATATTTTGATCTGGTCTATCCTACTAGATATTTTGATCTGGTCTATCCTACTAGTCACTACTAGATATTTTGATCTGGTCTATCCTACTAGTCACTACTAGATATTTTGATCTGGTCTATCCTACTAGTCACTACTGGATATGTGTATATGGTCTATCCTACTAGTCACTACTAGATATTTTGATCTGGTCTATCCTACTAGATATTTTGATCTGGTCTATCCTACTAGATATTTTGATCTGGTCTATCCTACTAGTCACTACTAGATATTTTGATCTGGTCTATCCTACTAGATATTTTGATCTGGTCTATCCTACTAGTCACTACTAGATATTTTGATCTGGTCTATCCTAATAGTCACTACTAGATATTTTGATCTGGTCTATCCTACTAGTCACTACTAGATATTTTGATCTGGTCTATCCTACTAGTCACTACTAGATATTTTGATCTGGTCTATCCTACTAGTCACTACTAGATATTTTGATCTGGTCTATCGTACTAGATATTTTGATCTGGTCTATCCTACTAGTCACTACTACATATTTTGATCTGGTCTATCCTACTAGTCACTACTAGATATTTTGATCTGGTCTATCCTACTAGATATTTTGATCTGGTCTATCCTACTAGATATTTTGATCTGGTCTATCCTACTAGATATTTTGATCTGGTCTATCCTACTAGATATTTTGATCTGGTCTATCCTACTAGTCACTACTAGATATGTGTATATGGTCTATCCTACTAGTCACTACTAGATATGTGTATATGGTCTATCCTACTAGTCGCTACTAGATATTTTGATCTGGTCTATCCTACTAGATATTTTGATCTGGTCTATCCTACTAGTCACTACTAGATATTTTGATCTGGTCTATCCTAATAGTCACTACTAGATATTTTGATCTGGTCTATCCTACTAGTCACTACTAGATATTTTGATCTGGTCTATCCTACTAGTCACTACTAGATATTTTGATCTGGTCTATCCTACTAGTCACTACTAGATATTTTGATCTGGTCTATCGTACTAGATATTTTGATCTGGTCTATCCTACTAGTCACTACTACATATTTTGATCTGGTCTATCCTACTAGTCACTACTAGATATTTTGATCTGGTCTATCCTACTAGTCACTACTAGATATTTTGATCTGGTCTATCCTACTAGATATTTTGATCTGGTCTATCCTACTAGATATTTTGATCTGGTCTATCCTACTAGTCACTACTAGATATTTTGATCTTGTCTATCCTACTAGTCACTACTAGATATTTTGATCTGGTCTATCCTACTAGATATTTTGATATGGTCTATCCTAATTGGTACTCTCCAGCAGGCATTAACAATTTTATCCTGCTACGCCAGAATGTGGACCCTTGAGGTGAACCACTCGAAGTCGGTTTACTCTTGGTTTACGCTGGGACGTGACATATTGAAGGAAAAAGTTGAGCTACGGGTGGATGGTAAGATTCTGGCATGGGATAAAAAGCCCAAGTACCTCGGGGTCATCCTCGATCAGAAACTGACTATTTGCGATCATATCCAGCAGGTGCTAGAGACAGCTTCCGAGAAGCTGAACATCGTAAAGAAGCTAGCTGGAACGAAGTGGGGAGCGAGAACGGACGTGCTGAGAGGTCTGTACATGGGTGTAGTACGCTCTCACTTGGATTACAGTCTTCCTGTTAAGGTCTGGGCTTCGCAAACGACTTTAGCAAGCCTAGACGCTGTTCAGAACCGTACCATAGACTAATCTGTGGAACTTTCCGGACAACGCCAATTGCCTCTGGCGAAATCAAGGCGAACGTACCACCGTCGAAATTGCGCAGAGAGCGAGCCGTTATACTAGCTCACGAGAGATTTATGCGGCTGGAGGAAGGATGCCAACTCGGAAGTCTGGTAGACAACTGGGAGGGTAGGAGACGTCTAAAAAACCGGCCCTGCTTTATGCATGTGGCGCGTGGGCTGGTCAGAGAAGCGAATCTGCCGGTGGAGCGAGCTGCTCTTTCCCCGTCCGGTTATTTCTTCCCAATGGAGGCTCTCGGCATGCCGACGATACGGAAGTGCCTACTTGACCCAGTTGTAACAAAGCAGAGTCATCCCACACGGCTACTTTAAGCAGCCAGAGAGACTATCGCATCGTATCCAGCCGGAGTGACCACCATCTACACAGACGGCTCTGTTCAGACGCTCCAGGGCACTGTGAAAGCTGGGTATGAGGCGGTAGTTCGACTCTCTGGCACCCCCGAAAGATACGAGCTCATGGGACCCTGCCATGGGAAAAGCAGCCTCGAGGCTGAATTGGAGGCAATGTTCCTGGCACTGGATTGGGTGAAGAAAAAGTACGTAGCGGGGCTGCGCCAGCCAAAAACATAGTCTTGTTCACGGGCTCGATGTCCGCCCTAGAGGCCTTAGAGGGGCTAGAAGAAGGTGTCAGGAGGGTATGGGACGTCCTCATGGTCGGATAGCGTCTCCTACGATTCGGAGTGAGCTTTACCTTACAATGGGTGCCAGCCCATTGTGTAGTGGTCAGCCACGACTTGGCTGACCACCTCGCAAAAACTGCAGTCGCGACAGCGCTCGAGCATGATGAACCGTGCACATACCAAAGTGTACGATCCCTGGCCGATAAACGTTTGTTGGCGCTTTGGTACGATGGCTGGGACAAGGGCCGTGAGCTCCACATGGCAATGAGTAGACCAGACAAAAGAAATGCGTGATGGCAACTTCATCGTGCGGAACAGCCGGTCCTAGCCCAGTTCCGAGTCGGACACTGTCCAATTGGTGTTTACTTCGGACGGTGGAGGGAAAATTACGACATACGGTGTCGCCACTGCATGGAGGACGACGAAACAATAGAACACATTCTTTATGAATGTAGAGTTCTGCAAGAAGGACAATTGTGACAAGGATTAGATAGAGAGATAACTGGTTCATGGCCGACACAGAGGCTGTCCTTGTACGTGGACAAGGCGACCTTAAAACTCACTGCTCGCTTCCTCTCACGTGCTCTAAGGGAGTAATTCCCAGCATGGTTCCGATTGGTTAGTTACTAATGGTGTTTCTCATACGCTTTACCCCAGCAAACAGTGACAATGCCACTCGGTGCAATGCCCATGAGTTCAAAAGTTCAGGGACGTTCTGCTCCGTGCTCGTCTAGTTCTAAACCTGTCCACTAGGTGGCACAATGAGAACAAAGTCGTGTTCTAAGCCATACACAATAATACTTCACTGATCAATACCGTACATTAGTAGAAAGTTTAGTAGTAAGTGTACATACTTTGGCAAGGTGGTGTTTATACTTAGTACAACATCTTGGTCATTATAGTAGCCTGGCACTGTACTGTTATTGTATTGATGGGATACAATTCTGGACTTAAAATGAATCACTCCAATAAAGTCATTGGCACCTAGAAGATAAATAGTATATATCTATCTATCCATTTTCTATCTGTCTGTTTATTTTTTTTTTAAAGATATTGATAAGCACAATAAACTTTAGTGGTACTTGATTTATGAATAACTTATATTATGCGCTTAATTTATACATAGTAAAATGTAAGCATAGATCTATCTTTAAAAACTTACCAACTATTTTGACTTTTTCTTCTGGAGTAAACTGGGGTAACTTTTGGTCAGGGAATCCCAAAGCTGTTCTTTTAAGGGCTACCTTCTCTTTCATTAAACTGGGATAGTCACCATGATACAACGGATCTAAAAACCAGCCAATCCGAAATGCAATAGATCTCATAGCAGCCTCGTCACCATCAACACTAGTTGTATCCGGATAAAACCAGTCGAAACGTACTGACAGTCCAACCTGGCCTGATCATTCATGAAAGAAACTATTTGAAGGAAGCATGACTATAGACTTGAGGAGACATAATAATGATAGTAAGCATGAATCACTCATGAAACATTAGGTCCCTTGCCTATATAATATTTTCGCTGTGCGTCAAAAACAAAGTTTCATGTTATTGTAGCTTTTTTTTTATTAGACGGGATTTTCCCGTGTCATATTTAAATAGTCCTATTATATTTATTTCATTTGCTTTTGAAGATGAATCGTAAGCTAATTATTGCTTTCATTAATTCGTGGGTGTTTCATCTCTCGTGGCCGTACGACTAAAAAAAAAGACGTCCAGTGTCAAAGCATCCATTTAGTCACGTTGAGTTTCCTGACAGTGTTGTTAGAAGATCTTATAATCCTGGTTTTCTTGTCGCAATGGTCTACAAGTAAATGAGACAGCAGTACCTTTTAATACATTAATTACATTAATTCATTTTCTTTTCCCATTTTAATTCAAAAAAGCAGTCAATCAGAAACTAGTTTTACCATTCTGTGCTGCTTTAAAGGATGTCTTATAAAGTAGATACACTTCAACATGAGCCAATAGGAGATGATGGCCTACTGTATAAACAAGGCCTGGTTGTTTCAGTCCAGGGGCGTGTTCTCCGGTTTCATAGCCTTTATAAGTAATACTAAGTGGATCTTCTATGGTGGTCCACAGTTTGACCTGTTGAATGCATGTACAGAACTTCACAATCAAATTGACTTTTAATGAGAACCAAATCTAAACAAAATGTTGTATTATTTAGTGTTTAGATGAGAATATATTTTTATATAACAATAATTAGATTGACAGATCCATAGACTTTGTCTTGCTCAGCTCTCAATTTCAGTTCATTTCAGTATCTTCATTATCAGAGTGACAAAGAGAGAAATAAAAAAAAATATATACATATTTTAAAAATGTTTTGTTGAATTATTTAAACAAACTGCAAAAAAAAAAAAAAAAAAAAAATACAAACCCGATTTCCAAATCTTTGAAAACATAAATTAGCATAATCTTTAAACCAGGTGACAGATGAAGAATTAGCCCAACCGCCTTGGTCTTGTAGAGCCTGGGGCAGGTCCCAGTGATAGAGTGACACGAAAGGTGTGATGTTCTTGGCCAGAAGCTCGTCGATTAAAATATCATAATGTCTGAAGCCAGCCTCATTCACACTAGACTTTGTTCCGTCTGGCAAGAGACGAGGCCAGGACAAGGAAAACTTGTAGTGAGAAACCTTTTCAGATATAATAGAAAACTCAATGTTTAATGCGTAAATATTTCAAATAGTCCATGGCGGTCATATGGGCATGGTACTTGGGGAGATTTCGGTATACATTTATCATGGGCGTAAGTTTTAGTTTTTTTATTGGTTGTTTAATTGCATACACATTCACACACACACACATTTTCTAAAACACACACTGTGTGACACACACACAGACATATATTTAAATATATTTGTATAAATTAGGGTTGTATCGGATAGTAGCTCCGGCTGAATATTCGACCTTTTTTCACTATTCGGCCATATTCGGCTCCGGCCGAAAAATATATAATATATTTATACGCGATTTTCTCCTGTATTGGAAATAAAGTTTCTGTGGTGTCTGCAGCGCAATATCCTAACTATTCTTCTAACCAAAAATAATGCACGCTAATGCATCAAATCTACTCTTCACGACTTGTTGGAAAACTGTTCAATGTGTCACGTGGGATAGAGTTGAACCCTCCTCCAACCCCCTTGACTACACTTATGGAACTTAGGGACTGTAGTTTTGATTACTTTTATAATTTTGTCATTAAACTGTTTATCCTCCCAATGTACACGACTTTGAAGTCTGCGTCTTATAGTCAGCCAACTCTTGGACCAGCTTGGTTCTAAAGCTACAAAATGTGTTGGTTACAACACTAGGCCATACAGACTGAAAACAAATATTAAATCACACAGAGTGCGATGTCAAACTCAATTTTATGTAAGAGTCTTTAGGTCTGCGACTGATGAGAATAAAATGGGCTCGGCCAGACTGATTTGGTGTTCCAGGACGAGGTTGTGCACCTGGATCGTTTGCACCGGTATTGTGAGGAGACCAGAGTCTGTTTGGGAAGAACAGAAATAGGGAGGGGGTAGTGTTGTAACCCTGTTCCTCCCTGAATCGGTGAGATATTTTCTTTAGTTCATTCCCACGTCTTAACATTCTGTTTCCAATATAGATCACTCTCAATAGCAAGAATTACCAAATGTTCAAGAAATGTTGACCTCAAGTTATTCTTCATTAGTTTGAGGCGCAGGAAGCTTCTTTCACCAGATTCCACTATTACGGGTATTTCATGATGCCGTTTTTTTTTATTTCGCGTAGGATTGGCGTTTTGCATATTGAATGACACCCCAAAATGAAATTTTGTTGTCTATATATTTCAGGAGATTTTTATGAGTTAAAAAAAAATGTTTCGGAGATTTCCAGGACTTCGTATATTTTGCAATTTAAGGAGATTTCCAGGAGCTCCTGGTGACGCCTTGCATAGGTTTATGAGATGAAGTCGTCGTATTTAACCGCGTTATGCATACCAAATGTTAGGCCTATATTTTTCTTACCCCTAAAGCTTTTAGACGTTGCACATCCTCTTTAATTTTGTTGTATCCATCCGCGGCCTTTTTCCCGTCACCACCTCCTTTTATGTTTTCATTTATTTTGGTAAACTCGTCCCATATGCTTGCACCTTTGCCTAAAATGTAAGGGAAATTAATAAGTTAATGTTTTGGTTGTTTTAAAAATATTGCATTAGGAATGGTGAAACATTTTGATTAATTGAATGCACGGAGAAATGAATTCCAAGATGCCTGGTCAACTACCAGGTTCTACAAGCAGGTAAACAAGCAAGTCTACGAGCAGGTCAACTACCACGTCTATAAGCAGGTCAAATACCAGGTCTACAAACAGGTCAACTACAAGGTCTACAAGCAGTGTACTACCAGGTCTACAAGCAGGTAAACAAGCAGGTCTACAAGCAGGTCAACTACTAGGTCTACAAGCAGGTCTACTACCAGGTCAACTACCAGGTCTACAAGCAGGTCAACTACCAGGTCTACAAGCAGGTCTACTATCAGGTCTACAAGCAGGTCAACTACCAGGTCTACAAGCAGGTCTACTACCAGGTCTACAAGCAGGTCAACAAGCAGGTCTACAAGCAGGTCAACTACCAGGTCTACAAGCAGGTCAACTATCACTTCTACAAGCAGGTCTACTACTAGGTCTACAAGCAGGTTAACAAGCAGGTATACAAGCAGGTCTACTACAAGGTCTACAAGCAGGTCAATTACCAGGTCTACAAGCAGGTTAACTACCAGGTCTAAAAGCAGGTTAACTACCAGGTCTACAAGCAGGTCAACAAGCAGGTCAACTACAAGGTCTACAAGCAGGTCAACTACAAGGTCTACAAGCAGTGTACTACCAGGTTTACAAGCAGGTCAACAAGCAGGTATACAAGCAGGTCTACTACAAGGTCAACAAGCAGGCCAACAAGCAGGTCTACTACCAGGTCTACAAGCTGGTCAACAAGCAGGTATACAAGCAGGTCTACTACAAGGTCTACAAGCAGGTCAATTACCATGTCTACAAACATGTCTACTACCAGGTGTACAAACAGGTCTACTACCACGTCTACAAAAAGGTCTACTACCACGTGTACAAACAGGTCTACTA
The DNA here is from genome assembly GCF_947242115.1 of Biomphalaria glabrata. NCBI lineage: Eukaryota > Metazoa > Mollusca > Gastropoda > Planorbidae > Biomphalaria > Biomphalaria glabrata. The sequence goes on from NC_074716.1 coordinate 37,423,742, forward strand.
CCACGTGTAAAAACAGGTCTACTACCACGTCTACAAACAGGTCTACTACCACGTCTACAAACAGGTCTACTACCACGTCTACAAACAGGTCTACTACCACGTCTACAAACAGGTCTACTACCACATCTACAAACAGGTCTACTACCACGTGTACAAGCAGGTCTACTACCACGTCTACAAACAGGTCTACTACCACGTCTACAAACAGGTCTACTACCACGTCTACAAACAGGTCTACTACCACGTCTACAAACAGGTCTACTACCACGTCTACAAACAGGTCTACTACCACGTGTACAAACAGGTCTACTACCACGTCTACAATCAGGTCTACTACCACATCTACAAAAAGGTCTACTACCACGTCTACAAACAGGTCTACTACCACGTCTACAAACAGGTCTACTACCACGTCTACAAAAAGGTCTACTACCACGTCTACAAAAAGGTCAACTACCACCTCTACAAACAGGTCTACAACCACGTATACAAGCAGGTCTACTACCACATGTACAAACAGGTCTACTACCACGTCTACAAACAGGTCTACTACCACGTCTACAAACAGGTCTACTACCACGTGTACAAGCAGGTCTACTACCACGTCTACAAACAGGTCTACTATCACGTGTACAAACAGGTCTACTACCACGTGTACAAGCAGGTCTACTACCACGTGTACAAACAGGTCTACTACCACGTTTACAAACAGGTCTACTACCACGTGTACAAGCAGGTCTACTACCACGTGTACAAACAGGTCTACTACCACGTCTACAAAAAGGTCTTCTACCACGTCTACAAACAGGTCTACTACCACGTCTACAAACAGGTCTACTACCACGTCTACAAACAGGTCTACTACCACATCTACAAGCAGGTTTACTACCCCGTCTACAAACAGGACAAGTACCATGTCAAGTACCATGTCAACTAATTGTCAACTACCAGGTCAACTACCAGGTGATGGGCATGGTTAGTCAAGTATATACCTAGATGATCTACCTTCTTATTCGTTTCACAATTCAAAAGTTTTTTAACAAACCAGTACTTTCGTTTTTTTTTTACTTGTAGAGCTATATGTCCGATTTGTTGTCTATTTTTTTATAAGACTTTAAACTTTGCTGTAAGGTTTTCCGTTATATAATAAGTCAATATAATTTTTAAAAAATAATTAAAAGTACCATACTTTTCTAAAGATTTGAATTCAAGAAAAATATATTTTTTTTAAATTTTACTTTGCAAGAACGTATGTAAGAAACATATTCCTTAGTACTGAATTTATTCGCGAGAAATATTTCTACAATGTTGAAGAAATTAGATCGAATCGTAGGCCTACAGTCGGATTAAATTATTAGATTACTATTAGATTGGCCATATCATAATACAATTTCTCGGTGGACACGTTTAAAAAGTTGTTGTTTTGTTGTGTTTTTTTTAAATGCTCATTGAGCATAGTGCCAGAGACTTGTGAATGTTTATAAATAAAAGATGTTTACATTCTACCTGCACTTTCAAATCGAAGTCCCTACATATGGATTATTGATTTGTTTTCGTACCTTCTATTCCATAAAAAAAAATGCAGTGAATAGCATATTTCATTATTCACATGCGTTTGTTCAATAGTTTGTCTTGTTTCCTTTGCCAAAAGAAATATATTTCAATTGCCAAGTCAAACTGGACGCTGCTCAATTTGATGACGTTTTGAGATCAAACAAAACACTAGAACCTACCCTCAGCATCCCAAGCTCCTTCAGTCACATATGCAGCACTGCTGACTCCAAAAGCAAAAGACTCTGGAAACGTATCGCCGCCAACATTGTGGACAACAAGTGTACACAAAATCACATTGATAATAAACATTCTAGGTTCAAGTGTGCACTCATTGGTTCCCTTCAACTAGGTCTCAGAATGTTGGTTTGTGTTCTCGATCTAAATACAATGGAAGAGAAAGACTATTTCAATAGCTTAAAACTTTCTTTTATTTTTATAGAAAATATAAAAATTTACTAATTAAAAAAAAACAACTCTTTTCAATAAAGAAAAAAAAAACAGCAAAGTTATTTATAAAAGACACAAGAGATTAAAAAATAATTACAAAGATAGTTACCTTTTTTAAAACATCTTTACAAACTTTACCGCATACTACTAGTTACGTATTTCGAAATTTAATACGCACCGATACCTCCATACTGTGCTTGTATGACTTTTTATATTCTATTAAACTAAGAGGCTAACAAGTAACATAAGACACATATTTTTTTTTATAGTCCTATAAAAGATGAAATAATGTGAAAATAAGGGACCCTGAACTTAAAAATTAGGAAATATTTCTTGGTGTTATGATATAGTTATGTTTACAGCAGTCTGAAGGATCCACTGTTACCAAATTTGACTCATAAATGGATTGTCCTGTCTAATATGCATTATATAATTGGGTTGGTCGGTTGTTCGCAAGATCCCAGGATTTCTCAGCTACGAAGTCATTGACAAATCACAGTTATTATTTAAACATGTAACCAAATAGAAATCGAAAGGAAAAGGGGAAAAAAAAGGTAAAACTGAACGTTGACTTCCCCAAGTAGGGAACAAGGTAAAGAGTTGATGTAGAGAGAGACAGGACACTTGGACTATAAGGACGATGGCTATTGTGGAGACGGTTTTATGGAGATGATAGCAAGGAGTGGTGTCTTGTGCTGCCCAATGGCTATTAATGAATTCATGGTACAATTTATTAAGGGGCAAGGGTGAGATCATTAGCTAGGCTTTTGAGTTAGTTCTACTGCTGTAATATTCGTAATTAACTTGTGAACTAAGGTTTCTTTACGTTTCTACATATTAAGAACAGATTAAAAAGCCTCAGGACGCAAGAACAATTGCAGGATTTTATGATAAAGACGTTCACATGAAATTGTTGTGGACACAAGCATGTAAGCCAGTAGGTTGCTGATTGGAGACATTTCTTATCCCCTGAATGTGAATACATTTATCTGTTGCAAAGTAGGACATAGGACTCCTGAATGTCTGACTGAATACATTTATCTGTTGCAAGGTAGGACATAGGACTCCTGAATGCCAGACTGAACGAACGTGTTATTATAGTGGTGTGTCATTGACATTATTCCTCAAATCTACTCTATTTATTGCATTTCATCATAAATTAAATTTGTTGATATTGTAATCAAAGTTCTATTTAGTTTTGTTCACAAAGATGTTAGTCAAGTGATTTCAAGTTGTATAAGTTAAGTTCTAATACGTCTACAGCAGTTTAGTTGTCTACCAGCAGTTTAGTTGTCTACCTGCAGTTTAGTTGTCTACCAGCTGTTTAGTTGTCTACCAGCATTTTGGTGCTACAAGTTAACGAGCATATTTATTTTTAAAATTCAAAGTATATCTTTTAGAAGTCAAAAGTAACCGCTGCACAATACCAGACGATGGTGAACTCGGATTTCCCATTTCACTTTAAGTTTATTCAATCTAACCGTGACAGACAAATTGACATACAAAGAGTACCAAAAAAAAAAAAAAGAAAGAAAACTCTTAAGATCAATTTCTTACTAAAAGGAAGACATAATGTTGCACTTACTTCTGTGATAGCTCTACGTTACCCTCACCGTTCTAAGTCTTCAACACACACACCTCAACACGGTGTAATCAGTTTGGATAGATAATGAGACTGTTTTGTTTTTTATAACATCAAGGTCAATCTTCAGGAATCTATAGGTCTAGGTTTTGTACTTTGAAGAAAAACAGTGAAAACAAATTAATTAACAACAGATATACCGGAATGTTGTACCATGGGCGTAGCCAGAATTTTTTTTTTTTTTTTTTTTTGGGGGGGGGGGTGATTTTTTTTTCTTTGCACACACATACATACACATGTTTTTATATACACACACATACATACACATATTTAAATGCACACACACACACATACAAACACACACACACACATATATATATATATATATATATATAGGGGGTTGAACCCCGAAAACCCTACCTAACAGTTTCTTAGAGTAGCTCTCCTTGGTATATATATATATATATATATATATATATATATATAATATAATATATAATAATATATTTATAATATATATATATATATATATATATATATATATATATATATATATATATATATATATATTTATATATATATATATGTATGTGTGTGTGTGTGTGTGTGTGTGCTGCAGATAATCTCAGGAAAAGACATTATATCGTCTGAAGACGCAAAAGTTTCGAAATTGTGTATAAATATGCATAGATTATTTTTACTTTTTATGAGTTCAAGTGTCTCCAAAAAAAAAAACTTAACCGGCGACAAAAGAATTAAAACAAATAGCAGTACAGAATAAAAAGATAAAATTTGACATCATAAAATTCTTGACCTGTGACGTATCACACTAGTGTAGTGTTGTATTTTCTCGAGACCAGTGGTTCTAAAAATGTAATTGCTGATGATCAATTTTTGTTTTTATTGATGGACGGAAGTACAGGAAAGAAAATGTTCAGTGAGACTGGAGTAGAGGATTAATTTCCTACTAAAGAGACAACACAAACTCAGAGGCGGCCCCGTGGAAGACGGATCCCTGTCGGATCCGCATATTCGCAAGGAATATTCAAGACGTGATTTTGTTTTGATTTTTAAAAGTAATAAGGTTTCAAAGATTCATTTGGAGTTGTAAAATTTTTTTTTAAATGTAAAATCTCTGGCTGGTCGACGGAGGATAGCATCGAGCAGGGTATGAAACCGAGACCGTAGAGATAGGGCCTATTCAGTCCTGCGCGCTAACCGCACGACCAGGCATTATTATTAACCTAATAAAAAACTGGTTACAAACTAATAGCCTATTATTGATAATATACCTACTCATTACGGAATGACAACTACCGGATATGTACAATATGTCAGAAGAGCGATTTTAGATAATCTTTTGGTATTGAGCATTTTCATTTCAATGGAACTAGAATAATGATGTAGATCTACCTAAATTAAACTTCTAATTTAACACTCTCAATATCTATTTCTACTAGATCTAGATATAAAATATAAATTTGGGATAATATAGATGTAATTTAGATAAGATTTATGTAAAAAAAAAAACACACAAGATAATCAATTAATAGACAATCTAGACTTTAGAAATAAAAATCTACACTCTAAGTCTAGAAATTAAAATTATAGATCTTGATATAGTCTAAATCATGGCTGTCTGGTAGTGCGGTTTGCGCGCAGGTCTGTCGTTTGGATTCGTCAATGGTCCCAGGTTCAAACCCTGCCCATTCCCATCCCTCGTCGTCCTGCGGGAGGTTTGGACTACAACTCTGAAGGAACATCCGAAACATGTAAAACAATAAACATTCTAAACTAGATCAAGAAATTCTAGATCTAGATTCTACAATGATTTTAATTACAACTTAAATCTAAATCTAGTGTAAAAAATCTAGCTCTAGTGTAAAAAATCTAGCTCTAGTGTAAAAAAAATATCTAAATCTAGTATAAAAAATCTAGATTAGATCTAAATCTAGTTATTATGTCTTTTTAAAATGCGAGTCACATTACGAGGTTTAATAAACATTACTATACAGAGTTGTTTTAGCATTTCATTTAAAGAATTTATTCCATATGACGTCAAAGGAAAAAAATCCACTACGTCACACGGCTTAGTTAGACTAAAAAATATCATCTATACGAGCTGCTCTCAAGTGTTCATAGACATTGGTGCACCGAGTGAGATCTTTAAGCATTTCATTTGATGGGCTAGTTAGACTAAATATGTATATAACATATATATATAATGATTAAAGACGCTTTTTTTGTCTGTCAGTCTGTCTGTCCGTCATGTTAATAGCGAGAAAAGTTATTGAAAATCTGATTAAAATTTAATTTCCCTTTCGAAACATCGCATTAGTTTTAAGTTTCTATAATAGATTGTTCCGGATGTTTATATATTTATAGTGAGAGAAAATAAGAATTCCAGATTAATCAAATACCGTTAATTAAATTTGTGGGATGGTCTGTTATGAAAATTAGATGTACCATAGCCTTATGGAGAGATTTTCAAATCATACTTTGGTGTTAGGAAGTTGTTTTCCTTAAAAATCGGAACATGATATTAACCATAATTAGATTTCCTAACGTTTTAGCTAGAAGTTAAATGTAGTGTAAGAGAGAAGTGCGATTTTACACAAATAGAGTTAAAATATTTTTCATTAAAAAATCCGGAACAACCAATTTTCGTAAATGAGAAAATTATTATTTTTATTTATTAGAAGAGGGATTTCAAACATTTATTAGCGTTATTAGATTTTTCAGCTAAAATTCGGATCATTTTGGGCGATGATTTGTAAGAAAACTAAGGTAATGTAGGTCGATTTCTTTTTCGAAACAAAATCCGGAACATTCTTTACCGATTAAACAACTTTTATTATGTTTCGGCAAGAAAATTAACTGTAAAATAAAATAAAAAGTGATTTTCAATAATCGTTTCTAGTAAATTACTTTCTTATTTTAAAATCCTGAACAACCTATTGTCGATATTTTTGAAAAAAATAAAGTCATTTGACATAAATTTGTTTTAAGTTAAAAATTCGGAACAATTGATATTGATAAATAAACAATAGTGACGTAGTGTCAAAGAATATAAGTGTAATATTAGTCAATTATGCGATTTCAAACAATCATTTGACATAATTTATTTTTTATAAAACAATATCCGGAACAACTTTATAGTTAATGAAATATAAATCAATATAGATATTTTTTTTAGCATTTATATGCTATTTACATAAAAAAAAACGAAACAATGTATTAAAGATCATGTGTTTCTTGCAACGTTTAAGCATGGAAATAAAATCTAATATAAGTTAGAAGAGCAAACAAATATTCGCTAGCATTGATTTGTTTTTCACAAAACATCCGGAACAATCTATTATAGATACTTAAAACTATTGCAATATTCCTGAATGAAAAATTAAAGGTTAAATCAGATTTACAATAGCCTTTAGTGTTATTTGTTAATCTAATCGTGACGGACAGACCGACCAACAGACAAAACGCACAAAAATAAGTTTCTTTTATTCGGATGGGGGCACTAAACAAAAAATAAATAAAATCTGATTTTTTAAAAAAGTTTAAGGAATTGGCTTAGCACCTTCATATGTTGCGACGTTACGCTACTGCACGAAAGTCGCTGCATAAATAGTCCATTTTAAAAAATGTGTGTGATATTTACATACAAAGTGCATTATTAGCCTTTATAAATAAACAGAAATGTTTTCTTTTATTTTTAGCAGCTAGTTGACCAGAAAAAAACACCTTTAACTATTATTTATATTTGTTGAAAACATTTCATGTACATTTTATAAATATATTTGACTTAGTGATAATGAAAATACACATAATTTGTCCATCTTTGTTAGCATATTGTAACATTGCCTCCCTTACATTTACGTAATTGTTTTAGAATTGGTGTGAAAAAATCGCTTGCATAATTAATTTTATAAATTAAACGGTTTGCTTTTAGAAAACCAAAAGTAGCCGTTGCACCTAAACTTTTCAAGTCGCATTAAATGGTGAAATAATATTTTTCATATCTCTTCTAGTTTTCGAGATCTGAGTGTGACAGACGGACATTTTGCACAAACCTAATAGCGGCTTTTTCCCTTACGGGGGCCGCTAAAAATGGCATTCAGGTCTAGACATTATAATGTGTTCATTAACAATTAATAAAAACACAAATTGACAAATTGGTTGTGATCATTTGCATAGTTGTTCATTGAATGGGCATTGTAATACTGGACTTTGTGACTAGGCAGTAATATATTAGTCATTAAATGGGCATTGTTAAGGGGTGTGTGTGTGTCTCTATAATGACGGAAGGAGGTTAGCGATTGGGTGGAAATGTTGCATGATAGTTGGCATTGTCGTCATTTGGTCTTAGTTATAGGAGACGACTCCTGAACGTGAGACTGAAAGGTTGTGTTATTGGAGTAAATTAGATTTTGTTTAAAAAATATTATTAAAAAGTCTAGTACGTTTATTTGATCTCATATTAACTTGATTTTGTCTATTAGAAATAAAGTTAAATTGAGTATTGTTCACAAGGAAGTTATTCAAATTATTTCAAGTTTTTTTTTAGCTAAGATATATTACGCCTACAGCGATTTAGTTGTCTACCAGCAGATTGGTGCTTCAGGTCAACGACCGCATCAACAGGCATTGTGATACTGGACTTTCTAACTGGGCAGTAATTTATTACAAATTGTGTTTGTTATTATAATGGTAGGGCTAAATATATAGTTTCTTTGTTATTATAATGATAGGGCTAAATGTATAGTTTCTTTGTTATTATAATGATAGGGCTAAATGCATAGTTTTATTCTACCATTGGTTGCACGAGATAGTAAGTTTGTGGTCAACAGGTCTGCATGAGTGCGTGAAAGGGTAGGTGAGATGTGTGAATTTTTAGTTAGTGGCGGATTAGATTCTGAGAGAGGAAGTTGTGTTCTGGACTCTGAAAGAGAAAGAGTTAGTAACTGGAGACTATAGTTTGAGTTAGTCGAGAGTTGTTTAGTAGGAACGTCTTTGTCCTATGGTAAATATATACTAGATTGTCAATGTTAGACGTTGTATTTTCTTGGAGTTCTTTTGATGATCTACGTGTGTAAATAATTTATAGTTTAATTAAGTTATTTAATGAAATTAGACATATGTGTCGAGTCTCTTTGGAGAGGAAGATAGTGCTCCATTGGTAAGGTTAAAATGTCCTGCCGTCAAAATATTAAACTGGGGCTTGAATTTGCTTCCCAGTGACCAAACCCTCTAGACAACGACCACCACTACCAGCCTGAGCAACCCCCAATAATATATTAGACATTGTCGGTAGAGTAAAATGTACCATTGGTAGGGAATAGTTGTGGCTGAATTTAGTGTGTGGTTGGAGAAAAAGTGGTTGGTAGTTACGTGGTTGGTAGTTACGTGGTTGGCCACCACGAGTTTTGTTAACGTGATATTACTAAAACTGAAGCTCAATCTGAAGTGCCAATAAGAAGATATTTAACCACAGGTCTTAAACTACAGGTGTTAAACTACAGGTTACCTATCAAGGGGACTCTAGTAAAATTCTAAACTCTATCTGAATAGTGTTTTTACTGAGCCCTTATATCCCAGAGACCCCCCTATCCCCCATATGTCCACATATGTTTCTACCATAGTAAACAGTAAACATAGTAAGCAATACAAACTACGGACCCAGTATTTAGCTACTGACGTAGTGTTGAACTAGAGACATAAGGTTGTCTAAAAATAAAGAAATAATCTAACTAAACAAAACATGAACATTTCATGCATTATGAACATATTAGTGTTCAGTTCGGTTCGGTCGTAAGTGAGGTTCGATTTCGGTTCTTTCGGTTCGGGTTCGGTTCGTTTCCCATCTCTACTACAATGTACTAAAAGCATCTCACAGATAACAAGGCACATAAGTAGAAAGATGTGTTTCATAAGACTAGAGGTATACAGTTATTTCTTCCTGTCTTTGCGCTTTTTTTTTAAGAAAAAAGAATGTAAATAAAAAACTTATATTAAGCTTATTTGTATCAATTACTGTGGATCAGTCATGTAATTAAATGTGTAATAGATCTTGAATAACAACAATAAATCGGTACGATTACAAATATTTTTACCAATCTTTTTGTTTAGCGTAAGTTCATGCTATTAGCTTTTTTCAATACGCTATGATCCTATTACTTGTCTGAACCAGTTGGAAAGTGGTAGTGGGGAGAAATAAGGGGGTATCTGGGTGATCGTTTTTTAAAATGTGTTTATAAAAAAAAAAGCGACCTGAATTCGAGTTTGAGGGCTAAGACTTCCTCAAGTCATTACTGGGCCAAGGAGCTGCTGATGAAAATAGGTTTTAAGATTTATTTTCTTTCTACAAACTATAAAGGGAACTAATTCAACTTATATCACCTTATCAGTCAAGTAAAATTTCTTTCCCTTGTTCTAGATACCAAAACAAAATAATTAATTACCAATAGTTACTTAACTAATTGGTAAATTTTTTTATTGATTCTTCTGTAGGCAGGTGAAAGAAATAATTGTGCAAAATTTCAGCTTGATCCCAGATTGGGTCTGGAAGAACTAACGTGTACAAACTTTTGACTAGACAGACAGACAGACAGAGTGAACTGATGTAAGCTTTGTAAATTTAACGCATTCTTTCGTTTCCTCCTGGATGTCATTGTTCCAGACAGAAATCTTTTTACACATCGACTTCATATTTCTTTTCATTGTAGAACTTTTATTTCTTTTTGTCATCTCTGTAGTCTGGTTTCATGTCCATGATAGATTCTGTTATTAAGAACACAACCTGGGGCTGAAACACGACCCTTACAAAATCAAATATCAAGTACAGAGACTGAGCGGACAACATGCTGTCTGCAAGAGAATATCCTACGGCCCGAGGGCACGTATAAGTTGCAATCTTATGTTGATGTAAATCTCTTAGAATAGTTGTTAGTTTAAGTTCTACTCGAAATGTTGGATTTGAGTTGCTACACGTCTCTTTCAAATTAGATTGTATCTGACAAGTTCTAAATATGTTGTTGATTTGTTAGATTGTATCTGACAAGTTCTAAATATGTTGTTGATTTGTTAGATTGTATCTGACAAGTTCTAAATATGTTGTTGATTTGTTAGATTGTATCTGACAAGTTCTAAATATGTTGTTGATTTGTTAGATTGTATCTGACAAGTTCTAAATATGTTGTTGATTTGTTAGATTGTATCTGACAAGTTCTAAATATGTTGTTGATTTGTTAGATTGTATCTGACAAGTACTAAATATGTTGTTGATTTGTTAGATTGTATCTGACAAGTTCTAAATATGTTGTTGATTTGTTAGATTGTATCTGACAAGTACTAAATATGTTGTTGATTTGTTAGATTGTATCTGACAAGTTCTAAATATCTTGTTGATTTGTTAGATTGTATCTGACAAGTACTAAATATGTTGTTGATTTGTTAGATTGTATCTGACAAGTTCTAAATATGTTGTTGATTTGTTAGATTGTATCTGACAAGTTCTAAATATGTTGTTGATTTGTTTTATGTTGTTGATTTTTTAGCCGAAAGAAAATCTCTGATCTTTTTCTATAAAGCATCAATCAATAGCTACTTTTTTTTTAAAAAGCAACACTCACTTTGTTTTACAAATCGTAATGTATGATGCCGTTTAAAGATGACTGATGAAAAAATGTTAATCTTGTGTTTGTAAAGATGAGTGTCACGTTTTCTGTTGGGAAACAAAGCACATTGCTTGAGGCATTCAGTTGTTTGTGGGGCGCAGTTGTTATGGTCCATAAAAATAAAAAAAAAAAAGACTGATGGGGATATAACCAAAACAAAGGTCACCATCACCTGGGCTGACTCCTCTTTTTCTTCACCTAGACATGAGATCATAACCTTGACCATATATATATATATATAGCTTCAACATGTATTAACCTTTTTTGAAAATCATTTCTAAATGAACTTTTCTAGGACAGTAGTGCCAAAACAGCAGCGCCAAACGTCACGCGCCAAAACTTACTGTCTGCTTACCTTTTTAAGAAGTGAAATTAAACAAGACACAACCAAACAAAACACAATGAACAAGACACAACCAAACAAAACACAATGAACAAGACACAACCAAACAAAACACAATGAACAAGACACAACCAAACAAAACACAATGAACAAGACACAACCAAACAAAACACAATGAACAAGACACAACCAAACAAAACACAATGAACAGACCAATAGAAAAAAACTAAATACCAAGATTACATAGAAAGTTCATTGATACTATTTATTATTATTTCTCTATTTTCTTTAAAAGCGTTTGATAACATAACGCTTTTTTTTCTTAACATCATGATGATCTAAGGATATCACCTGATGATTGCAATATGGTATGAGGATATCACTGATATGTTTTCTAAATGTTATTATTTAGTCAAGCTCACAATACCAGTTAACAGAGCATGTTTAAGGGTTACACCGAACATTGTTATCTAAACAAAACAAACTTTGTTAGGATATCTCGCTCTTTATACTGCAATGAAAGGGAGTGCTTCTTCCTATCTTGGGAATCCGTTGTTTGCTATCAATTCTCTGTAAAAATAAGCAGATTGTTTGGGCCTTCGGGGTCTTTTGGAACTGGTAAAATCCACGTGGTAAAAGCCGAATCTCTCATCAAATCCGTTCGTCCATTCCAGATTGTCCATCAGTGACCAAGCCGAATAGCCACGAACATCAACATTGTCTAATCGTATTGCTACCGGGAAAAAACAGCAAAAAAAGTAATCAGAAAAAAACTAATAATACATAAAAATAGATTAGATACAGAGTAGAATAAGTTCTAATGATTTGATTTTCACAGCAACCATTTTACACAGTAATTCTACACTATCACAGAAAAACAATGTTAATTAAAGATCATTTTACTTACCTTTGAGAACCTCATTAATGTAATATTTATAGTAATAGATTCTGTCCCAGTCTTCCAAACTGTCGTCAGTGGCGCGTCCATTTTCAGTGATGTAGATAGGAGGGTTACCATAGTGCTCTTTGATCCACCTCAAAATGTAACGTATTCCCCAAGGGTTCACTCTGAGCCAGTCTGCCTTACAGCTGATGTATACAGAAATAGGAAAGGATGAAACAAACAAGTAAATGTACAACAACAGTAACAGACTCACATTAGCCACCAAAATAATCACTTGGACTGGAAGAAGAATGGTGCTTGACCGCTTAGCAAAATATTCCAGTTGGCGCTCCTGCAGTCCCTACACATTTGTGTGATGTTTGATGGGGTGTTGAATGAACGTTTGATTGCTTGTTTGAATATATATTTGAATTGATGCATGATTGAGAGTTTGAATGAAAGGTTGAATATGTGCTTGCAAGGTTTTCAGAATGGGTGTTGAATTAGTGCTTGAGTGTGTGTCAGAATGGGTGTTGAATTAGTGCTTGAGTGTGTGTCAGAATGGGTGTTGAATTAGTGCTTAAGTGTGTGTCAGAATGGGTGTTGAATTAGTGCTTGAGTGTGTGTCAGAATGGGTGTTGAATTAGTGCTTGAGTGTGTGTCAGAATGGGTGTTGAATTAGTGCTTGAGTGTGTGTCAGAATGGGTGTTGAATTAGTGCTTAAGTGTGTGTCAGAATGGGTGTTGAATTAGTGCTTGAGTGTGTGTCAGAATGGGTGTTGAATTAGTGCTTGAGTGTGTGTCAGAATGGGTGTTGAATTAGTGCTTGAGTGTGTGTCAGAATGGGTGTTGAATTAGTGCTTGAGTGTGTGTCAGAATGGGTGTTGAATTAGTGCTTGAGTGTGTGTCAGAATGGGTGTTGAATTAGTGCTTGAGTGTGTGTCAGAATGGGTGTTGAATTAGTGTTTAAGTGTGTGTCAGAATGGGTGTTGAATTAGTGCTTGAGTGTGTGTCAGAATGGGTGTTGAATTAGTGCTTGAGTGTGTGTCAGAATGGGTGTTGAATTAGTGCTTGAGTGTGTGTCAGAATGGGTGTTGAATTAGTGCTTGAGTGTGTGTCAGAATGGGTGTTGAATTAGTGCTTGAGTGTGTGTCAGAATGGGTGTTGAATTAGTGCTTGAGTGTGTGTCAGAATGGGTGTTGAATTAGTGCTTGAGTGTGTGTCAGAATGGGTGTTGAATTAGTGCTTGAGTGTGTGCTATGTTGGAACTCTTTTCGTTTTGTTGATATTTCAGAGAGTTTCTATTTATCCAGCTAAACTTTGGATATTTGAATTAAGCTGAGAGGATTTCTGGATTATTTACTTGGCATTCACAGTCAAGTCAAAATTGTTGTGACAAAATTAATTGCTTTTTTACAATCCCTTTATATCAAAGACTCACACTAGAGGACAAGCCAGACTTAAAAAGTAGACTTACGGTGCCCAGCATGGGTCATTTAAGATCTCAATGTCCTGGTCATCTTCATAGTGTGGTCGCATGGTTGTGGTGTTGCTTTGTGTGACAAGATGTGTCGTGTAGTGATTCAGACCCAGGTAATCAAAAGCACCTGTTGTAAACAAAAGTTATTGTCAAATATAATAATTTAAACCTCAAAAACAAAAATTATAACAAGGTATGACAACATTGTACACTAGCTCTAGAAGGAGTAGACAACTTATCCACACCAGTTTTTCGAATTTTTTTTAGCTAGATGCCCTTTTCTTTCTTATTACACAGAATGGTTTCCAATAAAAGTAATCAGCTACGGAACGGGAGACTTTTATATTTTAAAAAAAATATTTGTTAAATAAATGACAATACCTCATTTATACAAAGTATAGAGCGATTAGTTTGGTCTTAATAACTCATGGGAATTTTAGTTTTAAAAAAATGGAGCATTTATACCCGCCTCCCCACACGGAGTGCTTGTTATCGAATGCATAGATCAACTTGACTTGATTCTATTCCAATGATAACACTTTAGATCTAAACTTAGAAGACGATGCGCAAAATGATCCTGAACATGAATTAATTTAACTCATTGATAAATGATAAAATACTCCAAAATACCCATATAGTCCGTTTAAGATCAAGATTTTCTAGTTCTAGTAATAGCTCTCGAGCCAAATTTACATTTTATTTCTTTTTTCTTTTGAAAACGATTTTCCTAGAAATAAGAAAGAAGGAAAGAATGACTAGCTAAATGGACACACTGGGAAAACTTTAGTTTGACTGTGATAAATTGTTCAAATTAAAATGAACATTCAATATAAATTAAGCTAGAGGATTCTCTTGAACAGACAGAAGTCAGCTTGTAGGCCTCATTCATTAAACAGTTAAATAATGAAATAACTAGACGTTCAGGAACATTTTGCACACGTCTTGTAAGTCTGCAGCTATTCACCTATCATTAGAATTGTATAGATTGTGTGTAGGTTGTTGATACATTATATTAACCGCGATTTGTTTTTCATGGGTAGGGGGCATTGGTGCGGGATTAAAACAAAAAGTTACATTTGTATTCAATGTATGATTCATGAGTTCTGAGTAAATAATGATAGCTCTTAGGAAACTTCTCAGCTTCATGAAGCAGGTATAGTCGTATTTATACAGTATTTTATTTAATTCTTCATTGCTCCCGAGGGGACAGACTGGAACAGTATTATCTCCACTTTTACATTTTCCTCTTATTCGCTTGCAAACTCTCCATGGATGGAAACTAAACTCTGCAATGAGACAACTCATGAAGCAGCATACTTACAAGAGAGACGGGGCGAGGGTGAGTGGAAGATGTACAAAGAACAAAATAAAGAAGTCATACAATCTAAGATTAATGCTGCAACGCTCGCAGTGGTTTAACGGTAGCTATGGATTAAATGTTCCTCAAGGCATCAACACTTTTTAAATGAAAAACGTAACAGACATACAAAGTATGACCTCTAGTGACCTCTAGACAATGATATTTTTTTTCCTCAGCTATTTCCTTGACTTCCTAGCTAGCGCAGAGTCTTGCGGCTTAAGTCTCGACTAATGAGTGAGGATGTGGACAAACTGAGAGGATGACCTTCACCATAAAGAGCAGGGCGGGCACGATCCAAAGCTTATGGTTTCGTGTCCCTGATTAAATGCGAACATTTAGGACGAAATCAACACAGTCAGCGCTTGCACTACTGTACTCAGACTCACTGGAGTGTATTCCATGACATTATTGGACACTAGTGTAGTCAGACTCACTGGAGTGTATTCCATGACATTATTGGACACTAGTGTAGTCAGACTCACTGGAGTGTATTCCATGACATTATTGGGCACTAGTGTAGTCAGACTCACTGGAGTGTATTCCATGACATTATTGGGCACTAGTGTAGTCAGACTCACTGGAGTGTATTCCATGACATTATTGGACACTAGTGTAGTCAGACTCACTGGAGTGTATTCCATGACATTATTGGACACTACTGTACTCAGACTCACTGGAGTGTATTCCATGACATTATTGGACACTAGTGTAGTCAGACTCACTGGAGTGTATTCCATGACATTATTGGACACTACTGTACTCAGACTCACTGGAGTGTATTCCATGACATTATTGGACACTACTGTACTCAGACTCACTGGAGTGTATTCCATGACATTATTGGACACTACTGTACTCAGACTCACTGGAGTGTATTCCATGACATTATTGGACACTAGTGTAGTCAGACTCACTGGAGTGTATTCCATGACATTATTGGACACTACTGTACTCAGACTCACTGGAGTGTATTCCATGACATTATTGGACACTAGTGTAGTCAGACTCACTGGAGTGTATTCCATGACATTATTGGACACTAGTGTAGTCAGACTCACTGGAATGTATTCCATGACATTATTGGACACTAGTGTACTCAGACTCACTGGAGTGTATTCCATGACATTATTGGACACTAGTGTAGTCAGACTCACTGGAGTGTATTCCATGACATTATTGGACACTAGTGTAGTCAGACTCACTGGAGTGTATTCCATGACATTATTGGACACTAGTGTAGTCAGACTCACTGGAGTGTATTCCATGACATTATTGGACACTACTGTACTCAGACTCACTGGAGTGTATTCCATGACATTATTGGACACTAGTGTAGTCAGACTCACTGGAGTGTATTCCATGACATTATTGGACACTAGTGTAGTCAGACTCACTGGAGTGTATTCCATGACATTATTGGACACTAGTGTAGTCAGACTCACTGGAGTGTATTCCATGACATTATTGGACACTAGTGTAGTCAGACTCACTGGAGTGTATTCCATGACATTATTGGACACTAGTGTAGTCAGACTCACTGGAGTGTATTCCATGACATTATTGGACACTAGTGTAGTCAGACTCACTGGAGTGTATTCCATGACATTATTGGACACTAGTGTAGTCAGACTCACTGGAGTGTATTCCATGACATTATTGGACACTAGTGTAGTCAGACTCACTGGAGTGTATTCCATGACATTATTGGACACTAGTGTAGTCAGACTCACTGGAGTGTATTCCATGACATTATTGGACACTAGTGTAGTCAGACTCACTGGAGTGTATTCCATGACATTATTGGACACTAGTGTAGTCAGACTCACTGGAGTGTATTCCATGACATTATTGGACACTAGTGTAGTCAGACTCACTGGAGTGTATTCCATGACATTATTGGACACTAGTGTAGTCAGACTCACTGGAGTGTATTCCATGACATTATTGGACACTAGTGTAGTCAGACTCACTGGAGTGTATTCCATGACATTATTGGACACTAGTGTAGTCAGACTCACTGGAGTGTATTCCATGACATTATTGGACACTAGTGTAGTCAGACTCACTGGAGTGTATTCCATGACATTATTGGACACTAGTGTAGTCAGACTCACTGGAGTGTATTCCATGACATTATTGGACACTAGTGTAGTCAGACTCACTGGAGTGTATTCCATGACATTATTGGACACTAGTGTAGTCAGACTCACTGGAGTATATTCCATGACATTATTGGACACTAGTGCAGTCAGACTCACTGGAGTGTATTCCATGACATTATTGGATAGTTTGTAGACTTTTAAAGGAAAAGAAAGTAAATGAGTTTGACATGGAGTCCAAGCTGACGATATATCGTCAATACTGCCAATGTGACGTCAATACTGACAATGTGACGTCAATACTGCTAATTTAACGTCAATACTGCCAATATGACGGCAATACTACCATTTTGACATCAATACTGCCAATATGACGACAATACTGCCAATGTGACGTCAATTCTGCCAATTTAACGTCAATACTGCCAATATGACGGCAATACTGCCAATGTGACGTCAATACTGCCAATATGACGACAATACTGCCAATGTGACGTCAATACTGCCAATGTGAAGTCAATACTGACAATGTGAAGTCAATACTGACAATGTGACGTCAATACTGCCAATGTGACGTCAATACTGACAATGTGAAGTCAATACTGACAATGTGATGTCAATAGTGCCGATGTGATGTATTTTATTTAACTTTCAATGAGTTATTACAAAATGTTCATTTATTTGCTGTAAGAACTTTTTATTTTTATTTTGTTTTGTTCGATAAAGATATCCTAAACCTTTATGGGCAAAATATTTTTTAATCTTTTTCGAAGTATGTTACGGATCTATTTAAGTTGCTAGAGCGTCATTCGAGAAAACAGTTTGAAAGATTCTAATCAGAAAATGAAACGACAACATTTCATTTGATAATGTAATGACAGACATTGCTAATACCTTATCTAAACTAAATGATAATTCTCAAATTTGGTTTTGGTAGAATTGTTTTTGTCCTCGAAAAAAACAAAAAAAAAACAAAGACCGCATTCACGTCCAAATTGTCAGTACATGGTGTTCCCCTAGGGAGACACTTCCTAGTCCAACTAATCTGACTAAAATAGAAATCCACACGCACTTCAGTACATAAGCTCCATCTGGATCCGAGACAGAACTGAGGTGGAATATTTGAGCTATGTTAACGAAGGATTACGAAGGTGATGACACCAAATTTCTTATACTTAAATGTCAATATGAAGTATTTATGTTTTTCTCCTATTGCAAAACCTATTTCAACTCCCTCTATCCGTCTCAACTCACTCCACCTGTCTGTCTCAATTCACTCCACCTGTCTGTCTCAACTCTCTCCATCTGTCTGTCTCAACTCACTCCACCTGTCTGTCTCAACTCTCTCCATCTGTCTGTCTCAACTCACTCCACCTGTCTGTCTCAACTCTCTCCATCTGTCTGTCTCAACTCACTCCACCTGTCTGTCCCAACTCACTCCACCTGTCTGTCTCAACTCTCTCCATCTGTCTGTCTCAACTCTTTCCATCTGTCTGTCTCAACTCACTCCACCTGTCTGTCTCAACTCTCTCCATCTGTCTGTCTCAACTCACTCCACCTGTCTGTCTCAACTCTCTCCATCTGTCTGTCCCAACTCACTCCACCTGTCTGTCTCAACTCACTTCACCTGTCTGTCTCAACTCACTCCACCTGTCTGTCTCAACTCACTCCACCTGTCCGTCTCAACTCACTCCATCTGTCTGTCTCAACTCACTCCACCTGTCTGTCTGTCTCAACTCACTCCACCTGTCTGTCTCAACTCACTCCACCTGTCTGTCTTAACTCACTCCACCTATCTGTCTCAACTCAATCCACCTGTCTGTCTCAACTCACTCCACATGTCTGTCTGTCTTAACTCACTCCACCTGTCTGTCTCAACTTCACCTGTCTGTCTCAACTCACTCCACCTGTCTGTCTCAACTCACTCCACCTGTCCGTCTCAACTCACTCCATCTGTCTGTCTCAACTCCACCTGTCTGTCTGTCTCAACTCACTCCACCTGTCTGTCTCAACTCACTCCACCTGTATGTCTTAACTCACTCCACCTGTCTGTCTCAACTCAATCCGCATGTCTGTCTCAACTCACTCCACCTGTCCGTCTGTCTCAACTCACTCCACCTGTCTGTCTGTCTCAACTCACTCCACCTGTCTGTCTTAACTTACTCCCTCTGTCTGTCTTAACTCACTCCCTCTGTCTGTCTCAACTCACTCCACCTGTCTGTCTCAACTCTCTCCCTCTGTCTGTCTCAACTCACTCCACCTGTCTGTCTCAACTCACTTCACCTGTGTGTCTTAACTCACTCCACCTGTCTGTCTCAACTCAATCCACCTGTCTGTCTCAACTCTCTCCATCTGTCTGTCTCAACTCACTACACCTGTCTATCTCAACTCTCTCCATCTTTCTGTCTCAACTCACTCCACCTGTCTGTCTCAACTCTCTCCATCTGTCTGTCTCAACTTTATCCATCTGTCTGTCTCAACTCTCTCCATCTGTCTGTCTCAACTCTCTCCATCTGTCTGTCTCAACTCTCTCCATCTGTCTGTCTCAACTCACTCCACCTGTCTGTCTCAACTCTCTCCATCTGTCTGTCTCAACTCCACCTGTCTTTCTCAACTCACTCCACATGTCTGTCTCAACTCTCTCCATCTGTCTGTTTTAACTCACTCCCTCTGTCTGTCTCAACTCACTCCACCTGTCTGTCTCAACTCACTCCACCTGTCTGTCTCAACTCTCTCCATCTGTCTGTCTCAACTCACTCCACCTGTCTTTCTCAACTCTCTCCCTCTGTCTGTCTCAACTCACTCCACCTGTCTTTCTCAACTCTCTCCATCTGTCTGTCTCAACTCTCTCCATCTGTCTGTCTCAACTCACTCCACCTGTCTGTCTCAACTCACTCCACCTGTCTGTCTCAACTCCACCTGTCTGTCTCAGCTCCACCTGTCTGTCTCAACTCACACCACCTGTCTGTCTCAACTCACTCCACCTATCTGTCTCAACTTCACCTGTCTGTCTCAGCTCCACCTGTCTTTCTCAGCTCCACCTGTCTGTCTCAACTCACACCACCTGTCTGTCTCAACTCACTCCACCTGTCTGTCTCAACTCCACCTGTCTGTCTCAGCTCCACCTGTCTGTCTCAACTCACACCACCTGTCTGTCTCAACTCACTCCACCTATCTGTCTCAACTCACACCACCTGTCTGTCTCAACTCACTCCACCTGTCTGTCTCAACTCCACCTGTCTGTCTCAGCTCCACCTGTCTGTCTCAACTCACACCACCTGTCTGTCTCAACTCACTCCACCTATCTGTCTCAACTTCACCTGTCTGTCTCAACTCCACCTGTCTATCTCCACTCACTCCACCTGTTTGTCTCAACTCACTTCCTCTGCATTTTTTTCTTTAATTAATAGTGTCTATGTTAGCATTGCACCAAAACCTTTGTTAAAATTTACACAAAATAGAGATAAGGTTTTCAGGACACATACAAGTTTTGAACATTCTCAAATAGAAAGGTTTCATACCCAACCACTAAAGTTTAGGACGCCCAACCTTTTTTTTTATCTCTCAAATGAAAAGCAAGTTAAACACAGTTTAGTTGACAACAAAACATACCCTTCTTTGAATCAAACGCTGCCTCCTATATTTACTGCGAGAATGTGAATTTTTAAGATTTTGTAAAATATATAAAAGAGACTAATTTGTAGATATAAATCTACTCGAAGCGTCCAATATTCATTGAGGGAATTCTTAAGATTTTCGATTTACATGTAGAGTTAGATCTAGTCGTTCTCATATCGCTCTACACAATAACTACAATGTACAATTACCTTTGATAAATTGACTAATTGGTTACTTTTTTTTTATTGATTCATGTCTATGTCAATGAATAATTTTGCGAAGTTTCAGCCTGATCCGAGAATGGGTTAGGTTGAAGTAACGTGTACACACTTTGTATTAGACAGACAGAGTTGATAGAAGCTTTTTAAACATCGAACGAAAATACAATATGCACCAAAATAATGTTAGTAAGTGCTGAAACTGACGGAAATACAATGTTGCACATCAGACATTTACATGTCGGCTTTATACTTTAGTTGTTCTAGTTAAGTAATCACAGGATACATTTTCGTATATTATCGCCCACGACAAGTGGGAGAATTAGTGATCTGTGAGAGAGTGATGAGGAGTATTATATATATGTAAACTTCCGACATTGTGACAAGTCAAAAGCTTGCTGTCAGAGTCACTCAAACTTATCACAGCATTAATTATTATTTATTATTATTTATTTATTTTATTTTAATTACTTCCCCATCCTATCCCCAATTCCATCACCCGCCCCACCTTTTCCTCTCCAGGCTAGACTTAGTCCACCACCTTGGAGATAGCTAGGCCGCGTCCTTTCACTTATCTCCCCTTGATCGGGGAAAGATAAACACACAGTCTCTTTGGTCTTGCCCGCCGGATGTCTGACGGTCGCGGTTGACACCACCTTGGGTGGAATGCAAGTTACTCTTTCTTCCCCCCTCTCCCACGTCAGTCTTTGATCAAAGAGATTACTTGGGTCAACACGCCTCGTGACACTCCAAGGTGGGACTCTTGTCGGACTTCACCCACGTGAGTAAGCCTATCGCATTTCCTGTTTCCGCCCACCTCTTCAGGGCCTTTATAAGGTAGATTAAATCAAACCAGACTCGCTCGCTAGCTGGACAGTCGAGTCTGGACTATTTCGTTTATTCTTACTCTTAGAGGAATACCTGGTGGTAAGCCGAACTTAATCACAAGTTCAATCTTAGTTACTTTGTGCATGTTTCTCACTGGATATTATCATGTGCATTTTATTATTTCATTTACATTTAATTAGTGCATTGTGTATTTCTCACTGTTGTAAGTAGAAAACATAAACATGGCATATGTATGTATTTATGTATTGCATTAAGCTATTAATGCTACGTTGCTCAATTGATCGTTGATGCAACCATGTATGTATTTGTACATCTTATTTTAATTCCTTTATCTCGGCTGACCGCCTTGATAATTTTACTAGCGCACTAATACTGCGCTTAGAAAAGAGATATGAATTATCTCCCCTGTAGTCATTCTACTTTGACGAGAGATGCGCCCACTTGAACGGACGCTCTCCCCATTCAAGGGCGCTCCATTGTTCTTGACCGACGGCCACATGTACACAATAGCGTCATGGTCGCTGACCAGCGTCCGCCCCCCCCCCTTTTCTCTTTCCACTTGTGTTGTTTATTTGAGATTATTATTTCCCCTTTTATGTACATTTTTATATTGCTACTATCAGCCCTCTATTTTCCAAATCCCATTTGCCATCATCTCCTTATTGTACTCAAAAGCAATTTTACCAATCTGACGAATGCACCTCAGTCGAGGACATCGATAAGATGCATGAGAGACATGTCCTAACTTGTCTTTATTTATCCGCAGCCTCCGTTGGGTGTCTGCTTATTTGCTATTGAGAATCACCTATTTATTTGGCATTGGCTGCACTACTGCCTACTTGTTATTGAGTATCATCTCCTGCCTACTTAGATCTACTCAACTATTTATCGGATAATTCACCTGCCTATTTATTTGGCATTGTCTGCCCAGTCAACTGCCTATTTGCTGTTCAGTGTCTACTCGACACTACTCAACTATTTGTTTGGATCTATTGCCTTTGTACTTAGTGCTATTCAGCACTGCACACTGGCCTATTTGCTGTTGAGTAGCTTCTACTGTCTACGTGGATCTACTCAACTCTACTACTTGGCGCTATCGGCTCTACTTGCCTGCCTATTCGACAGCCCACTTGTCAACTTATTAGGTACGACGTCCCTATAGACCCAGAGTCTGTGCGAGACGTCATAGCTACGCCAAACCCTCCGCAACTCACTGGACTTATCCTGTTCACTACGCTGCCCACGGCAGATCCGCTCTGCCCGCAGTACCCTTGTGCCCACGGTAGCCGGCCACCCGCACTACTGTGCCCAGTACAGATATCAGAACTTTGGATTGAGACTCCACAAGAACTGTATCACCGGCGTCCCTCTACCCGCTAGAGCGCCACCTCCAACTTCAGAACCTCAAGCTAGGACACAGCCAGCTGCGACCCAAGCAGGACAACCAGCTAAGTTCAGAAGACAAAGTGACATACTCTCTTATTAAGTGCAAGAGTGATGATTAAACATAGTTTTGATTTGAGATAGATGCAAACCCTCCTCCTTTTTATTCTTCTATGTAAATATTTATGTAAATAAATATTCTTCATTTTTAACTTTGTATCTCTCTTTCATTGCTTGCCTCGTTGCGTGCCTGCTCCCGATTTATATGCTGATAGGTAGGTGTGTGATAATTTCAAAAATAATCATCCCCTAGACATTAAACACGCCAAACACACGACACTTTCATTAACCTGTCACACACATTATAATAAGGCTTGTAACAATCCCACTAATATACTTTATAAACCGTGAACTATTTTGTCTGTTTGTCTTTCCTTTTCTCTCTCTTTCTCTCTCTCTCTTACACCTTTTTTATTTGTTTTTCCCCTTGCGCATCGTAATGTTCTATTGCATAGATTTCGGCTGGACTCGTAACGATCCACTTTAGAACGCCCACTCCCTGGTCACACAAACGTCCACAATGTTTTAGGCACGTGAATTCTAGTATCACTTTTACTTATCCGCTTCCCCCCCTTAGCCGCCCTCCAGCCACAGAAAAAAAGGTTAGTCTTACGTACAGTATCTTTACTTTTCTTTGACTTCCCACTCCAATATCAAGATATTTAATACACTCAATGTTCCTTATCGACCTGAACCCTCACCTCACAACGCAGCAGTTACACTTTTTGGACCTTAACTTTTAACATGCTCTCAGCACAATCGTTCATCTGTTGAATCTACATATTGTACATTTGGTTAATTTGACAATTTTTGGTCATCCTTTAATTATAAGACAACGCAAAATACAGTCCCAGACACCAGATACATTTCTTTAGTTTCAGGCCTAGAGAGGAGAAAAGTTTTTTCCTCAATTAAATTCCCCCTCCAGTTCCCACACTACATTTATTTTGGTCTTGTGTGTTCTAAAGGGAAACTAAATATTTGGTTTTATTAAATGTAATCGTTGCTTTGAATGTAGAGAAAAGACAGTGCTACAGAGTAGAGTGTAGACTTATCTACATACAAACATCCTTATCACTACTTGCTCTCTCTCTTTCTCTCTCTTGAAAAAAAATAGACTCTAGATCTATCTTTTTGATACTATTTTAGGTCAAGTTTTTTTAGCGGCCCCCGTAAGGGGAAAAAGCCGCTATTAGGTTTGTGCAAAATGTCCGTCTGTCCGTCTGTCTGTCTGTCCGTCTGTCCGTCTGTCACATCAGATCTCGAAAACTAGAAGAGATATGAAAAATATTATTTCATCATTAAATGCGGCTTCAAAAGTTTAGGTGCAACGGCTACTTTTTTTTTTCTAAAAGCAAACCGTTTAATTTATAAAATTAATTATGCAAGCGACATTTTTTTATAAAAATACACCAATTCTAAAACAATTAAGTAAATGTAAGGGAGGCAATGTTACAATATGTTAACAAAGACGGACAAATTTTGTGAATTTTCAGTATCACTAAGTCAAATATATTTTAAAAATGTACAGAAAATGTTTACAACAAATATAAATAATAGTTAAAGATGTTTTTTTCTGGTCAAATAGCTGCTAAAATTAAAAGAAAACATTTCTGTTTGTTTATAAAGGCTAATAATGCATTTTGTATGTAAATATCACACACATTTTTTTAAAAGGACTTTTTATGCAGCGATTTTCGTGCAGTAGCGTAACGTCGCTACATGATCAGGTACTAAACCAATTCCTTAAACTTTAAAAAAAAAATCAGATTTTATTTATTTTTTGTTTAGTGCCCCCATCCGAATAAAAGAAGATTATTTTTGTGCGTTTTGTCTGTTGGTCGGTCTGTCCGTCACAATTAGATTTAAAAAACTAGAACTCTAAAAGCTATTGAAAATCTGATTTACACTTTAATGTTCCTCCCGTAACATCTCAATAGTTGTAAGTATCTAAAAATTGATTGTTCCGGATTTTTTTGTGCAAAACTAATCAACCCCAACAAATGTTTGTTTGCTCTTCTAATTTATATTACATTCAATTTCCATGTTTAAACGTTGCAAAAACACATTATCAATAATATGTTGTTCCGTTTTTTATGTAAATAGCATATTAATGCTAAATCAAAATCTTTATACTGACTTATATTTCATTAAGTGTAAAAATGTTCCGGATATTGTTTTATAAAACATGAATTATGCCTAATGATTGTTTGAAATCGCATAATTTAATAATATTACACTTATATTATTTGACAATGCGTCACTATAATTTGGTTATCAATATCAAATTGTTCCGTATTTTCATCTTTAAACAAATTTTAAAAATATCGACAATAGGTTGTTAAGGGCTTTAAAAAAAAGTAATTTACTAGAATTGATTACTGAAAATTACTTTTTAGACATTTAATTTTCTTGCTAAAACATAACATAGAAGTTTTGTAATCGATAAAGAAAGTTCCGGATTTTGTTTCTTACAAATCGTCGCCAGAAATTTCCGAATTTATTTAAAAATCTACTAACGCCAAATAATTGTTTGAACTCCCTCTTCTAATTAATAAACAAATAATCTTCTCATTTACGAAATAATGTTTTTACGGATTTTTATGAAAAATATTTTAACTCACTACTCTCTTACAGTACATTTAACTTTCTACCTAAAACATGTAAAAATCTAATTAACGTTAATATTATGTTCAGATTTTTAAGGAAAACAGAATCCAAGCACCAAAGTATGGTATGAAAATCTCTCCACATGGCTATAGTACATCTAATTTTTATACGAGACCATCCAAAAAATTTAAGTAACGGTATTACATTTATCTGAAATTCTCTTTTTCTTTTACTATTTATACAAACATCCGGAACAATCTATTATATAAACTTTTCAATTGTGTTCATACCTAAAAATTATTGCGATGTTTTGAAACGTAAAATAAAGGTTAATCAATTTTTAATAACTTTTAGTTGTTCTTTTTTATATCAAGATGACGGACAGACCGACAGATAGACAAAACGCAAAAACAATGCGGCTTTGATCCTTTTTTAATAACTTCTATTAGAACTCAGTGCACCAATGTCTATGAACCCTTGTTAAATATCTCGTGTAAATAAAGACATTTTTTTTATGGTACCGGTACTAGCCTATTGTGAGGTAATGGAATTTTTTTTTATTTTGACGTCATATGAATGGACTCTTTAAACGTAGGCTAATGTTAAAAGAACGCACTCGGTGCACCAATGTCTATTAACCCTCGAAAAATTGCTCGTATTAATGAAAACATATTTTTGTCTAACTAAGCCGTGTGACGTAGTGTTGTCTTTTTCCTTTGACGTCATATGGAATGAATTCTTTAAATGTAATGTTAAAAGAACGCACTCGGTGCACCAATGTCTATGAACACTCGATAAATGGCTCGTAATGATGAAGGCGATTTTTAGTCTAGCTAGGCCGTGTGACGTAGTGTTTTTTTTTTCCTTTGACGTCATATGGAATGAATTCTTTATATGAAATGCTTAAAGAACGCACTCGGTGCACCAAAGTCTATGAACACTCGATAAATGGCTCTTATTGATGAAGGCGATTTTTAGTCTAGCTAGGCCGTGTGACGTAGTTATTTTTTTCTCTCTGACGTTATATGGAATTAATTCTTCAAATGAAATGAAAAAAGAACTCGGTATAGTAATGTTTATTAAGCCTCGTTATGTGACTCGTGTTTAAAAAGGGAATGATATCTTGATTTAGATCTAATCTAGATTTTTAAAACTAGATCTAGATTTTTATTACAGTATATCTAGATCTGGATTTATATTCTAATTAAAATTATTTTAGAGTCTAGATCTAGAATTTCTAAATCTAGTTTAGACTAAAATAGACTAGATTAAGATGTAGAATTTCAATTTCTAAACTTAAAGTGTAAAAAAAAAGTGTAGATTTTCATTTCCAAACGTTTTGATCAATATTGTTATGTTTTAATATACTAAAACTAATCTACTATTTTTTATTTAATTTAAATTTAAATTTACGGCAAATGAATCTTTGAAACATTATTACTTTTGACCATGGGCGTAGCCAGGATTTTTTTTCGGGGAGGGTTTTTGGGGGGGATCTCCCCCCCCCCCGCGAAAAAAAAAAAAAATATATATATGTGTGTGTGTGTACATAATTAATCTTTATTACATTCTGACCCTTTCGGAAGACGTTTATTGTTTATTGTAGACTCCCCGCCCTTACTAGCAAGGGGGTCTGGGGGAGTTCGCAGCGCTCCCCCAGCGCGGGGCGAAGCCCCGCCGCCGAGAACTATTTCTGGTATTGAAAGCCAACAAAATGCATATTCTGAGGTATCTACAGTGCATTATCTTGCTATTAAAAAGTTTTATTTCAAAAACCTAATGTGCTATTCTTACTGACTTAGACCCTCTCGCGCCGTTCGGCGCATTTTCCGGCAAGCTGTTTCCGCAACTCTTATTTTGCGTAATTCATTTTGTCGGAAAACATGTCCAGCAAAAACTCATGCGACGCTCTGTCACAACCTTACTAAGGGTTCGACTCCCAGTTCGGCATTTGATTTCTTTGATTTAGACCCGATCTCTAGAACTGACTCCTAAAATCTGTCTTAGCCATCTTTGTTGAGACACATTTAATGATTTTCAATTTCGGCAGAAGACTATTCACACTTAATTAATGAGCCCAAGCCACTGGTAAAAATTTGTAACCTTTCTTGACTACGCTCTTGGAATTACATGCCTGTATTTCGCTTTAGATTTTGTATGGAAAAGGAAGTTTTTTCGTCAAATCATCTGTTGAGGGGTTTTAAACTAAAAAATCTCTGTTTTTTTGTTTGTTTTGTTTTTAATTCAAAACCCCATTTAGCTACGATCATAGAATTTGGTGACTGTAATTTGCTTTAAAATAATATCGAAGAGAGAGGTTTTCAACTCTAAACGCTCTGTAGGGGAATTTGAAACTCAAAACCATCTGAAGGGGTTTTAAACTTTAAAGAAAAAGCCATCTGGAGGAGGGGGATTTAAACTCATAACCCCTTTGGCTACGCTCATAGATTTTATAGTGTGTAATTTGCTTTTTTTTTATATTGAAGAGTGTAAATGAACGTTGAATATCAGAGACTGATTGAATGGTGTAATACTGGGTTCTTGCTTCCCGAAGTACTCTAGACACGTGAAAGGACAAACACTATACGACTGACTCAAGTCCGTTCAGCAGACAACATTAAGTTTATTTCACTATAATAATAATAATATACTGCACCCCTTGTTAGTGCTACAAGTCAAGAAATAATAATCCTATCCGCATAACAGCGGTATCAAAAGTATCCAATACGTTAACAACAAATCACGTCCGCATCTCAGCGGGTAACAATAAGAACAATTACTACTAGTGACACTGGAGCTTCAACTATAGATATCCATTGAAATACGAATAATACCTTAATATCCAATAAGCACATAATGAAATCAACTCTCAAATATTATTGATCAACAATGACTAGTCCATCGACTTTCATGCTATATGCATATATATACAAGTGTCCGGGAAGAAACGTCCAACCTTATTGGACCGGGAGCAAGACCTTACTGACTTGACTTGACTGAACTCAAAGTCAACTTTTCATTCTACTTCCTGTTTTCTACATCAGGAATTCCACGTGTCTTTTAAACTCTTAACATGACGTGAACTTTAGGTCATGCAATGTCAACTAAGACTGTGACAAAGAGGTACTTTTTAGCTTCAAACCCCAACTGGAAGGGGAAGGGGGGTTAAACTCAAAACCCCTTTGGCTACGCTCATAGAATTTTGAGTGTGTAATTTGCTTTTTTTTATATTGAAGATGGGGTTATCGTAAATTTTGGATGGGGTTTTAAAATTAAAATCTTCCTCAACTGTGCTGTTGGAATTTGGGGATTGTTGTTTGCATTTTTTTTTTGTTTTGTTTTATAGAAGAGGGGGATTTAACTGCAAAAACCTCTGGTAGGGGGTTTAAAATTCAAAACCCCCTGTAGGGGGGTTTAAACTCAAAGCCCCCTGGTAGAGGGATTTGTATCTCAAAACCCCCTGATAGGGGTTTTTAAAATCTCAAAACCCCCTGGTAGGGGGATTTAAACTCAAAACCCCCTGGTAGAGGGTTTTTAACTCAAAACTGCCTCGGCTGTGCTGTGGTAAGTGATGATTTAGTATTAAAATCTCACCTAAAATAAAAAAAAATGAAAGCAAAAATCAGTCACTTAATTCCGTCCGGGGGGGGGGGGGGGATTTCATTTCGGGGGGGGTTTGAACCCCAAGAACCCCCCCCCTGGCTACGCCCATGCTTTTGACCATCAAAATTAAATCACCTCTTGAATATTATTTGCGAATATGCAGATCCGACAGGGATCCGACTTCGACGGGGGCCGCCTCTGAGTTAGTGTAACACAAACTCTCTTTGTAATCTTGTTTTATATTTAGAATATGCTTTATAGATTGTGGGAGACATACCGAAACTCAAATACAAATGTTGAATTAGAAGATTGTGGTTATAGCAATTTGCAGTGTTTAGGCTGGGAATCTTAGTAAGTACTTAATAAGTAAAAGAAACCTATGTTTGCATTTCATGCAAGATCAATTGAAAGAGAGAGAGAGAGAGAGAGAGACTGGACTAGGACTACACGTATTTTCTAAGATTTTATCCTATTTCAGGAATCTGTGGCTTCTAACACTCAGTTTATAATGAGCAGTAGGCCCATGAAGTATAGCGATTATAAATAATAAAAAAGGATATCATTTACCATTATTGAGTTTCTTTTCTTCCTCAGTAAACTCTGGTAGTCTGCTAGAAGAGAATCCTTGTCTCCTGCTCTTCTCGGCGACATAATGTTTCATAACTTCAGGATAATCCCCGGAACCACCAAATATGGCGTTACCAAACCTAAAAAAGAAATTCTTTCACGTTATGTTGTGTTAGCAGTTTGAACCCCTCCCCTCTCTCTTTTCACTTGAACACAAAATTATAAAGTCAAACAAAACGAAAGTATGTTTCAACACTATCTGTTCTATGTCATTTGAGTTCTATGTACGCGATCTTTGTTCATGTAGAAGATCAATATTATAATACAAGATCTGTGTTACATGTACAGGATCTGTGTTACATGTACAGGATCTATGTTATATGTACAGAATTTATTTCCTGTGTATAAGATCATTGTGTACCTAAAAGATGTATGTTATATGTACAAGATCTGAGAATATGTGCAAAATTTATGTGAAAGATAGAAAGATATTTATCCATTTTTTTTTATTTCTATTAGGAACTCCTGGCAAAGAGATACGTCTGCAGGTTCAGTCAATTATCTGTATTCTTCAAACATTGAAGAACTTGTCGTTATATCCGTGTTCAGCATCGAGTGGTGGGGGGCATCAAACTGAGGAAAACTTTCTCAGTAAAACTACACATTGTAATTACATAAAAAACATTAATTTGTTTTGGTAATTTGTTAGGTCCAATATTCAAACTACACATTGTAATTACATAAAAAAAAAACATTTATTTGTTTTGGTAATTTGTTAAGTCCAATATTCTTTCATTAATTAATGTAAGCCGTAAACCAGCTTGAATCAAATGCTACTAGATTTATATAAATCTCTGAAGGAAACGCTCTTTTATACGTTTTAGAGGCCCCCGAAAGGAGAATAGACGCTATTAGTTTTGTGTGGTCTGTCTGTCCGTCCGTCCGTCCCGTTTAGATCTCGTAAACTAGAAAAGATATTGAAAAATCCGACATCATGATATTTTAGATCATTCAAAGTTCTGATGCAACGGCTACTTTTTCTTTTCTGAAAGTGAAAAATTTAATTTTTAATTTCAACTATGCAAGCAGTTTTTTTTTTCTAAAAAAATACACCATTTTTACAACTATTCACTATTAATAATAACAAACACGGGAGGCTATTTAATAAGGGAGATGACTGTCATACTAATTACTACATTTACACACACAAAAAAATACTTTTATTTTTAAAGAGAAAAAATCTATTTAGTATGCATTTAAGTAGAACATAATTCAAAACAACAATTAATAATAGTGTTTCATATTATCGCGTGAACTGCAGCTCTTGTACACAGCCACGGAACATTGAACTTAAAGGAAGGGGAATTTTTTTTTCTTGAAGCTTTGAATAAAAAATTGACCCTTTAAAGAACAATTAGATCAATTAGATAATTTTATGTCATTGGTTAGGCCAAGTTCACATTAAATTTCTCCTTCAATTTCACCTATTCTTGGTCTGCTGGACCGTTGGGGCACCACACAAGATATGTCAACCCTCTTTCTCCATTTCTGCATTTTGTCTTTGATAAAATTTCATTCTGATATTCTTTATGAAAATATTAAACCTTCCTTTTTTACCTGCCTGGGTGGACCACTTCGGATCCAATTTTGGGTTTGTGTTTCCACACAAACTGTCTTTGTAACGTTGGTGTTTAAAGCCTTACATGCTGTCACTTCATTGTTCAATGCACTGGTTATGGACAAGTTTAGAATTTTGTTTTTCTGAATTACCAAGTAGAAATGGTCCAATCTCTTTTGTGGACCAGTTGGGAGGGGGGTATCTGGGGGAAGAGTTTCCAACCGCTCTGCAAACACAACCCTTCTAGAGTTGGGATTCGAACTCAATCCCCCCTGTAAAGTGGCCAAGCCGAAGCCAATTGGTTTTAGCATCTCAGCCACACATCACTTGCTTGGAGGGAACTTGAAGTTTGTCTGTGACTAGGCAACAATAATGACAGTAAGGCTCAAGATTTAAATTAGCAAGAGGGAAAATGTTGAGAGATTATCTGGAGAGAATGTTGGACATCGTGCGTTTTCTCTTAAAGCAGAATCTGCACTTCGTGGGCATCGCCAATAAGTTGAAGAAGAATTGGCAGTACAAAATTAAAGAAATATCTTGGAATGAAATTACTATCCAAGTGCGATTCATTCACGAGAGACTGAATACGTAGCCTACATGGCCCAACAAAATAAAGGAATTTATTGTAACATAAGTGCTCACGAAAACACAACACAAAATCCTACAGAAAGTCTAAAAAAACAAATATTTCTCGATTATTTCCCACAGTGCACCCAACATCTGGATTGTATGGTACATTGTCGTTCAGAACCTCAATGACGTATTGGCCACAAGAAAAAAGTGCCAGGCGAAAAAAAAAAATGAAGAAAGATTTTTTATCCACATATAAGAAAGAGCTACTGATGGAAATACCTTCCTTGGACCGTAGTGTTCATGAAATAATAACCCCATAACGATAAATATGAAATTTAGTCGCCATGATTGAATCCTCAGATGGAAATCAATCTCGATGGTTCTCCCAGCGACGTAGACAAAAACGAATTTTGTCTTGGTCTTCAGGTAATTGTCCAGTTTCTCCAGAAGTCTCCAAACTTCCAAAACAAGAATCTATTAAGCTTTAAGAGTTGTTTCTTTTAATATGTCAGTCACCGAATATTACCATCTTGGTTCACATATTTTTTTTTAATATTAGGATAAATGTGGCTAGATGCAAGCGAAGTTTTTCCGAACTTACTTTGATGAAGAAATACTTACAATCAACGATAACGAATTTACGACTCAGTAATTTATCAATTTCGTCTATTGAACAAGACATGGTGGAAAAAAAACATTTCGATAAAAGTATCGATAGATTGCTGGGGAGAAAGCACGTGGGATCCACTATTATCTTTTTTTGTAAAATCGATTCTTTGTGAAATAGCAATGCTTGCATAATGAATATACTTTATTTAGAAATAAGAAACTTTTTCGCTGTTTTAAAACTTTTGTTTTGGAGGGCTTCAAATACCCTAGCTACGCCACTGGAATGACGTCATATCAGATGTCTAAACTGCGAGCAAGTCAACCGAATCAATTTGCAGAGAGTTTGCAATGGACACATATCTGTGCCTCTAAATACAGACATCATCTCTCTAAGTCTTTGGTCGTACGTTAACAAGTTACGTCTGTTCATTGTGTCCCGAACTAAAACATGTGTCTGTTGAAACATCAAGGTCACGCTTCTTTCACTTAACATCATACTGGCCTAACTCTCTTAGCCTCTAGTGTCCATCTCAGATCAGTCTTGGTCAATGCGTCAGTCCTCGATCTGAGAACAAGACTTTTCAATTTTCATCTTCTCTGATTGATTACTACTGAACGAGACACAAGACAGAATCAAATGCCATGCACCTAAGTAAGGGAATGATAGAATGGTTTCTTTGTCACTAGACACACCACTAGTGGATTAAAAAAAAAAAGAAAATAATTACAAATTAAATATTAGTATAAGTCTGATCAATTTACTGAGTAAAAATGTTCATTTATGTATAAGTAAGTTAAACTTTAACCTATCGCTTTAATAGCTGGTGACATGGGGCTTCCATTTTGAACGAAGCAAATCATGTCAAATTAATTAAAGTCCAAATTAAAAATTTTGATTTCACAATCGCCTGTATTGCACTAAAAAGTGTTGTCATCGCCCCTGGGGCTATTTAATTAACTCAATTAATTAGGGGTTTCTAACGACACATAGACCAGCGTGCACTAGAAGATGGGAAACTGAACACACAGGTGCTCATAATTGTGACAAAAGAGTTCCTTTGGGTCAAAATAGAAAATATTTAAAGGGGTAAAAGAGAGAAGAAAGAGAAAGGTAACCATGGTGAATGATAAAATCTAGAGTCATCGAACTATAAATAAAAGCATTAGATCACCACTTTCACAGCTGACAGATTGATATCAATGTGCTTAGCTCTAATGTTCAAATGTTTTGTTGTTGTTCTTATGTCTCTAATGCGTATACATCTGCATTGGTGTTGTAGAATGCTAAAGCCTGTTAGCGTAAGTATCAGCGTTAGGAGGTGTCAATTTCATGTGATACATTACGACAGTTTAAGAGATCTCTTGATCAAACAGTCAGTAGTAACTTAGAAATATATAGTAGATTATCATTACCCACCGGCTACGCCTGTTGATTTGGTCCCAGGCTATATATTTTTTTTGCAATGAATCCCCTCCCTTTTATAACTTGGAGTATCACTTTACTCTAACTCCCCCCCCCCAACTCTCCGCCTTAACAAGTAGTCATTTCTTTACACTCTCTGACTAGACTTCTGCTTGTCAGTTATTTTGAAATATTTGATAGGCTCTTTGTTATTTTTTGGGGCTGGTCCTTTATTACTTTTTACTTCTTGCTCCCCCCCCCCTTTAAAAACTAGAATTTTATAATCCGTTACATTTATTTGGCATGGCCCGCTTTATAACGCAACCATATGCATTGTACCGGTGAATTCGGTTAACCGTTTCACTTATTCCTCCTCCACCATACGCCTTAAGAAATAGTCCTACAGATAATCTCTGTGTATTCATTGACTTTTCAGCTCTTAATTGAACTATTTCAAAAGCTTTCTGATGCTTTTCAGAATGAGCCTTTTTCAATAATGCATTCTGCGCATCGAACGCTTACATATTTCGGCCGTAACCCTTGCCCCCTATTTTAACTTTTATGTAACATATTTAGGCCCTTTTTTTTTATCAATCTGGCGTCGTAACGCTCTCTCACCAAAGAATTCTATTCTCTTTTTTTTTTTTACTTTCACTCTCAACACACAAACTAATAAAGTTATACCTACACTATGTTTTGTTTTTATTTATTTTTACACATAAAACACGTAGTAAGTCAATTACGGCTTTATATGACAGAAAATAACAAATCTTATTTTATGCAATGACTATAAAAGCAAGTTTCGCACCAAAAAAAAGTTTAAAAAGTGCTTAAAAAGGAAGAAAGAATAGTACCATAGTATCAGGTGTAGGCTTTAAAAGCATATTGGTTCTAAATTGAAAAAAAAAATGCATGGGTAATTCCACATTTAACCAAATTTAACCGCTCTGGTTTCATTTGTGAAAGTTGTTCTGGTTATATTTTAGTATTTTTCGTCCACGACAAGTGAGAGAATTAGTGATATGTCAGTACATGAATGAATCAGGGCCCATATGAATATAATTTCGATTTACTTTGTAATGTGGAACATGACCTCACTTTGTACCTTTGTTTCACGTGTTGAAACTGCCAGTTGATATACACGCGCTCTAAATTACAATCGATACCATTTAAACAACTTCAGTTCACAAACCAATATTTATTGAGCTAGAGTCTAGAGAAACAAATACTTACCATCCAAGTTTAAACTGAATTGCTCTGTCGGCTGCCAGATAGTCCTCTTCAGAGTCAGTCAAAGGTTCTTTCCATTCAATATCTAAAGCAATGCTGACACTGCCTTACAAACACAAAATAAAACTTTGAGGATCTAGTGACTTTCTTGTTCTTGACATTTTATTATTTCAATGACCAGTGGATAACTACCAACTGCTTTCACCTTTTTAAACTACAATTCATGAGAATCAACCTTTTCGCCAAGTTTATCCTTCCAACAGTATGAAGACATCTTGATGTATGGACTAATGAAGTGCGTACAGACAGAGATAATTCTGCTTTCACTTCACGTGCTGAAATAGTCAAACTCGTCGGACACTCTCGGCAGGTAGAGCAGAGACGTCAGGTAGCTGACGAAGTTTGAAGAGCCTCCCCACCCCCATACTAACGATGATAAGAACTCATTTTTAATCTCACCACAACAAAGTAACATTATTTTGGATGTGCTTACTACCAGATGACATGAACACAGGACCAATTTAGCCGTCGTTGAACTAAACTAGTTGTCAGGATCTTATTTAAAATACATCCAGAGCTATTTGCTAATCATCTAGCATTTATGATGTTTTTTGTTTTTTTTTTAAACACCAAGTTAGTTTGAAATTCAAAATATTACAATTCCTATTATTAGCTTAAGAATTCATGGCTGGAAAATGCCAGGATGGACACGGATCTAGAAAAAATGCACTAACGATTTTCCAAGAAATTTGATAGTTAATGAATATTTTTGGTAAAAAAATAATAATAACGAATTAGCCACACAGGGGAAAATCTGGTTGGACCTTATAATTTTTCAAAATATAATCATCTTAAAATTAAATTTCGTACATTTTGAACGCAGGTCAGCGGGACTGCCCTCTGTAAAGAGTTCAATAAATACATAGACATTAAGGAACGTTTTGCGGGTCGTCCTGTGTAGAAATGAACAGCTGGACTGTTAGACTTGATTTATGACAATATACATATGTATTTGTTACAATAATAATACAATACAATAATATATACAATACACAATAATGCAATACACAATATCAATACTATATCTCTAACTATATCCAGTATTCTAGTGAAGAGACGGGGCAATGAATAGAAGACTATTGTCTTTTAATGTTTCCAAGTCTGGTCCTATATCACTAAACTAAGAATCTTCTATACTAGATTTATTAGTAGATTTATTATAGATTTATATATAGGCAGTCGGGATTTTTAATCAATCTTACATTTGTTATTGAGAGGGATATACTCGTTTTTTTTTTGGAAAAAGACACCAGCTTACTTTGGGAGAAATTCTGTAAGCTATTTAATTATTTCGTAGTCTGGTATAATTTCCTGTCCATTAGTAAATCTAGAAAGCGTTCCATCATCAGGTACATAATTCTTATTGACCTAAATGTACACATGAACTTCTAGACACAAACTCATCTACAATAAACTAACACCAAACTGTGCCATGATCTAGGAAATATGACTAGAGATTAGCAGAAACATTTCCAATTTTTTTTTAAATTTCTAAACCAACGACGTAAACATCTTTCTTTCAAGGCCACCAAATAAATCTAATTGCCATACAAAACCATGGACACCAGATATACAACTCACCATTCATACAAGGGGAGCACATATGGGAAGCAAACTATATTTTGATATAAAGAAAATAACAAATACAATACTTTCAATATACAAAATATTATTATTATATTGGTATTGGGGATATAAAGTAACGATAACCTTAACACGCTGTAATATGACGTAATAAAGAGTAAAGCACATTATAATAACAACTAATGATAAATTAACCAAACGATATTACGAAGTAATGATGACTTAACCACATAGTGATATAATGTAATGATAAACGAACCATACGGCGATATGAAATAATGTAACTAACTACACATCGTTATGAAGTACAGATGAACAAACCACACAGTGATATGAAGCAATGAACTAACCACACGGTGATATGAAGTGATGAACTAACCACACGGTGATATGAAGCAATGAACTAACCACACGGTGATATGAAGTGATGAACTAACCACACGGTGTTATGAAGCAAAGAACTAACCACACGGTGTTATGAAGCAAAGAACTAACCACACGGTGTTATGAAGCAATGAACTAACCACACGGTGATATGAAGTGATGAACTAACCACACGGTGATATGAAGCAATGAACTAACCACACGGTGATATGAAGTGATGAACTAACCACACGGTGATATGAAGTGATGAACTAACCACACGGTGATATGAAGTGATGATGACCCTAATCATTAAGAAGTACAAACTAATTTGGCCTCCCAGACATACCTCCATATTTCTCTTTGAAATGGTTCGTGTACAGGTGATAGGCTCTAGTGTGACTTCTGATAATGTTGTGTGCCGCTTTATAAACTCCAACTCCTGGGTCCCGTACACCAGGGGCGTGCTCTCCAACTCCGTAGCCGAAAAAACTAATGACATAGGCCTCATTAAAAGTTAGCCATAGTTTGACCTGTTCACCAGACGTATAAACAAAGTTGATTATGTTGTAGACAGTAGAGCATGAATTCAAATAACAAAACGACATATTTTCTCGCTAATAACAAACTGAATCAAGTTGGTCATTAAAGCCAATTATGCCAACTCGAATAAATTGATCTCAATCATTTTAAAGATATAAAAATGCTAATCTAAATTTTTCATTTTGATGTATTTGCAAAGCCCACGATCATTACATTGTTGAATTTGAGTACGAAAAGCTTGCAGTCACAAATCTAGAATGTATAGTAGTGTGTCTACCATTCATTGCAGCTCAGTGGGAAATTAATCCAATAGAATCCTTGCATCTATCAAATGGTGTCAGCGGATTGAGAAAAAAAGATCAATAATATTAAACAAACAAAATGTCAACACCAAACGCTTTTGCGGATTCAGATTTCATGTTTTTCCATCCAAAAGAGCTACTAGAATAACAATATCCCTATCCGTCTTTACCAACCACATTTTTCTAACTCAACAAAACCTATTCCATAATCACAAACCACTTTCTCCATGTCCGATAATTTCATATCAAGAATCATATGCTCTACAAACTCAACTGACATAACAAGACACTGCCTGTTGATCAGCTGATCAAAGTGAAATGTATTTGTTGGTAAAAGAGCATGAAACTGAAATCATTCTAAAAGAAAACATTTCTCACAAATTAATGACTGTAGTGATTGTTTAGAAGGTCATTACAAAAAAACTTACCCTATCGCCGAACTGCTCAAAACAAATACGTGCATAGTCCTCAAACCAATCCACTATTAAGTCAGATCTAAAACCACCTTTATCTTCTAGTGCTTGTGGAAGGTCCCAATGATACAACGCAACCATCAGAGTAATGCTATAATAAAGAGAACCATAGAAAAAGATTTCTGTACTATGCAATGAAATGTACATTTTGTATGGACTATATAATTTAGTCTGAATTGTTTTGTGGCACTTTCAACTGTGAATGAACATTAGGAAAATTTATAACAAATATGTCAAAACAGGATCATCTTCATCAAACTTAAAATTAGTTGAAACAATGAACCAAGGTCTTCCATTTGGTTTGAGTTTGAAACTCTGTACTGACATGGTCATAAAAACCAGATTTTATAAAGAAGTTTGTAAATTTGTTTGGAGTAATTCAAGAAGATTAATTGTAAAAAACAAAAGAAAACAACATAAGTCAAATCAAGCAAAGTTCACTATCATTCATAGTTCATGATCATTTGGTTGTCCATTGTTTCCTGTTGTAGGCACGTATAACTTCTCACTCACCCCACAGGTCACACCCACGCACGAACTATTCCTTGAACTTTGAATTATTTTAAAATAAAATGTCTTTAGTTACTATCAAAGCCTGCGGACACTCAGAGTTATACAACACGTAATCGTTTTATGTATTGTTGAAAGTTGTCCAAATGTGATCCCAGGTATTGGCCAAGAAAATGTGTCCAGGAATGTCATTTGGTTGTCGTCCGACTACGTGATTGAGGCAAGCGTTGTCTCCACTTCTAGAGCTATTAGCATTACAGTTGAACCCAAGCAGAGTTGAGGCGAATAATGAAGGCTTTTTCTTTTTCTTTGGGTAACAATGTCAATTGGTGTCATTTCTATCCCAGCCAGTCCATGCCCCAACTCTTCATTGTATTTCTATCCCAGCCAGTCCATGCCCCAACTCTTCATTGTATTTCTATCCCAGCCAGTCCATGCCAACTCTTCATTGTATTTCTATCCCAGCCAGTCCATGCCCCAACTCTTCATTGTATTTCTATCCCAGCCAGTCCATGCCAACTCTTCATTGTATTTCTATCCCAGCCAGTCCATGCCCCAACTCTTCATTGTATTTCTATCCCAGCCAGTCCATGCCCCAACTCTTCATTGTATTTCTATCCCAGCCAGTCCATGCCCCAACTCTTCATTGTATTTCTATCCCAGCCAGTTTATGCCCCAACTCTTCATTGTATTTCTATCCCAGCCAGTCCATGCCCCAACTCTTCATTGTATTTCTATCCCAGCCAGTCCATGCCAACTCTTCATTGTATTTCTATCCCAGCCAGTCCATGCCAACTCTTCATTGTATTTCTATCCCAGCCAGTCCATGCCAACTCTTCATTGTATTTCTATCCCAGCCAGTCCATGCCCCAACTCTTCATTGTATTTCTATCCCAGCCAGTCCATGCCAACTCTTCATTGTATTTCTATCCCAGCCAGTCCATGCCCCAACTCTTCATTGTATTTGTCACTTTTTTCGACTTTCATCTATTTCCACAGTCATGACTTGATAGGGGCCTGAACTAAGGACATAGTTACTACAGTATTTTGGGTCTCGCTTTAGTCTCCCACTATTTCACCAAATTAACATGTGACACAAGTGGGTGGCGTTGGAAAAACGGAAACACTTCGTGACTAACATCATGACTAACTTCGTGACTAACTTCGTGACTAACTTCGTGACTAACTTCGTGACTAACTTCGTGATTAACTTCGTGACTAACTTCGTGACGAACTTCGTGACTAACTTCGTGGCTAACTTCGTGACTAACTTCTTTGCTAACTTCGTGACTAACTTCGTGACTAACTTCTTTGCTAAATTCGTGACTAACTTCGTGACTAACTTCTTTGCTAACTTCGTGACTAACTTCTTTGCTTACTTCGTGACTAACTTCGTGGCTAACCTCGTGGCTAACTTCGTGACGAACTTCGTGACTAACTTCGTGGCTAACTTCGTGACTAACTTCTTTGCTAACTTCGTGACTAACTTCGTGACTAACTTCTTTGCTAACTTCGTGACTAACTTCGTGACTAACTTCTTTGCTAACTTCGTGACTAACTTCGTGACTAACTTCTTTGCTAACTTCGTGACTAACTTCGTGGCTAACCTCGTGGCTAACTTCGTGACTAACTTCGTGACTAACTTCTTTGCTAACTTCGTGACTAACTTCTTGGCTAGCCTCGTGACTAACTTTGTGACTAACGTTGTGACTAACTTCGTGACTAACTTCGTGACTAACCTCGTGACTAACTTCGTGACTAACTTTGTGACTAACTTCGTGACTAACTTCTTGGCTAGCCTCGTGACTAACTTCGTGACTAACCTCGTGGCTAACTTCGTAACTAACTTCTTTGCTAACTTCGTGACTAACTTCTTTGCTAACTTCGTGACTAACTTCTTTGCTAACTTCGTGACTAGCTTCTTGGCTAGCCTCGTGACTAACCTCGTGGCTAACCTCGTGGCTAACTTCGTGACTAACTTTTTTGCTAACTTCGTGGCTAACCTCGTGGCTAACTTCGTGACTAACTTCGTGACTAACTTCTTTGCTAACTTCGTGACTAACTTCTTGGCTAGCCTCGTGACTAACTTTGTGACTAGCTTTGTGACTAACTTCGTGACTAACTTTGTGACTAACTTCATGACTAACTTCGTGACTAACCTCGTGACTAACTTCTTGGCTAGCCTCGTGACTAACTTCGTGGCTAACCTCGTGGCTAACTTCGTAACTAACTTCTTTGCTAACTTCGTGACTAACTTCTTTGCTAACTTCGTGACTAACTTCTTGGCTAGCCTCGTGACTAACCTCGTGGCTAACCTCGTGGCTAACTTCGTGACTAACTTTTTTGCTAACTTCGTGACTAACTTCGTGACTAACTTCGTGACTAACTTTATGACTAACTTCGTGACTAACTTCGTGACTAACTTCGTGGCTAACCTCGTGGCTAACCTCGTGGCTAACTTCTTGGCTAACTTCGTGACTAACTTCGTAACTAACTTCGTGGCTAACCTCGTGGCTAACTTCTTGGCTAGCCTCGTGACTAACTTCGTGACTAACCTCGTGACTAACTTCGTGGCCAACCTCGTGGCTAACTTCGTAACTAACTTCGTGACTAACTTCGTGGCTAACCTCGTGGCTAACTTCGTAACTAACTTCGTGACTAACTTCTTGGCTAGCCTCGTGACTAACCTCGTGACTAACTTCGTGACTAACTTTGTGACTAACTTCGTGACTAACTTCATGGCTAACCAGGACAAATCTTGAAACATTTTCATCTATTAGAGCTGTAAAAAGACTCTGGCTTGTAGGAGAACTAATGGGATGTAGCGATTAGACAGAAGTGAAGTTCAGTTTTAATTATTGAACTAGCTTTACGGACTAGACTCTGACACTCCTAGTACAGTGTAACACCACCTGAGACTGGGTTATGTCTCCTGGGACAGTACAAGTAGATTTTTTCTAACAACACGTTATGTATATCTATCTATCTATCTATCTATCTATCTATCTATCTATCTATCTATCTATCTATCTATAGGGTCAGTAGCAACTATGGGTCAAATCATAGAAATGAAATGAATGTCTGGGCATTAGCTATGGTCGGAACACATGCCCACACAGCTGTTATCCCCTCTAAAGATATATTGTTACAATCGTATCCTGTGTCAACTCTTAAAAGGAATGAAAGTGTCTACTAACTTTCTGGCCAACAAAGCATTGATAATATTGTTGTAATAGTCCACTCCCTTCTGGTTATAACTTCCTGCAGTACCATCAGGAAGTATGCGGCTCCAAGATAAAGACAAATGGTAGAAATTTACCTGTCAAAACACAATGAGATTTCTTATTGCAAACAAGAAAATATTTTTTAAATACTAAAAAAAAAGGTCAATATTGAGTGAAATGGCATCAGTTATCTAATATATATAAATAAATATAATTGAATGTAAGGTATATGTATGTATGTATGTATCGCATAGAATATTCTAGTTTGGTGATAGACATAGAGATATAGACAATGTTGATGTATTAATTTCACTTTTTAATGAATATATTGGTGAATACCCTATGACGTAGTGTTGAATATAAAGATTGTCTTAACCTCATGGCCAAATTTAATTGTAAAAGATTATTTTTAGAAATATTGTAACGAAGAAACCAGACTGTGTGACCTATTAGCCACTATTTTTTCCCAAATGTATAGGCAAATCTTTAGAGCCGTTTTTTTTTTTAGATCACTGTCCTTCCACATAGGTATTTGTTTTTTTACTCTTTTACACAAAAAAGAATTTACAAAATTAATAAGTAGAAAATAATAAGTAGATTTACAGACAGACAGACAGACAGACAGACGGAAATGCTATTGCATTATTTCTCATCTCTAAAGACTAAAGATCATTACTTTTCTAAGACAAAAAAGATTTTCCTAGATTCGGTGCGACTTCCCATACAGCTTGAAACAAAGTTACGCACATAGCAATCTATATATATATAGGTCTGTGATCTGATCGTTATCGGGTAAGAATTTGTTTCCGTCTTCTTGTTGAGGTATATTATATATAGGTCTGTGATTTAGATCTAGTCGTTTTAAAATGGTTCCAACTTACCCATTAGCATTAACTACAATCTATTGAACGAAAGTTACGCACTAAAAAAGCGTGTTTTATACTTTAAAATGTCGGTTGTTACATTCAATAGTTATTTGCGATTACGAATAAAATTATTTTTTTGGTAAATTCAACCGCTGCGATTTCGTTCTTGGAAATGGTTTAGTTGTTCTAGAGTTCAATTAAGTCAGAATAGGTTTAATTTTTTAATTTTATTGTATTTATATATATGAATAGATGAATTGATAGATAGTAGATCTTATAAAACCAAACAAAAGTTGAGCCCTCACCCCAAGTTCACTTAAAATCCTAACATCTTCCTCGTATAAATGATAACTGTCACAAGTCACATCACCAGTCACTTTGCCAAGTAAGCGACCTTTATGAGCAAATTTGTCCCAGATACTTGGACCTTTACCTGCAGATGAAATGTAAAAATGTGAATGTCCAGTGGACAAATGACAAACATACAACCTACGCAACATGAATGTCCAGTGGACAAATGACAAACATACAACCTACGCAACATAAATGTCCAGTGGACAAATGACAAACATACAACCTACGCAACATGAATGTTCAGTGGATAAATGACAAACATACAACCTACGCAACATGAATGTCCAGTGGACAAATGACAAACATACAACCTACGCAACATAAATGTCCAGTGGACAAATGACAAACATACAACCTACGCAACATGAATATTCAGTGGATAAATGACAAACATACAACCTACGCAACATGAATGTCCAGTGGACAAATGACAAACATACAACCTACGCAACATGAATGTCCAGTGGACAAATGACAAACATACAACCTACGCAACATGAATGTCAAGTGGACAAATGACAAACATACAACCTACGCAACATGAACAAATCACTTTCTTACATCTGATTCTAG
Source organism: Biomphalaria glabrata (assembly GCF_947242115.1). Taxonomy (NCBI): domain Eukaryota; kingdom Metazoa; phylum Mollusca; class Gastropoda; family Planorbidae; genus Biomphalaria; species Biomphalaria glabrata. The sequence goes on from NC_074716.1 coordinate 37,468,357, forward strand.
AAGCTAAAACTCTTTCATTTTGTCTTATTTTTCAGTTGGCCTTTGATTTGTATTCTCATTTAATAATTAAGTTTTAGTATAAAATAACAGCTTGTATGTAGGATTTTCAAAAAAACAAACAAACAGACTCGCTTTTAGAAGACCAACATTTTGAGCGAAGGTGAATTCAAATGTTCTATAGAGCTTTTACTTTTAAGACAGGAAACAAAATCAGAACAAAACCAATTGTGGCGAACATTTTTGTGGAAGTTTATATGTAAAAAAAAAATTGTGTACCATCTTCATTCCAACCTCCTTCGATCTGATAGGCAGATGTAGCTACGCCCCATTCAAAATGATCTGGAAACTTCCCATAGTAAAACTCATCTCTGTCTTGTGCGTCTGACATGGAAACAAGAGTAGATTTCATTTTGTGTATACAATCAGGTTCATGGAGCTGAAGTATATGTTTATACAGAGAGCAGTAGTAAAGGTAAGACAAATGCAGACATTGCTTTAACCATTACGCTCGGTATTAAATTATCGACATACATATTGTTATAACTCAAGTGGTGATTATGAGTGATTGTGTGTTTAGCCAGATGACACAAATTACACAGGCCAACACTAACAAGCGGTCAACCATGACGAGTGAGGCCGACGGCGTTTCGGGAAAAATCTATGTTACAAATCAAACCTGAGATCAAATCCAATGGACCTCAATCACCAATCGTAATTAAACAACATATAGCCACGTGATAATATTGTTATAACCCCGCCATGCGCACCGCCATTCAAGATAGTGCAGTAGGTGCGCACAGCTAGAAACCAGACAGAAAAGGATGTTGACAATAGGAAAAGGAAGAACGATTTCCGCCCAAGGAGAGAGCCATTATGGAAAGACTGTGCTAAGAGAAGATGTTGTTTTGTGTACCTGTGATGTCCTGTAAATAAACATCTATGTCTCGTTGAGTTGTCTCCCTTAAGTTATAATAATAATAATAACTATCACGTGACATCCTTTATGGATTGCGTAATTTGTATAGAGAATCACGTGGCTAAATGTTGTTTGTTTACGATTGTTGAATGAAGTCTATTGGAAGGGCTAATCCTCCCGTAGAGCCTTGACAAGAAACTCTGCTGTTTCACGTAGTGCTTCATAGCTCCCAAACAGGTCAAGTGACTCTGCAGACATATTTCCCCGCAGCCCTCGGAGTTGCGAACACTCTTGCAAGATGTGCGCCACTGTTTTTCCACCGACTCTTCACAGTGTCGGTATCGGGTATCAAAATTGGGACGAAACTGGGCAAAATTAGCACCAACAGGGCAGTGCCCCGTCCTACACTGCGCAATTATCGATTGTTCCGGCCTTCTGAGCCTAAAATATGGATCGTCGCGGTCCGGGTGACGCAAATGCTGCCAGACTCCACGGCTTACTTGGAAGATTTCCAGGATCCCAGAATTTCAACCACAACGGCGCCGAGTGCCTCTTCTAGCAAAGGTGACTTTCCCCCCAAGCCAGCCATGGCTTGGAGGCAGTAGCTCGATTTGGTAACCATTACAACAAAAGTCGCAACGGTTTCTTTTTTACGTAGTTTTTCCCTATGTGGCGTAGTGCCATTGTAATGGCCGTAATTTCGGCCCTTAAGTGGTCCTTAAGTACAGACCCATCTGTATAACAATAGATGGCATCGGATGGGTCTGTTGTTTTTAGTGTGTTTAATGCCATCTTTTTTAAAATGTCCGGTGCCGGTACTCAGGAATGGATTGACACACTTTTAACTACTAATAAATTAATACTACACCTTTAAATACAAGAAAAACACACATACATATATATATATATATATATATATATATATATATAGGCTATATATATATATATATATATATATATATATATATATATATATATATATATATAGGCTATATATATATATATGTATATTTATTTATTTATTTACTTATTCATTTATTTATAAGGCCGTCACCAACTATTGTGGGTTCCTGTGCTAAACGGTAAGGATAAGTTTAATGTTAAAATTAAGATTTTGTATTAGAAAAAACATTTGTCTTTGCAAAAAATTTTATTAAATGAAGGCTGACAACGTCTTTTTTTTATCACGATTAAAATTGGCAAATGAAAAGTTAAAATTTTGTCTATTTTTCAGGAGATTTTTTTCAGTTTTCAGGAGATTTTAATAATTTTAGGAGATTTCCAGGACTTTTTCATATATTTTGCAATTACAGGAGATTTTCAGACATCCACATGCTCAATGTGGTATTTGAATTCTTTGGACGTACATACCGCAATACTATGCTAGCACATAACCTAACGTTAATGTTTGAGTAAAGGCAATGAGCGGCTGCTGTTCTATGACTCCCTGAAAGTGCAAGAATTGATGACATGGTGCCCACACTTTGTCATCAGTGCACATTTAAGGATAAAACGCTCTTGCACAAGATTGAGCAGATCAATCCATCCATTTTCTCTAGTTGTTTCTCAACTTTCCTTTTTTTTTTAAGGACCTTGACAGAGCTCCGAGAGACCAAACATTCCACACAACACTAGTACGTAGATCTAAAGCTACATCTTAAATATTTATCAAGATTTGTTTTCTTTTTAGCTCTGTTTTATGTCTGTTTAGTTTCTCACTTTAACAGCGCTTTATAATTTATATGTAATAATCATTAATACTATTATTATTATAAAGCAATGAAAGCAGTGTAAAAATAAAATACTAAAACACAGTGTTGTGTACAAGATTTATAATACAGAGAATGTGTAGAGATCTAGTTAACAAGATAGATGATCTCGAGAACTTACAGGCTCTGTAAGAGATGAGATCCTCTGTAAGTCCTCTATGGGCAATTAAGGATCGATAGAACTCTACAGATGATCTAGGATAACGAGGTCGATCGTCCCGATCAAAATCGACATAATACAAGCCAGATTTGCTTTTATAACCTTTCTCCCAGTCAAAGCCGTCCATAAGTGACCACAAGAAGTAACCTCGCACTTCACTACCACACTTGATAGCTGGAACAGAAACAAATGATTTATTTCAGAAGTTAAATTGTATGCACGATTCTATTGAAAGTAAAGTAATTAGTGGCAATAACAAGACTGTTTCAAAAGTATGAACAAATCAATGTCTAGGTATAAAGTTTAACTGATATTGTAAATTTTACTAACACAACATACAAACTATAATTTTTTTTGCACCCACCTATGGAAATACGCATACATGGCCCATGAATAATAGAAGCCCTAAAGAGTAAAATGCCTTTGCACTGTTCTTCTAATAAAACGTTGCATCATTCAGGGGAACATGTAACTGATTGTAACATGTAACAGATTGTAACATGTAACTGATTGTTGATCTTTGGAAAAGGGGAGGGTCAATGGCTGGCTAATCTTTCACTCATGACATTTGATCAATTGTTAAGTGTCTAGAAATCAGATACACTAATAATGAATAATGAATAAAACAAAAACTGCTTATTGAATCTTATTTAAAAAAAAAAACAAAAAAAAAACAACAGATAATTACTTTTATACAAATTGCATTGTTTCTTTTTTTTTAAATTAGAAATAAAGGCATTCAGTAAATTTTTATTGTCTCTTACAATAGTAAATACATTAATAAGTAGTCTGTATATTAAAACGACTTTCTCTGTCAGGCTCTCTACAAAGACAGAACACGTGACTATAGCATGCGTGAATGACATGAATAGTGTTCAGAACACAATATCTTTCCTAAAGGGTCTGATCGCTCGCCTAGCGCTGGCCTTTGTTATCTCTGTCAACTGAATACACACGATTAGCCCTGCTACCTGTTTCGTTTGGAGAGCAGAGTTAATGCCTCTTAACTCTGCAGTTGTTGAGTTGGTTAAATAGAACATTTGATGTCACTAAGTCTGACTAAAGTTGTTGAGTTGGTTAAATAGAACATGCGATGTCACTAAGTCTGACTGCAGTTGTTGAGTTGGTTAAATAGAACATTTGATGTCACTAAGTCTGACTGCTGTTGTTGAGTTGGTTAAATAGAACATTTGATGTCACTAAGTCTGACTGCAGTTATTGGTTTCAGAAAACAGATGATGCTATTTATGATTTAGTTGATGCCATTTAGTCTGACTGCAGCTATTGGTTGGACAGAAGAGTTGATGCCATTTAGTCTGACTGCAGCTCTTGGTTGGACAGAAGAGTTGATGCCATTTAGTCTGACTGCAGCTCTTGGTTGGACAGAAGAGTTGATGCCATTTAGTCTGACTGCAGCTCTTGGTTGGACAGAAGAGTTGATGCCATTTAGTCTGACTGCAGCTCTTGGTTGGACAGAAGAGTTGATGCCATTTAGTCTGACTGCAGCTCTTGGTTGGACAGAAGAGTTGATGCCATTTAGTCTGACTGCAGCTCTTGGTTGGACAGAAGAGTTGATGCCATTTAGTCTGACTGCAGCTCTTGGTTGGACAGAAGAGTTGATGCCATTTAGTCTGACTGCAGCTCTTGGTTGGACAGAAGAGTTGATGCCATTTAGTCTGACTGCAGCTCTTGGTTGGACAGAAGAGTTGATGCCATTTAGTCTGACTGCAGCTCTTGGTTGGACAGAAGAGTTGATGCCATTTAGTCTGACTGCAGCTCTTGGTTGGACAGAAGAGTTGATGCCATTTAGTCTGACTGCAGCTCTTTGTGGGAGAGAAGAGTTGATGCCATTTAGTCTGACTGCAGCTCTTGGTTGGACAGAAGAGTTGATGCCATTTAGTCTGACTGCAGCTCTTGGTTGGACAGAAGAGTTGATGCCATTTAGTCTGACTGCAGCTCTTGGTTGGACAGAAGAGTTGATGCAATTTAGTCTGACTGCAGCTCTTGGTTGGAGAGAAGAGTTGATGCCATTTAGTCTGACTGCAGCTCTTGGTGGGAGAGAAGAGTTGATGCCATTTAGTCTGACTGCAGCTCTTGGTTGGAGAGAAGAGTTGATGCCATTTAGTCTGACTGCAGCTCTTGGTGGAAGAGAAGAGTTGATGCCATTTAGTCTGACTGCAGTTGTTTAGCGACATACTTGTTCATGTAACCCATTTGTCTAATGCACACATAGCTAGATCTGAGTCGCACAATGTTATAATGGTAAGCACTTTGTTTGTAGCCTTTTAATATATTGTTATAAACCTGGTGGTGGCACAGATGGGGGTAGTGGTGTGAGTGTAGTCAGCCGACGCAAATCGCCCCAGGCCAGCACTAGACGAGCGGTCAACCCTGACGAGTTACGACGGTCAGCCGAGTCGAGTGTCAACAGGACGGTTCGGAAAGGATCGCCGTCGTGAACAGAGCTCAGGAGCGTCATGAGAGTTGTAGTCATCTGAACACCTAGAAACGTCCGGTTCGAGAAGGCCAGTAAGGACCCTATATAAGAGCGGAGGTGTCGCAGTCAAGACGGTTCAGAAAGGAGGTTCACGACAAGAGTTCAGAACACGGTCGACAACAGCACAGTTCAACGATGTGGTTCTGTATGGAGCATTACGACGGTTCAGTGCGGAGTACTGTAAAGTACAGTTGAGACGACTGGCGTCTTGATCTTGGTATGTGATCGAGTCCGACACAACGAGCCCAGTGTGTGAAGTCAGTCCTGAAATGTTGAACCCAGTGCAAGCCCGGAACGAGACGGAGAGGCCAGTGCAAGAGTTGATACGGCGGAACGGTGTTATCGGAAAGATAATTGTACAGTGTACATGTGCCAATTGTATAGTATTGGCTGTTATTTTATTGACATTAAAGTGTTACGTTACTTTGGAGCCCTGAATTGTAAGTTCTTTAAGTTGGTGGTGTATGGTGCAGTTTGCAGAGAGCCTGGATAGTGAGATTCGTAACAATATGTTCAAATGTTTTTATTTCAACTTTAAAGTTGTTCTTTTCAAAACTCTCTTTAATAAATTTTTTAAATTCATTTTTAAAATCTGTTTCTGTGATTCTTCATTTCTTGAACTGTTTGGCCCAATTATTGAAATGAGTGTTTTTCTTCACATTTTTTGGCCATTTAACTGTATGCAATATCTCGTATTATTTCTACCACAAAATACTGGCTTGCTTTTTTAGCACTGATTTCCATGCAAACTGCTCTAGGTGCAGCATCCAGTTTGGGAGTGAGATTTAGTACCTGGTTTGCATTTTGTCCAAAAAGTCTTTATCATCTTGAAACCAGAGATAGGAGTTTATATCTAGGAATACAGTTTGAAATACCAGGCTAGAAAGTTTGGATCAAGCACTTATCTTTATAGAAACTAGAACTGAAAGTGTCCGAAAGTTCTCGAAACTACTGTGCAAAACAAAACTACACGTGCATAAAAGATAAAAGTGATCGACAGATAATGTATTGATCTAATTCATGTTCACTCTACCTAAGTAGAATCAGGTTTTCAATATAAGCATAAAATAAAATAAAAACTAAAAGACAACAATCTGTGATGAAAGAAAATAAAAGTTTTAAATAACAAGATGCGAAATAATTATTGAACTCTTTCTTGACGAAATAAAAAGAAACATATCATATTGCATTCCAGAATTACAGCTCTGCATTTTGTTACAAAGATGTATCGATTTGGTGTGTATCTACAGTTCAATCTATTTGTACAAGTGAATCTCTTTTGTCATAGTATGTGTTTTAACTGTTTCATATCTACTGCAACTGACAATGTCCTATGTTTTAATTTTCATTGCTGCATGTTACAGTTACTCGACCTGTTAAGTCTCTAAATGGAAAGACAATTGTTTTAACATTTTTTATCTGCGTGAGTCGTACATACACACAGGTCAATGTGCAAAGATCAATGTGTGCAAGTCAATGTGTACATGTCAAGATGTACAAGTCAATGTATACAGGTCAAATTTAGACGACAATGTGTACAAGTCAATATGTACAAGACAATGTGTAATGGTCAATTCAATGTGTAAAAGTCAATGTGTAAAAGTCAATGTGTACAAGACAATATGTGATGGTCACTGTGTACAAGTCAATGTGCACAAGACAATGTGCAATGGTCACTTCGATATGTAAAAGACAAAGTGTAATGGTCAATTGTACAGACTTGTACTCATCAGTTTACCTTGTAAGACACTGTTGGTATAATCACGGATGTATTCAATTCTGTGCTGGTCTTTCAGAGTACCACATGTGTCCAGACCATTCTGCGTGACGTAGATGACAGGTCTGTCATAGGAAGAGGTCACATATTTCAACAACTCTTCCAGTCCAAAACCAGTTAGTCTCCGGTCGCTCTCGTGGTTTAACTCAGGTCTGTACTCTAGCCTGGGCAGTTGAAAGAATGTTTATGTATGTTTTACCTTTCAAATTCATTGAGTGTGGCAATGTCTACACCAGGCATGTCAAACTCATTAAGGTGTATAGGCCACATAGAAAACTTACTACGACCTGAGGGGCCGCAGCAAAAAAAAAATCAGTTGCAAAACAGCCTACTAGTTTTTTTTTTGTAAATTAGAAATAATGCAATAGAATGCAATAATAATGGCATACCTGCCCTTAGTTAAATTTGTAGTACTATTGGCTAATTAAAAAACACTTTGATTACGCATTATTTTGTTTGTCCTGATGCTTGACATCTTTTCTGGGATACCATTTTATTAATGTCAGGTTGAAATTTGTTTGCCACTGACGCTTTTATCACAGATGGCAAATTTTGATCAGATAATCTCGAACGGTGAGATGTTTTTGTAGCTTTTATTATGGAAAAGAACTGCTCATAGAGACCAGTGCATGCAAACATAGCAAGAATTTTGGCTGCAAGTTTCCGCAATTCAACATACTGTTCAGGGTAAATAACTGTACAATTTTGGCACAGCCATTTCAATGTACTTCGATTTCAACTAAGAATCTGACTGCTATTCTATCAGCTCTAGTTGCACATTTCCAGCAGCATTTTCAGAATCAAATGAGAATGGAGATTCAAAACACGAAAATTCTTGCTCTTAGTCACGAAAACGGTCATTGAAAGAATCTACTAACGATTCTAGATGTAAGACATATTCACCAAATGTCGCAACCCTATTTACTCTTTTTATTTCCTGTCACGTTGAGAAGTGAACAAGATTTTCACTTCATATTTGGTTTATCCACAGTCGTAATTTTGATTGAAAGCATTTTACATGATTACACGCAGTTGTGACAATTTTGTGTTTACTTTGAAGTTTCAAATTCACGTCTTGCAGGTGACCAGTGAAATCAACTGCTAATGCCAAATCCTGAACACTTTCGTCAGTTTGAAAATGTTCAACAGGTTCAACTTTCATGTTCAGAAACAATACGATTTCCTCAAGCAGTGCAAACAATCTCTTCAATATTATATGTCATGAGAGCCAGCGAACTTCTGTGTAGTAGGGAACACAATCAAATTCATGTCCAATGTCATCCAGAAACATTAAAAATTGGCGAGCATTAAAACCACGGGCACGAATAAAATTGAGAATGACTGAAAACGGTCTTACGACATGTTGAAACTGTAACTGCTGTGCGCAGAATGTTTCTTGGTGAATGATGCACTGAAAATGAGCAAATTTAAAATTATCATCAGTCTCTATTTTTGCAAGTAACTTTGCATCAAAACCATTTTATTTCATGGTTGGTGCGCCATACCTGGTTAGACTAGATAGCTTTACCAAAGATAAATTGTACTGCATTATCACCTCCTGTCATTTCTCAAAACATCCTCGCTTGTTGTGGTGTTATGCATAGAACAGAACTCAAGTAGTTCCTCGTGTATGTCAAAATTCCTGTCACAGGTCCTTATGAATATAACCAACTGTGCTACACCCTTTACATCAGTTGACTCATAGAGAGCCAATGAAAATAATTCAAAATCAGCTAATTTGTTCTTTAATTGTTCACGCAACCTGACTGACATGTCATTTATTCTATCTGTCACAGTGTCACTAGTTAACGCTATTTCTTTGAATGCTTTCACCTTTTCTGGACAAATTACTTCGGCTCTAACGACACACTCCTTCATAAAATCACATTTATTAAATGATTTGCAATGGCTTACAATGAAGTTTTACAAAATGTAGCTTGCTTTCACTGCAGACTCACCCTCATTGTTCAGTTTAACAAATACTATTTTTCAATTCAAGTAGCTTGTTGTCAAGACTCATTTTCTCTCTAATATATGTATGTGTCATGCTAAATGTACCCAAGTCCTGGGCAATACCATAATGACACATACAACGACAAAATAAGATTCAGAATGCCACTTTACCGACATATAACATGTTTAATTACATTATTAGCACTATAATACAGAAAAATAGTTAGAGTCTACACTTAGACTATATATATCCAAAAAAGTCCAACTGTCCTGGACTAGGAACAAAAAACACACTGCCTTATCATAAGTTACATTCTGTTCAACAAAACATCTCACCAAAATAAAAACAACCCAAAACAATAACAGTTTTGAAATCAACAACCTGAATTGCCCCCCTTCTCCTCTACAGTAAACAGGAGACCCAGGCTGACCAGAACTCAGTCCTGACACTTGTCATCTCTTGTTTTCCAGCGTAATAGTTTAACATTATTTGTATATTTTTTAGGTGGCCAAGGGGGCCGCATGCAAGGTGGTGGCGGGCCGCATGCGGCCCCCGAACACCCAGTTTGACATGCCTGGTCTACACGGTACAATTAACGACTACAAAGTGTAGAAAGACATGGCTACGTTCATACTGTTGGACAGACTTGGGCCATGACGGACTACAAAGTGTAGAAAGACATGGCTACGTTCATACTGTTGGACAGACTTACTTGGGCCATGACGGACTACAAAGTGTAGAAAGACATGGCTACGTTCATACTGTTGGACAGACTTACTTGGGCCATGACGGGTCTACAAAGTGTAGAAAGACATGGTTACGTTCATACTGTTGAACAGACTTACTTGGGCCATGATGGACTACAAAGTGTAGAAAGACATGGCTACGTTCATACTGTTGGACAGACTTACTTGGGCCATGACGGGTCTACAAAGACATGGCTACGTTCATACTGTTGGACAGACTTACTTGGGCCATGACGGACTACAAAGTGTAGAAAGACATGGCTACGTTCATACCGTTGGACAGACTTACTTGGGCCATGACGGACTACAAAGTGTACAAAGACATGGCTACGTTCATACTGTTGGACAGACTTACTTGGGCCATGACGGACTACAAAGTGTAGAAAGACATGGCTACGTTCATACTGTTGTATAGACTTACTTGGGCCATGACGGGTCTACACTCAGTACCAAATCTTGGTCGTTATAAAAGCCTGGTGAGGGGCTGGTATTAACTTGACCAGTGACCAATTTAGTTTTAAAATGACTGATACCTATGAAGTCAGTAGCACCTGTCCGATTAGAGAATGACAACTATTTTAAGTAACCAAGAAAAAAGTGAAACTTATTTGTGTTAAGCCAACTCAACAACTGCAGTCAGTCTTGTCATTGTTATCTAGAGTTCTATCAAATCTTTAATTTATTGAATGTAGAGATATCAAGAAACATTTCAAGAAAAATTATTTCTAATTGTCTATGTTTTCTTGTTAAGTGATTGAGCATGAATTGAACTGATTGTTTACCTATTAACTTAGCTTTGTCCTCAGATGTAAACTTGGGCAGCTTCTGGTGCCGATAGCCCAGCGTCTTTCTCTTATGTGCAATCCTCTGTTTCATTATGCGTGGATAGTCTCCACGGTACAGCGGCTCCAAAAACCACCCTACTCTAAATATCAAAGCTCTCCTAGCGGCATCGATGTCATCTTCATCCTCAGTACTAGCTACATACCAGTCAGAACTGATTGTTAGACCAACTTCTCCTAAAAAAATATTGCGTTTAATATTAAGTAAATTCTTTTGGGGGAAAAAGTCTGCACATTCTCCAAAATGTTATTTTGAAAGAAAATACATTTGGACCAATGGAATTAAAATGACTTCGCAACTACACCCCACCAACACACAAACACTCACACAATCCAAGCTTTACTTAATACTTATTACTTATTTCAAATATTTCTAATGAATTATTTGTAAATAAATGTATGTAATAAAATAATCAGTACACCATTGAAAGAAAATATAACCGTTGCATGGCGACGGTGATCTAGAAAGTAGTTCGTTCTAAATTGCCCAGAAATAGGCCAGAAAACGTTGTGCTAGACTTAGTGAGCTGGTAGAGGCAACAGAATAGTGAAACTTTAGTCCATACCTCCTTGATGACCTCTAAACTTTGACTGATACAGTTGATAGACTTCAGCGTGAGCAAGTAACAGCTGATGACCTACTTTATACTCATTCCCAGAATGCTGAAATCCAGGGGCGTGTTCGCCCGTTACATAGCCTTTGTAAGCGATGCTGAATGGATCTTCAATTGTGGTCCAGAGTTTCACCTAAGAATGTGATACAGCAGTGAGCTTTTATTGTTACAAAAGTCACAATTGTAAGTCACCTAAGAATGTGATACAGCAGTGAGCTTTTATTGTGACAAAAGTCGCAATGTGTAAGTGAATGTAACGCAGCCATGCTGACCTCGAGGTGGCCTATGTCGGACATTTATGTCCGGCATGCTAAATATCGAATGAGACGCTCGACATACTTCAAACCTAATAAAATTAGAACAAAGCGCGCGTTAGAATTCTCGGTCAGAAACAATTTTAAAAAAATGGGTTCATTTAATCTGTTTATGATTTATTATTTTCAATCACTCTATGTCTGCTCACAGAATCCACATTGATCAGGTCAATACTATTCATGAACTCTTAGCACTGCCCCCCCCCCCCCAAAAAAAAAAAAGCAATTTAAAATTCAATTGAAAGAAACAAAACCCCGATATGCTTAGACAACTGAAATAATAGAACATGAGTTGATTAATAACCTGATCATCCAAATGTAACCAAACCACTCACTGGATTACTTTCCTATAAAGCTGAGATCAACTCACTCTGTAAGTCTGTCTGTTACAAATCTTGTACTCGTTAGTTCTCCCACTTCCCATTCTCGGATCAAGTTGACATCTGGCACAATTATTCATTGTGGATAACAACACAGGAAATCAATAAAAAAATCGACCAATTATTTTATCAATTAGTCGTAATTAATTAATTTTGTTTCATATAGAGGCAGTACTAGCTAAGGAGAGATAAGCCTTGAGTAGAGAATTAGGTCGCCGCCTAAAAATTTGAAAGTATCAATCGATAACTATAAAACCTTCTATTTTCATAAGCACTTGTCTAGCTCAGTGCGTGTCGGCTTTCCGTCAAGGAGGCTTGAGCCCTCGAGTTTGAATTCAAGTCAAGCAACATTATTTTATAAATCGCTTTTGAGAAGCCAGCACGGAAACCTTCCAGATACACCCCTCCTTAACACCACCCCTCCTTTACACCACCACAAATAGCTCACACAAGTGATTGGACCATAGCGCATTGAGAAAGATAAAACATGAAATTTTGTTAAACAAAAACGGTAAAAAAAATATTATTGTTAGTCTCTTTCTCTCTCTCTCTCTCTCTCTCTGTGGCATTTTACGTCTTGAGAGACTATCATTTCCCTTCGCAACTTCTTGTGTGACTAAAGTGGACACAGTTGCGGCCACAGGTGGGCATTTGTAAGCACCAGTCGTCGTTGTACTTTCACTCTTCTTTCTACTACTGTTGTGTACGCCATTGCAATCCGGGACCCTTCTTTTATGCTCTTTCCATATGGATCTATCCAGAGCCACTTTTCCACAGTTGTTAGTGTCGATTTTGAAGAGCTTCATGTCCCGTTTGCATACATCCGTATACCTTAGAGGTGGACGACCAGACAAAATGATTGATACAATTACACTTAAAATAAGATTTTAGAAAAGTTTATTTTTGCTTGATGTTTATTTGAAGTTGATCACCAGACTATAAAAAACAGCAAGAAAAATATAACAAGTACCTTTTTAAAAAAACAAAACAAAGTTTATATTAAGAGTAATTGTATCATTACTTTGGATCAGTCATGTAATTAACTTGGTAATAGATCTTGATTAAAAATAAGAAATCTGTAAGATTAGAAATAGTTTTACCTATTGTTTTTGTTCAGCGCAATTTTTTCAAAGATCCTATTACTTATCTGAACCAGTAGGGAAAGGGAGAGAGAAAGAAGGGGATATCCACGTGAATGTTACAGTATCAGCTTTTTAAATGTATTTTATTTAAAAAAAAAGATTCTACGACTTCAATTCGAACTCGAGAACTCAAACCTCCGCAAGCCATTGAGCCAGCTAAGTGCCTATGAAAATAGAAGCTATCTATTGTTAATTTCCAACTTTTAAAATTCGATCTCATTCTCTACACAAAGTATAACGGGGACTAATTCAACTTATATCGCCACATTTGTCAAGTACAATATAGTACAATTTCTTTCCTTTATTCGATACCAAACAAAATTAAAAATTACTAATAATTATTTAACTGATTTTTTTTTTTTTGATTCTTGTTTTGTCAGGTACAAGAAATTATTGTGCAACATTTCAACTTGATTTGAGACTGGTGTGGGAGAAATAACGTGTCTACAAATTGTACCAGACAGATTGACATAGTGAGTTGATTTAATCCATCCCAGAGGCACCACAGCCTACGCAGGGCCCTGGCCTGCACATCTCCATGCTTGGGCATTTGTAACACAGCACTCATCCTAAATCTTCTTCGAAATCGAAGACATTGCAATTATTATTGTGTGTTTACAATCTGGTATTGTGTACAGTGTTTGAGGAATTAATTTGTAAATTTTTTAAATTATGACTGAAGTGCGTGAACGGAAAGTTATGGTCTAACAAAATGTCTGTTACACAATCGCGAATCACAATGACTCTTCAGTTCTGTAAGTCTCGTTTAGCACGTCACGTGTTGTGACATACGACATGTTTCTGTCTCGTATCGCCACTTTTTTGTTGTCAAATCAATCATCTTTTTAATAATTAAAAATATCGCTACAAAGATAGCTAGCTTCTTATCGATTGTAAATATATGTATTGAAAAAATCAATAAAAAAAATTACCCTGTCACCGTAGCGTTCAAAACATAAGTTGGCATAATCTTTAAACCAGGTGATGGAATCAGAGCTCAACCAACCACCATCATCTTGTAGGGTCTGTGGCAAGTCCCAGTGGTAAAGAGCAACAAAAGGTTTAATGCCATTGGCCAGCAACTCGTCAAAGACATAATCATAATATTGAAAACCTGCTTCATTTATGCTGGAGTTTGTTCCATGAGGCAACAGGCGAGGCCAAGACAAGGACAATTTGTAATGAGAAACCTGGGGAGCAAAGGGTCAACTCGACCTTTAAGTCCTTTTAAATTAGAATTCCAAAACTTGCTACCATATATACATAGTACAATTACTTTGCAACATCTCATGGGGTAATGAATTTTTTAAAATGTCTATAGAGCGTGTATATCACTACCACAACACTTATTTGGTTCAATATTCCTGATTATTTTCTAAAAAAATGTATTGTAGATTTCAATTAAAAGTTTTCACAATTTCAGTCAATGACAATTCAGATAAATTAAAAAAAAATCTTCACTAAGAACCAAAGACATCTGTAACAAACCTATTCAGTTTAGCGACGCACCATAGATGACGGATTTTATATCAACAATGATAGTGACGTCATACATAGTGTAGAAACGTATTGACAGTTGGCAGAGTTGGACCGTTTAGACACAGAGACTTTCAACTGTGGACTTGGAATATAACGTCTTGGTGTGTCGGACCCGCAACAATACATCCGCACGATTATACGCACGCATCTGGCTTGAAGGCCTAAATAGAATAAGAAATCCCAGAGCAAGACACGAAGGAGCCGGTACTCACCCCTAATTGTTTCAGACGTTGTACATCTTCTTTAACATAATTATATCCATTGGCTGCTATTTGACCGCCATCACTAGATTCTGTCCAACCGCTTTTAATGGAAAATTCGTCCCAAATACTTGGACCTTTTCCTGTTTAGACATAAGAACAAAGTGTATCAAGTCTAATGACAGACTATGTTGGTCTATACATTAGTTAACACACATAAATGGAAGAACGTGTTATGCATAGAAAGATCTAGAAGTTCATCACATTACAGCGAGACAGAAAGAGAGAAGGATATTGAAAACCTATTTACTCATCCTGTGACTAATGTTCTTAGTGTCACACGATATTCATCAAATTCCTTTCACTTTTTGCTTGCGAATGACTCCTGAAAACGAAGACTGTGTAACATTGAGACAATCTCTCTCTGTCTCGCGTAGACTTTCTTACGATAAGCTGTTCTTAATTTTGTATCGTCTGTCTCGCGTAGGCCTTCTTACGATAAGCTGTTTATTAGTTTTGTATCGTCTGTCTGTCGGTCTGCCATGTCTAGATCGAAAAAACTGGAAAAGAAATTGAAAAGCTGATTTGTTCTCAGACCCCCCAAAAATGGAATGTTAGTCTCTTTACAGAAACTACGTTCTAAAGTCTCAAATACAATCAATTGAAACGGGTTCTTCTTACTTCTATTATTACATCTAGTTTTTCTTGGAACAAAGTCTAGAGTCTTATTATTGATGATGGGTTGATAAGCTTGCTTTCAAGTGAATAGCCAAATGGTGTTTAATTGTGTGACACTTGAAGCAATCAAACCCAGACCACTAGCTGTGACTATTGAATTGTACCTCGTCTTGAATGGAAAGCGAGAGAAACAACATGTACAAAAAGTTTAAAGGGGAAAGACTCAACGGCTTGATCTCTCAATAAGTAGTTCTTACTTCCCTTTTACGATACCAAACAAAATGATTAATTACCAATAATTAATTAACTAATTTGTTAGTTTTCTTTTGATTCACTCATTTATTGTTAATTACAATAAATAATTGTTTAAAAAAATACCAAAGACTTGTCACCAGTTGTTCATCTTTAACCTAGTCAACGCAAGACAAATCTCTGTGTCGTTGTCAAAATGACAGATTGTATAGTTCCATGACAGTAAATTGGTCCGTCAAAGCCCAAAGTAACATTATGACTCAGGGGTTAGGAAGTTTTATAGTTCCCCATCAATCAGTCTGAATTGTTAGACAAAGGATTAGAGCCTTGACAATCCCAATTAAAAAATAGGTATCATGGATTCTTAAAATTAAAAAATAGGTATCATGGATTCTTAAAATTAAAAAATAGGTATCATGGATTGTGTAATGGAATGTTAGACTATTTAACTCCTCCTGGTCTCTTTTTTTTTTTTACAAATACAAAATTTTTAATAAAATAACAAACTAAATATCTATATATCTCCTTTTGTAAAACTTATAACAATAGAATCATAAAGAGTTAACGCTCCCCCTTTGGCTAGCCAATTCTAGTATATATATAACGTTGAATTGGAGTATCACTTCCCTTACTCAAACCATCAATTTCCATATGCACTATTATTTATAACACAAAAGTCAGAGGCTAAAGGCCTGTTCATCTATATGAA